>NC_080540.1:299289023-299589023 GCF_028640845.1 Ahaetulla prasina | reverse complement strand
TAAGCATAAGCAATTTTTTTAAAAAAAAATGGCTTTCAACAACCAGGTTAAACTCATTGTGCAAACATGGCCAGTACATCTTATTCATGCAACATAAAATCGATCATAGGTAGCTTTGTAAACAACATTTTTATCTTCCTTTTTTTTTATCATTCTACTTGTGTCAAACTTTTTTTTTTTCCTAGAACACACTAAAAATTCTAGAGTAACATCCGGTTGTGAAGAATGATGCAAATTTTCTCCCAATCTTCTTTCCTGCCTTTTCTAAACTACCCGGAATTATTAAACAAGAACGGCCCACATCCAAACAGCCATCAACATACTTGAGTGAAAAACTCAACCACCAAAAGTTGTCATCTGAAACCATTTTTTGGTTCAAGTCAAGAGAAACGCATTGTCCATCTCCGCAACAGCCAGTCATGTCACTGCTCACAAATATCCTTCGACTTTTCGAAAATCAGCACAATTTTTCACAACTTTTTCACAAAAGTCATCACAACCACTTCCTTTAGCTTCCTTCTTGGTGGGCCTGCCCGACCATGAAACACAAGGAAGAGAGGATGTTCCAAAGAGAAAGAAAAAGTACGGCATCGCCCAGTAGATGCCGTACTTGGACCAAAGATGGTCCCATTTGATGTTCTCCAATCTCAAGGAATCATCTTAAAAGAACGATCTGGACTTACCCCTGGAAGAGTCTTCTGTTCGTGTAATGCACTCTGAGCTTTAAGAGCAGACTCCCGTTCACAGTACGTTAGGAAGGCACAACCTGTAAAAAGAAGAAGAAGAAAACATGAGAACAGATAGCTTTTTCCCCAGATCCAATTTCTGGTAGGACCAAATCTTCTCCAAGAGCAGATGGGTCCACTTCTAAACAATACAAGAGCACACAATAGATACAAACTCATGGTAAACCGATCCAGACTAGACAGTAGAAAATACGACTTCAGTAACAGAGTGATCAATGCCTGGAATGCACTACCTGACTCTGTGGCTTCTTCCCCAAATACCCAAAACCTTAACCTTATACTGTCTACTGTAGACCTCACCCCATTCCTAAGAGGTCTGTAAGGGGCGTGCATAAGCACGCCCACATGCCTACTGTCCCTGACCTAATGTTTTCTTTTATTCGTACCCCGTACATGTATTTAAAACATTGAAAACATTGAAAACAACAAAATACCTTATCCCACCAGACTTGAAATCCTAGGTTTAGAAAACTTATTTATTTATTTATTTATTTTATTCGATTTTTATAGCGCCCTTTTCCCGAAGGACTCAGGGCGATGTACAGCCATTTAAAATACACAAAATACACATTAAAAACAAGATTAAAACAAGACATATTATAGGGTGGCCGAAAATTTAAAACAATTAACAAACCTTAAAATATAAATAACCCCAATTAAAATTTAATAAAACTTTTAAGCCAGTCCCGCTTGAATAAATAGGTGCATTTTCAGCTCACGGCGAAAAGTCCGAAGATCAGACACTTGACGTAAACCAGGGGAAGTTCGTTCCAGAGGGTAGGTGCTCCAACAGAGAAGGCCCTGCCCCTGGGGGCTGCCAGCCGACATTGTTTGGCGGACGGCACCCTGAGAAGGCCCTCTCTGTGTGAGCGTATGGGTTGGTGGGAGGCATGAGGTAACAGCAGGCGATCCCGTAAGTACCCGGGCCCAAAGCCGGGAACTCTGCCACCTTCAACAAGACCTAAGTTTAACTCATAGAATCATCTATTGTAATATCCTTCCTGTTAAAGACTACTTCAGCTTCAATTGCAATAATACAAGAGCAACCAATAGATTTAAACTTAATGTCAACCGCTTTAATCTAGATTGCAGAAAATATGACTTCTGTAACAGAATCATCAGTGCTTGGAACACTTTACCTGACTCTATGGTCTCTTCCCATAATCTCAAAAGCTTTAACCAAAAACTATCTACTATTGACCTCACCCCATTCCTAAAAGGATTATAAGGGGCGTGTATAAGAGCACAAACGTGCCTAGTGTTCCTGTCCTATTGTTGTTGTTTTTTATTCTTATACATATATGCTTATACTTCCTCATATTTCCTCATATATATGTTTATATACTATATAACCATTTTGTGTGATGCTTATGTATATTGTTGTGACAAAAATAAATAAATAAATAAATAAATAAATAAATAAATAAAATAAATTTACAATTATGTTTACGCTTGTATCTGTCATAAAATACATGCTTGACAAATAAATACAAATACAAAAATAAACACAGAAGGCTAGTTGAACAATTACGCCTACGAGCTTAATCCAACCCTCTCTCAACTCTGTAGTGGACCTGGCTGAAGCCGTCTTGGGCGGCCTCATAGTTGCCACGAACTCTGAGAAGGGGAAGGGAGGAAGACTAGATAGGCTGGCTAAATGGTCGAAACAAAAAGGCTTCTTGCGGGAACCAAGGTCATCCCAACAGGTGGCAGTTGAAAGAGGAGAGCAGTGACCAAGAATCCTGCCAGCTATTTTCATTGGACCATGTGACCAGGGACATCTGGGGGAGGGAAATATTTGCTCTTTTAATTAGGGAGAAAACCACAGGAACTTTTAGAGTTGATTTTCACTAGCTGTGCCGATATGATGTATCCAATAAACTTCTTGTTTGAGGAATCTACCTGCCTTGGAGTTCTGCTTTTAGCGGATGTATTACTAGGAATGCTGACATCCTCTTTAAAGCTACTTGTTTAAAAAAAACAATATATTTATACATTTTCAGTTTATATATATATATAATATATCATTGCTCCCAGAAGCACGAAGCTGACGCCTGAAGATGACGAATGAGACTTCGTCGAAATGTCGCCAAGACACTTCCAATTTTACACGGGAGAAAACCCGAACAACCAAAGACCTACATATATATGTATGTATAAATAAATAAATATCTATTTTCGTAGGTTTTCATGGGTATAGGTATGTAGGTCTTGGCATTTTTGGGTCTTTTCCCATGTAAGGTTACACGGGAAACCTTACATGGGAAAAGACCCAAAAATGCCAAGACATACATATCTACATACATACGTACGTACGTACGTACATACATACATACATACATACATACATACATACATACATATATATATATATATATATATATATACGCTTTGTGAACAGCTTATTATCTGGATCCATTTGCTTACATAATAATACTTTCCCAGCTCCTAATTTCTCTCTCTATTATCCAACCATTTTTGAAAATACTCTGTATCTTCTTTTTTCTTTTATCTTTAATGTCAATCTGTCCTTTTCTGCACAATCTATTATTTTTTTTTATTACATCTTCTGTAGGTGTTTCCTCATTTCTTTAATACTGTGCAAATATAATTCTTCCTGCTATCAAGACATGTAATATTAAATATATATTCCCTTTATCATACTTTTCTGGTACTAAACCGTACAGAAATATTTCTGGCTTACAATCTATGTGTAACTTCACCATCTTTTCTAACCCTGTATGTATTTTTGTCCAATATTTCTTTGTTTTTGCACATGTCCACCACATGTGATAATATGCACCTGGTATCCAATTACATTTCCTACATCTGGCGGACCTGTTTTTAAACAACTGCTAATCTCACCTGTGGTAAATGCCACCTATAAAAAATTTTATATACGTTTTCCTTATAAATAGTCAGCTTATAGTTTCTTTCCCAAAGTTTTTGCCATTTGTCTAAGTTTATTGTGAGAAGTTAGCACCCACCCCTGTCCTAAAAGAATGAAATATTTTAGGAAGTATTAAAAAGGCAGAATATTATACCTCCCTGGATGAGAAAAGGAGAAACATGCTCTTGGAAAGCAGTCCTCACCTTTGTTAATAGCTCCAGAAAGACTGGGCCATCCTATCTACAAGACAAAAGGCTGGGCCAGCTTATCTACAAAACAAAAGACCTTCACCCTCAAGACATGATAGGATTAGCTATCCCCTAACCTAACCCTAACCCTCACTCAAGAATCAAACCAGACAAAACCATTAAGCCATAATAGGAACTGCCCAAAGCCCCTTCATTATAATCACCCAGCAAGATTCAACCAAGCCTGGGACTCAAGAAAACCTACAAAGTTACCTCTGCATGGCCCCATGGGAGTCTGACAACCAATCAGAATACATTTTTTTCACAGGAACAGGAAGCAAGTTCAAAGCCCAAGAGAGGGTATAAATCTCTCTCTCTCTCCCTCTCCCTCCCTCTCTCTCTCTCTCCCTCTCTCCCCCATGTGCTCATTTGCTCATAACCCAAAAAACCCATGTGGTCCTCTCCACCATTAAACCATCTTTCCAATCAGCCTCCATGTTTCCAATGTCTTTCTTCCCACTTGGAACTGATCCCAGATGGACATTTCTTCCAACACTATAGTATATCCAAACTTCCCCCCCATACTATCACTGTCTCTTTCACCTGTTCGTCTTCCATTTTTAAGCTTAACAAAACATTGTATGGTTTCTTTATTAACTTTTCATCCACCCCTAACATTATTTGGTCAACTCCTGTTTGCTCTTTGTAGAAGCCATATGTCTTAATATCTTTCTGATGTCTCGACTGGTATTTTTTTAAAGACACTTTTGAATGGTGAAAAGATTAAAGGCCACAATTGTTGTTCCCAAAACAGATCCTAGGCTGGCCAGAAAGCCAATAAAGACCACCAGGTACGAGGAAGGGTATTTTTCAGCTTCTTTTATTGGAGTACTCCAGCAAAAGGGTCTCAGCCAGTGGTGGGATTCAAGTAATTTAACAACCGGTTCTCTGCCCTAATGAATTCTTCCAACAACCAGTTTGCCAAATTGCTCAGAAAATTAACAACCGGTTCTCCCGAAGTGGTGCGAACTGACTGAATCCCACCACTGGTCTCAGCTGCTAAAGGAGACAAGACTCCCGAACAATGCACAATGACAGGGAGTTCTCAACTCACAACAGTTCATTTAGTGACCGTTCAGAGTGACAACAGCACTGAAAAAAATGGACGGACAACCGTTTTTCACAGTTACGACTTTGGCGGCCTCCTATTTGTCATGGGATCAAAATTCTGATGCTTAGCAACTAGTATATAGAAAAATTGAGAAGTTTTTTTTAAAAACGAAGGTGTGTGTGTTTGTGTGTAAGCTTCTTTTCAGGAACGTTATGCAGAATTTGTCTAGTTTTATTTTGCTTTCCGTAACCGCTCTGTGGCTTTGTTTACCGTACATTTGAATTACATTCTTTTTATCCTGAACTGTAAAAAATTCATTAATATACACGTAAACATTTCTGTTTAAATTTTTCCCTTGCCTATTTCTGTTGAGCTGGAACCAATTGCCCTATTTTCCGTAGAAATCTCGCTCTGAGTAGCGCCAATTCAAACCAGGCAACCGTTTCGTGGGATTCATTAACCACGCTAATCGAGACCTACCTATGTATCGTCTCTGTATCTGTGTCTGCATAGCCCATTGAGCTTAACTGGACGTTAATGGGGTGTGGTGATTTATTGTTTATTCTAATTTATGTCTCGGTTTATACAGCAGCCCGTCTCAAATTCATGACTCTGAGCATCTTGTTGTATACATATGATAGGATGGGGATGGGGATGGGGATAGAATAGGATAGGATAGAATAGAATAGAATAGAATAGAATAGAATAGAATAGAATAGAATATGAATTAAGAATAGAATATGAATTTGGAATGGAGTGGAGTGGAATGGAATGGAATGGAATGGAGTGGAATAGAATATATGGAATGGAATGGAATGGAATGGAATGGAATGGAATGGAATGGAATGGAATGGAATGGAATGGAATAGAATAGAATAGAATAGAATATGAATAGAATAGAATAGAATAGAATAGAATAGAATATGAATATGAATATGAATATGAATATGAATATGAATATGAATATGAATATGAATTAAGAATAGAATATGAATGTGGTGGAGTGGAATGGAATGGAATGGAATGGAATGGAATGGAATAGAATAGAATAGAATAGAATATGAATATGAATATGAATATGAATTAAGAATAGAATATGAATGTGGAGTGGAGTGGAGTGGAATGGAATGGAATGGAATGGAATAGAATAGAATATATGGAATGGAATGGAATGGAATGGAATGGAATGGAACGGAACGGAACGGAACAGAACAGAACGGAACAGAACAGAACAGAACAGAACAGAACAGAACAGAATAGATGGAGTGGAGTGGAGTGGAGTGGAATGGAATGGAATGGAATGGAATGGAATGGAATGGAATAGAATAGAATAGAATAGAATAGAATAGAATAGAATAGAATAGAATAGAATAGAATAGAGAAAATATGGAACATAACGGAATGGAACAGAACAGAATAAAGCCTACTAGGAATTGCAACAGAAAACCACACAAATGATACACAATACTTAATACTGCACATATTAATGGTGGCACACATAGCATATGCGCAAAATTGGAAAAAAGAGAACCCACCAACCGAGGAAGACCTAATTAGGAAAATTCTAGAATGCGCTGAGATGGATAAACTCACAAAAGAAATAAAAGACAAAGGAGATACAGAATACTATAAGGTCTGGTGTAGACGGTATGAATGGTTAGAAAATAGAAAACTGAACAATAGGGTAGAAGGTAGACGAAATAAAAGAAGATAGATCATAAAAGTAAAATAAGATAGGTTTAAAATATGTATATATAGTAAGAAAGGACCGCTCTGAATAGCTGATAAGAAATAGTGATATATATATATATATATATATATATATATATATATATATATATATATATATATATATATATATATATATATATATATATATATATATATGTTGTATGTTTGTCTTATGTTTCAAAGTGTATAAATAAATAAATTAAAAATTAAAAAAAAAAGAATGAAGAAAAATGGAATGGAATGGAATGGAGACAATAGAATAGAATGCAGAGAACAGCAGAGCAGAGCAGAACAACAAGGTTGTAAGGGACATTGGAGGTCTTCTAATCAAACCCCCTGCTTGAGCAGAAGACCCTATAGGATTCCAGACAAATGGCTGTCCAGTCTCTTTTTGAAAGCCTCCAGTCATGGAGCAAGCTGTTCCACTAGTTAATTGTTCTCATTGTTAGGAAACTTCTCCTTAGTTCTCAGTTGCTTCTCTCCTTGGTTAGCCTCCAACCCTTGTTCCTTATCTTGCCATTTGGTGCTTTGGAAAATAATTTAACTCCCTCATGGAAGCCCTTCAAATACTGGAAGACTGCGATCATGTCACCCTTAGTCCTTCTTTTCATCAGAGTAGACCAGTGGTTCTCAACCTTTATAGTGCTGCGACCCCTTTAATACAATTCCCCACGATGTGGCGACCCCAACCATAAAATTATTTTCGTTTCGACTTTATCGCACCTGAAGCCGTATTGGCTAGCGATCTGAACTGCTTGCGATTGCCTTGAGGACGGAGGCATTAAAGCGGAGACTCCTCCCCTATTAAGTTTATTGCGCCTGAAGCCAGATTAGGCTAGCGATTGGGAGTGATTGCAGCTGGCTTGAGAGGGAGACATCAGAGCAAAGATTTCTCTCTTTTTTAATTCATCGCGCCTGAAGCCGAATTCGGCTAGCGATTTGAAGAGCCTGCAGCTGGCTTGTGGAGTCAACCATTGGTGCGCGATTCTTCGACTCGCAAGTATACTTCCCATATTTCCGATGGTCTTAGGCGACCCCTGGCAAATCATCATTCGATCCCCAATGGGGTCCCGACCCACAGATTGAGAACTGCTGGATTAGATGTATCCAATTCCTGCAACCGTTCTTCACATGTTTTAGCTTCCAGCTAAAAGTACAGTAGTCAGGAAAGGCTACATTATAAGAAGTCCCCTGGATACACAAAAAATGTTCTTCGTCTTTCTCCATCTTCCTTTGATAGATTGGTGTGCAAATTCTTGTTTCTGATTTTTTTTTTTTTTTGGTTAGGTTGCAGCATTTTGCTCAAAAGGAGAACTGCTGTAAATTCCCTGCAATATTAAGTTCTGTCCCAGATTACCTGATTTTTTTTAAAAAAAAAGAATATTAAATTCAGCCCTATAGCAAGGTTTTGATATGCGGGCACCAGACTAAAAAGCATGAAAGCACGAGTTCAAATCCCATCCTAGCCACGAAGCTAGCTGGATGACTTTGGGCCACTCACCAGGAGAGGGTAAGTTCTAGTCCTGCCTAAGCCATGACAAACCTATGAGTGATTTTGGGCCAATCACCAAGAGATGGTGAGTTCTAATCCTACCTTAGGCACCAAAGCCAGCTGGGTGACTTTGGGCCAATCACTAGGAGATGGTGAGTTCTAGTTCTGCCTTAGGCCTGAAAGCTAGCTGGGTGACTTTGGACCAATCACCAGGAGACAGTGAGTTTTAGTCCCACCTTAAATATGAAAGCCAATTGCTTGACTTTGGGCCTGTCACCAGGAGACAATGAGTTCTAGTCCTGACTAGGCATGAAAGCTGGCTAAGTGAGTTTGAGCTAATAACCAGGAGATAATGAGTTCTGGTTCTGCCTTAGGCAGGAAAGCTAGCTGGGTGACTTTGGGCCAATCATCAGGAGATGGTGAGTTCTAGTCCTGCCTTAGGTATGAAAGCTGGGTGGGTGACTTTGGGCCAATCACCAGGAGACAGTGAGTTCTAGTCCCACTTTAAATATGAAAGCCAACTGCTTGACTTTAGGTCTGTTACCAGGAGACAATGAGTTCTAGTCAGAGGTGGGGATCACATATCATCAAGCAGTTTGCCCAGCACCGAAAACATGAGTGTGTGCCACCCACACATGCATTCATCATAAAACATGGGAATTCACTCATGTGTACCATCCACGCATGTGTGCAATATCAAACAACACAGCGATATAAGAGGGGATTACGCCCAAACCGGTCCGAACCGGCAACAGGCCACCACTGGTTCTAGTCCTGACTAAGCATGAAAGCTGGCTAAGTGAGTTTGAGCTAATAACTAGGCGATGGTGAATTCTAGTTCTGCCTTAGGTTTCTATGCCTCAGTGTTCCTTTTGGAGGAAAAAAAAGGGGGGCGAGGATTGCCAGAAAAAGGACATGCCAGCTACTTATCACTAAAAAAAAATAATCATCGTTTGATGAGTGGGGAACCGTGCTTCTTTTATGACTTGGGAACTTCAACTCCCAGAATTCCTGAACCAGCCAGGATCGGCCTTTGATGACTTCTGTACTTCAACTCCCAGAATTCCTGAGTTCAGCCATGCTGGCTCGGGAATTCTGGGTCTTGAAGTCCATAAGTCATCAAAGGCCCATGGTTCTCCACTCCTGCTTTATAAACAAATAAATATATTGACAAATAAATAAAATAAATAAAAACGTTCATCCTTACACTAGCACTTACTTCAAAGTTGAAGTCTTTTAATCTGTCGCGACGCTGAAGGAAGCTGCAGAAGAGAGAGTTGTCCACACACCGGTGAAAACAATATAACTATAGAATCCGCCTAATGTTTCTGACATGCTTCTGAAGATAGGTCTCTCTACGAACATGGCCAACTCCAGATTTGCAACCAGGTGGAAAATGCACGGGTGCGCAAAGCTTCCGATCCCTAGGACGCAAATCTGTAGCTTCAAATCTCCATCCAAAGGAGAAACAATAGCTAGCTGAGTCTTCCTGCAAAATCCAGGCTGGTGCAATCAGCAGGAACAGGTGTCTCGCACCTGTGGCTCAATCCTGGTCTCCAGAAGGAGGGCAGGGCCATCAGTTAACCCTCTGGTGTCCAGGAAAAAAACACATAAATCCCCAGTTTCTTTTTCTGGCTTCTCCAACACCATTCAGAACAGGGGTCTCCAACCTTGGTCTCTTTAAGACTTGTGGACTTCAACTCCCAGAGTTCCTCAGCCAGCTTTGCTGGCTGAGGGACTCTGGGAGTTGAAGTCCACAAGTCTTAAAGGGACCAAGTTTGGAGACCCCTGGTTCAGAAGACAGCAGTGTTATGTCTCTGATGCCTGTAGTGTTGAAGCCCTAACAATCATCAAGCCAGACTTGTCAGCTAGTTTAAACTGAGCCAAGCGTAGTCTAAACTAGGTTTCTCTGTAAACCTGGAAATATCCTCCTCATCTTTATTGAGTTTTGCGTTTGTGCGAATAAATAACTGTGGTTCCGAAGAGCTGTATATTTTGACGTGAAAGGAGGTTCAACAAGGACGTGAATGATTTCAGGATGGTTTTGAAAAGACAACCGGTCAAAACTCAAATGGAAAACTATACTCAACATTTAATTCTGGTACTAAATCATGCACGGTCCCGGTCCCTGCTGTCCAGACAATGAGAGAAGACAATGCCACCAGTCTCCAACCTGGAGTAGTTGATACCATCTAATGAGGTGCTGATAGAGGCACACCAGCGAAAAGATAAACTACAGATTGTGAATGTTCCTATAATGGTTGCTATATATTTCCTCTTCCGTTGATGGCCCTCATGACAGCTGAGAATAATGAAGGTCTGCTAGGCTTCCAGGCTAGGTCTATAATTCAAAGGGGACAAGTGGTGAACTCTTCCTGTCCTTGGGAAAACAGAACCCCCCCCCCTCCCACACTCCTAAGATCTGTTGGGAGCAAGAGGAGCGATGGGGACCAAAGGATTAGAAAAAAAAACCCTTTCTCTAGAAGGAGGAGATCCGATGAGATGGAGACTGAGGGGGCCCTTGGTGCTCTCAGAGCTTGGTGGTTTTCTTGTACACGTTTCATGACCCAACCAGGTTACATCATCAGAGCTAGAAGGAGGGGGGAGATAGGCAGAAAGGAGGAGAAAGACTGTGTAGTGCTTGGTGTTCTCTGAGCTCAGTGGTTTTCTTGCAGATGTTTCATGACCCAGATAGGTAATGTCATCAATGCTAGAAGGGAGCTGGGTTTGTGAAAAGGAGGTGGAGGCGGAGGAGGTGGGGTCCTTGATGCTGGCCGAGTTTGGTGGTTTTCTTGCAGATGTTTCATGACCCAAACAGGTTACATTGTCAGTGCTAGAGGAGAGTAGGGTTTTGTTGCAGCCTGCCAGCGGCCAGCAGAGCTGGCAGCATATTCGCACAATGAGGAGGTTGGGGAGGAACATGGGCCAGTCCTGGAGTCTGGGGAAGGCTCAGAAGAGGGCTCTGCATCAGAGGCAGAGAGGGAGCCAAGGCCATCTGGTAGTTCTTTGCTGCCTCTGGAGTCTCCGGAGTCTGACATCAGTGAGGCAGAAGAACAGCAGGAACCTGTTCCCAGTGTGTGCATGCTCAGAGCTGCCAGGATACAGGAACGATTAAGAAAACAGGGTTGACTTGGGAGTAAGGCTTGGAGATGATTGGCCTCTCCCATAAGACACAAAAGAGGGCAAATGCGACTGAGCTTTTGCAGGAAGCAATTAGTTCATCAGGTGGGTAAAAACTTTGGAAAAGTTCTGTTTGACTCTGTGCTACGTTTGGCCTTGCCCTGCGTGCGGCAATTAGTTCTCTGGCAGCATTCCAAGGGAGATAAGGTGGGTGTTTGTAAACACTCCCCTGAAAGACTGTTTGAGAAGCCTTTCGGACTGGGAATGACAATAATTCACGGCTGTATGAATTCAAGAGGTTTGCCGGGACTAAGATTGTGCTATATATTTTCTAAGGAAGCCTAGATCAGAACAGGTTTGCTCTTAGTTTACATTCTAGTGACTTGCCCTGTCAGTATTGCTGGGAATGGTCTCAGAGGGCACTGACAGAGCAAGTCACTAGAATGTAAACTAAGAGCAAACCCTACTCCCTTCTAGCACTGATGATGTTACTTAGTTGGGTCATGAAACGTCTGCAATCAAGAAGAATCAAAAAGAGGGCCGTGAAAATATTTGCAGATCACTCGCATCCTGGACAAACTGTTTCAACCCCTACCCTCAAAACGACGCTATAGAGCACTGCACACCAGAACAACTAGACACAAGAACAGTTTCTTCCCGAAGGCCATCACTCTGCTAAACAAATAATTCCATCAACACTGTCAGACTATTTACTGAATCTGCACTACTATTAATCTTCTCATAGTTCCCATCACCAATCTCTTTCCACTTATGACTGTATGACTGTAACTTTGTTGCTGGCAATCCTTATGATTTATATTGATATATTGACCATCAATTGTGTTGTAAATGTCGTACCTTGATGAACGTATCTTTTCTTTATGTACACTGAGAGCATATGCACCAAGACAAATTCCTTGTGTGTCCAATCACACTTGGCCAATAAAATTCTATTCCAATAAAATTCTATTCTATTCCAAACGTCATCCAAGCTCAGAGAGCACCAAGGACCCACCAGATCTTCATTTCTTAGCTGGGTCAGTTCTTCAGAGCTTTTTCCTACAACCCAAACCATCTAGCCAGATTCAGTGAGGTCCCTAGACAACCCTGCCTTCAACTGGTAAGGTTGAGAAACCCTGATCCAGACACAACACACATGCCCTAAATAAGGCAAAAATGAGCCAAGTCGACTGCTTTCTTTGAACATAGCTGTTAGGCCTTTGGCACTTTTAAGTGTGTTGTCTGAACACAGTCGATATCTTTCAGAGCTGGGAGAACAAAAAACCTCCTTTGTGTCCAAACCCAAATAGTTCTCTGATATAAAAATAATATTCATTTTAAGACTAATTTTAAAAGACAGACTTGATCAGAGGGTTGTCTAGTTTAATTTCCAGGTGTGCTCATTTCTTCCCCATCAACTATTTTTTAAAAAAATATTTTTAACTGAAACTTTTACATAAAGCATAAAGTGAAACCAAACTAATAAACATTAAAAGCAGAGAAAAAGAAAGAGAAGAGAGGAGAAGAATGGGAAGGGAAGGGAAGAAATCAGAGGAGGGAGGGAGGGAGGAAGATCAAACAAGGGAGGGAGTGAAGGGAAGGGAAGGGAAGGGAAGGGAAGGGAAGGAAAGGAAAGGAAAGGAAAGGAAAGGAAAGGAAAGAAGGAGAGAATGGATGAAGAAGGTAGAAAGATAGGAACATAGGAAGCTAGGGAGCTGAGAACAGAGGGAGGGAGGGAGAAAGGAAGGAAGGAAGGAAGGAAGGAAGGAAGGAAGGAAGGAAGGAAGGAAGGAAAGACAAGCAAAGGTGCACAAAGAAAGAATAAAAAAAAGAAGTACCCAGCTGCTTTTTCTTCAGATATAAGTGCAATTGCACTACAATTCCAAAATACTACTCAGTTTTTTTTTTCTACTTTTCATTTTTTCCTCCTAATCATCTAACTCAGGGGTCTGCAAATTTGGATCTTTTAAACTTGTGGACTTCAACTCCCAGAGTTCCTCAGCCAGCAAACCCTGATCTAAATAATCAGCTTTCTAATCCTTCAAAACACAAATCATAAATGCATTTCCCCCCCATTTTATGCAAAAAAACCTATAATGGGTCATAAAGTCAGCCATACATGTAGCCACTGCCTTTTCTCTAACCAAAGAATGTGACGCAGCCATTTCTACAAATTCCATTATCTTCAGCAGCCATTCCTGAGTAGAGTTGAATCTTTCTAAAGTAAAAGACTTTACGTGGCAGGGGAAGGATACTGCAAAATCCCCATTCCCACCCCACTCCAGGGGGAAGGATACTGCAAAATCCCCATTCCCATCCCGCTCCAGGGGAAGGATACTGCAAAATCCCCATTCCCACCCCGCTCCAGGGGAAGGATACTGCAAAATCCCCATTCCCTCCTCACTCCAGGGGAAGGATACTGCAAAATCTCCATTCCCTCCCCACTCCAGGGGAAGGATACTGCAAAATATCCATTCCCACCCCGCTCCAGGGGCAGGATACTGCAAAATCCGCATTCCCACCCCACTCCAGGGGAAGGATACTGCAAAATCCCCATTCCCACCCCGCTCCAGGGGAAGGATACTGCAAAATCTCCATTCCCACCCCGCTCCAGGGGAAGGATACTGCAAAATCTCCATTCCCACCCCACTCCAGGGGAAGGATACTGCAAAATCCCCATTCCCTCCCCACTCCACGGGGAAGGATACTGCAAAATCCCCATTCCCTCCCCACTCCAGGGGGAAGGATACTGCAAAATCCCCATTCCCATCCCTCTCCAGGGGAAGGATACTGCAAAATCCGCATTCCCACCCCACTCCAGGGGCAGGATACTGCAAAATCCCCATTCCCAAACCACCCCAGGGGAAGGATACTGCAAAATCTCCATTCCCTCCCCACTCCAGAGGAAGGATACTGCAAAATCTCCATTTCCTCCCCACTCCAGGGGAAGGATACTGCAAAATCTCCATTCCTCCCACCCCAGGGGAGGATACTGCAAAATCTCCATTCCTCCGCACCCCAGGGGAGGATACTGCAAAATCTTCATTCCTCCCACTCCAGGGGGAGGATCCTGCAAAATCTCCATTCCCTCCCCACCCCAGGGGGAGGATATTGCAAAATCTCCATTCCCACCCCACTCCAGGGGAAGGATACTGCAAAATCCCCATTCGATCCCCACTCCAGGGGGAAGGATCCTGCAAAATCCCCATTCCCACCCCACTCCAGGGGAAGGATACTGCAAAATCTCCATTCCCTCCCCACTCCAGGGAAGGATATGCAAAATCTCCATTCCTTCCCCACTCCAGGGGAAGGATACTGCAAAATCCCCATTCCCTCCCCCACTCCAGGGAAGGATACTGCAAAATCCCCATTCCCTCCCCACTCCAAGGGAAGGATACTGCAAAATCTCCATTCCCTCCCCACTCCAGGGGGAAGGATACTGTAAAATCTCCATTCCCTCCCCACTTCAGGGGAAGGATACTGTAAAATCTCCATTCCCTCCCCACTCCAGGGGAAGGATACTGCAAAATCTCCATTCCCTCCCCACTCCAGGGGGAAGGATACTGCAAAATCCCCATTCCCATCCCTCTCCAGGGGAAGGATACTGCAAAATCCGCATTCCCACCCCACTCCAGGGGCAGGATACTGCAAAATCCCCATTCCCAAACCACCCCAGGGGAAGGATACTGCAAAATCTCCATTCCCTCCCCACTCCAGAGGAAGGATACTGCAAAATCTCCATTTCCTCCCCACTCCAGGGGAAGGATACTGCAAAATCTCCATTCCCTCCCCACCCCAGGGGGAGGATACTGCAAAATCTCCATTTCCTCCGCACCCCAGGGGGAGGATACTGCAAAATCTTCATTCCCTCCCCACTCCAGGGGGAGGATACTGCAAAATCTCCATTCCCTCCCCACCCCAGGGGGAGGATACTGCAAAATCTCCATTTCCTCCGCACCCCAGGGGGAGGATACTGCAAAATCCCCATTCCCTCCCCACTCCAGGGGGAAGGATACTGCAAAATCTCCATTCCCACCCCACTCCAGGGGAAGGATACTGCAAAATCTCCATTCCCTCCCCACTCCAGGGGAAGGATACTGCAAAATCCCCATTCCCACCCCACTCCAGGGGAAGGATACTGCAAAATCCCCATTCCCTCCCCACTCCAGGGGGAAGGATACTGCAAAATCCCCATTCCCACCCCTCTCCAGGGGAAGGATACTGCAAAATCCCCATTCCCACCCCACTCCAGGGGAAGGATATTGCAAAATCTCCATTCCCTCCCCACTCCAAGGGAAGGATACTGCAAAATCTCCATTCTCACCCTACTCTGGGGCCAGCCAGAGGTGGTATTTGCCGGTTCTCTGAACTGCTCAAAATTTCCGCTACCAGTTCTCCAGAACCTGTCAGAACCTGCTGGATTTCACCCCTGGGCTGGGCCACCTGCTTAAGGTAGGTGTGAAGGTTGCCTTTGTGTCTGATTGAAGGAAAGTTAATTGGATAACAGAGTTGGAAGGGACCTTGGAGGTCTTCTAGTCCAACCCCCTGCTCAAGCAGGAGACCCTATACCATTTCAGACAAATAGATGTCTAATTTCTTCTTGGGAAAACCCCAGTGATGAAGCATCCAAAACTTCTAGAGGCAAGTCGTTCCATTGCTTAATTTCAAGAATAACACAATCTGAAAGGACCTTGGAGGGCTTCTAGTCCACATGGCACTGGGCTCTTGAACCGGATCGGCCATCACACCCCTCGAATCTTCCTACTTTTGAATATATCATAATCTCGCTGCCCTTGTCCTACGTAAAAACATAGTTACATGGCTTTTTCCAAGTTGCTTGTTCACTGTCCTGCCAAAAAGAAATCTCTGCTTTCCATCGTACTTTAACCTTTAAAATCTTCTGAATTAATGCGTATATTTGTATGCAAAATGTTCTGGCTTTCTTTCTTTCTTTTTTTTACATTTGCACCTGGCACGATAAATGTCCCTTCGTCTTGTTCAGATTTCCAGCAGAGATTCGAAATGCCTTTATAGATTCCTGCACAATTTCTTTGGTGACAAACCCCGATGATGCATCGTTTTGTATATATATATATATTAAAAAAGTCTTCTTGAGACCAGAACATTGTATTAATTTCCTCCTGCCCGTTGTCTATTTTGGATGACATTTTGCTTGATGTTGCAAAACACCTTTGTCTGGAATAATTGTATAATAATAATAATAATAATAATAATAATAATAATAATAATAATAATAATAATAATAATAATAACAACAACAACAACAACAACAACAACAACAACAATAATAATAATATAATAACCTGCCTTCCATTGAGGACCTGTATACTGCACGAATCAAGAAGAGGGCCGTGAAAATATTTACAGACCCCTCGCATCCTGGACACAAACTGTTTCAACTCCTACCCTCAAAACGACGCTATAGAGCACTGCACACCAGAACAACTAGACACAAGAACAGTTTTTCCCCGAAGGCCATCACTCTGCTAAACAAATTATTCCCTCAACACTGTCAGACTATTTACTGAATCTGCACTACTATTAATCTTCTCATAGTTCCCATCACCAATCTCTTTCCACTTATGACTGTATGACTATAACTTTGTTGCTGGTAATCCTTATGATTTATATTGATATATTGACCATCAATTGTGTTGTAAATGTTGTACCTTGATGAAGGTATCTTTTCTTTTATGTACACTGAGGGCATATGCATCAAGACAAATTCCTTGTGTGTCCAATCACACTTGGCCAATAAAAAATTCTATTCTATTCTATTCTAAAAAAAAAATCAAAGCCTTCCGTGTTTCTTGAATTGAAGGAAACTATGGATAAAGGGCAGAGATGGGTTTCCACAGGTTCTGACCAGTTCTGAAGAACCGGTAGCAGAAATTTTGAGTAGTTCGGAGAACCAGTAGTAAAAATTCTGACTGGCCCCACCCCCATCTATTATCTGCCTCCCCAGTCTTAACTGATGGGGAGGAAATGGGGATTTTGCAGTAACCTTCCCTGCCATGCCCACTAAGCCACACCCACCAAACCATGCCACACCCACCAAGCCACACCCACAGAACTGTTAGTAAAAATTTTTGAAACCCACCACTGATAAAGGGGCATCTTCCCCCATAATACCTTTAATTAATATAGCCAGTGAACAAGGGGGGGGGTTTGCCCATCACCCAAAATGTGAGAGAGTGCGTGCACGCTTGGTTTGCTCACATGTGCCATCTCCGGGTATGTACTTTGCTTACGTGCACCTTGCATTCATGTACCCGGTGTCGTGTCCCACTCCCACTCTGACACACGAGTCGAGGAAGTCCGTAACAGACTTGGCAACGAAACCTCTGCAGCTTGCCAAGTTCCTTCGAGGTTTATCAGGGCAGGCAGGAGTCCAAGTTCTGACTTCAGCGATAGAGTCCGATATCAGCAAACTAGCTAAGACTTTGCTTGAGTCAAGGTTGGAATGCGAAAAGCAGGTCCTTTATATAGGCTGTGGGGTGTGGCTCCATGACTCAGCATTTATCCAGGCCTGCCCAACTCCTCCTTCTGCTGGCGTCACCTCTCAGATCTCTGGAAGCGAGTGTCCTCCCATTCTGAATTGTCTTTAGCTGGATCTGCTGTCAGTAATTCCAGCACCTGGCTGGCTTCCTGCTCACATGCTATATGAGTGAAGTTTATCGGGCTTGTCCGTTCACTCCTGGAATCCTCTCCGGGCATGGGGCCAGGGCCTGGGGCTGGAGGCATGACAGGCCGTTCATCTTCATTATCAGACTCAGAGTCTGATAACAGGCCCAGTTGGAGACGGGAGGGGCCCAGCTGAGGAGAGGAGGGAGGACGAATCACAACACCCGGCCTCAAAAACATGCCTAAAAAGAATAGCATAGAGCCGGGGCCACAATTACCGCTACTGGTTCACCTGAACTGGTTCGAACCGGCTGAATACAACTCTGGTCTAACTGTAACATCTGCGTTCCTTTCAGAGTTATATTGTCACACTTCCTCAACTTGTATAGAATTTATTTATTTAATTATCTATTTTGTCATAACAGTATATATAAGCATTGACATGTAGCAACTATATAATATATAAGTATATATATGAGTGTAAGTATGTAATAACTATATTAATTGGATATAATGAAAGGGAATAATAGGACAGGAACGGTAGGCACGTTTGTGTTCTTATGCACGCCCCTTACAGACCTCTTAGGAATGGGGTGAGGTCAATAGTAAATAGTCTTTGGTTAAAGCTTTGGGGATTTCGGGAAGAGACCACAGAGTCAGGTAGTGTATTCCAAGCATTAACAACTCTGTTACCGAAGTCATATTTTCTGCAATCAAGATTGGAGCGGTTAACATTAAGCTTAAATCTGTTGTGCGCTCATGTATTGTTGCAATTGAAGCTGAAGTAGTCTTCGACAGGAAGGACATTGTAATAGATGATTCTATGAGTTAAACTCAGGTCATGTTGAAGGCGGCGTAGTTCTAAATTTTCTACACCCAGGATTTCAAGTCTGGTGGCATAAGGTATTTTGTTGTATTCAGAGGAGTGGACAACTCTTCTTGTAAAATATTTTGGACTGTAGTGGGGGGGGGGGTTAAATTAAGAGTCCAATTTGGTTGACTCAAAACTTTCCACAGGAAACTCAGGAGAGACCAGCCCAAGCAGCAATCAGAAGAAACACTGGCTTGCCTCCCTCAACATGCTTAATTGGGTCAATGGAGGAAGCAATGTGTCACAGCAATTCCAAAAAGGGTTAATTGACCCAGTCGGTTAACTGACCCAGAATCAATTGAGCCAGTCAATTAACCCACGGGAGATTAGATGGATATACCCAGCCATGCATGTGGCTAAATAAACTTCTCTTGTTGAGCTGGGTCATGGACTCATTCCGGAGTGTGGTGTTAACTAACTTTGCCTCCTACAAGGTTTAAGCAAAGTCCTAGAGTGGCTGGAAAAAGGGAATTTCTCTAGGCATTCTGTATCTATGGCTCTTTCAATGGTTATGATAGAAATACGGGGACATGGTGGCTCAGTGGCTAAGATGCCGAGCTTGTCGATCGAAAGTTCGGCAGTTCTGTGGTTCAAATCCCTAGTGCTGCGTAACGGGGTGAGCTCTCATGACTTGTCCCGGCTTCTGCCAACCTAGCAGTTCGAAAGCAGGTAAAAAATGCAAGTAGAAAAACAGGGGCCACCTTTGGTGGGAAGGTAACAGCGTTCCGTGCGCCTTTGGCATTGAGTCATGCCAGCCACATGACCATGGAGACGTCTTCAGACAGCGCTGGCTCTTTGGCTTTGAAACGGAGATGAGCACCGCCTCTTAGAGTTGGGAACGACTAGCACATATGTGTAAAGGGAACCTTTACTTTTACATGAAATAGAGATAGAACATAGAATAATAGAATTGAAGCTCTTCCAGTCCAACCCGAGCCATGGAGGCACAGTGGTTAGAATGCGGTATAGCAGGTTAACTCACTGCTCACTCCAGGAGTTTGATCCTGACCAGCTCAAGGTTCACTCAGCCTTCCATCCTTCCATGGTCAGTAAAATGAGGACCCAAATTGTTGGGGACAATATGCTGACTCTGTAAACCGCTTAGAGAGGGCTGTAAAGCACTGTGAAGTAGTATATGAGTATAAGTCAGTGGTTCTCAACCTTGATAGTGCTGCGACCCCTTTAATACAATTCCCCACGATGTGGCGACCCCAACCATAAAATTATTTTCGTTTTGAATTTATCGCGCCTGAAGCCGTATTGGCTAGCGATCTGAACTGCTTGCGATTGTCTTGAGGACGGAGGCATTAAAGCGGAGACTCCTCCCCTATTAAGTTTATCCCGCCTGAAGCCAGATTAGGCTAGCGATTGGGAGTGATTGCAGCTGGCTTGAGAGGGAGACATCAGAGCAAAGATTTCTCTCTTTTTTAATTCATCATCGCGCCTGAAGCTGAATTCGGCTAGCGATTTGAAGAGCCTGCAGCTGGCTTGTGGAGTCAACCATTGGCGCGCGATTCTTCGACTCGCAAGTATACTTCCCATATTTCCGATGGTCTTAGGCGACCCCTGGCAAATCGTCATTCGACCCCCAACGGGGTCCTGACCCACAGGTTGAGAACCGCTGGTCTAAGTGATATTGCTATTGCTAACCTTCTGGCTAAGCAGGAGACCCTATACTATTTCAAACAAGTGGCTATCCAATCTCTTCTTAAAAACCTCCGATGATGGAGCACCTACAAATCGGTTAGAACTGATTGTTTAACCGTCAGGAAATACCTCCTTCGTTCTAGATTGCTTCTCTCCTTGATTACTTTCCATCCGCTGTCTTTCTTGTCTTGCCTTTGGGTGCTTTGGAAAATAGGTTGATCCCTTCTTTGAAGAGAAAAGTACACAGGGCCTAAAAAGGGACCTTGAAGGAACATTGGAGGTCTTCTAGATCAAAGCCCTAGCTAAGCAGGAGACCCTCTACCATTTCAGACAAAAGGTTGTCCGCTCTTTTCTTAAAAGCCTCCAGTGATGAAGCAGCCACAATTTCTGATGGCAAGTTCTTCCATTGGTTAATTGTTCTCGCCACGCCCACAGAACCGGTAGGGAAAACAAATTGGATTTCACCACTGAGACAAACCCAATTCCTGCAACTGTTCTTCATATATTTTAGCCTCCAATCCCCTCATCATCTTTGTTGCTGTTTTCTGCACTCTTTCCAGAGTCTCAACAACTTTGGTATATATTGGAGATCAGATCAGGGCCGTGATAGCTCAGGCTGTTAGAAGCCTGTTATTAAAACACAGCTGCCTGCAATTATTGCAGGTTCTAGTCCCACCAGGCCCAAGGTTGACTCAGCCTTCCATCCTTTATAAGGTAGGTAAAATGAGGACCCAGATTGTTGGGGGGGGCAATAAGTTGACTTTGTAAATATACAAATAGAATGAGACTATTGCCTTATACACTGTAAGCCGCCCTGAGTCTTCGGAGAAGGGCGGGATATAAATGTAAATAAATAAATAATAAAAAAAGAACTAAATGCTATATTCCAAGTCTGGTCTTCTCAATGCATTATAAAGTGGTACTAACAGTTCAGATAATCTTGCTGAAGGAAGAAGCATTTTCTATTATTCCCTTAGATATTTTCTGATCTGACTTCCTCTCCCTCCCTCCTCCTCTCCTCCTCTTCTTCTCAATGAAACCTACTCCCTTCTAGCATTGATGATGTTACCTAGTTGGGTCATGAAATGTCTGAAAGAAAGCCACCAAGCTCAGAGAGCACCAAGGACCCCTCGTTTCAACAAAGCAGAATAATAATTTGAAAATGTAGGCATGTTATAAAATAAATACTGCCTGCAGACTCTATTCCTAACCATTAGCATTAATTATCATTCTTCTTCTTCTTCTTCTTCTTCTTCTTCTTCTTCTTCTTCTTCTTCTTCTTCTTCTTCTTCTTCTTCTTCTTCTTCTTCTTCTTCTCCTCCTCCTCTTCCTCCTCCTCCTCCTCCTCCTCCTCCTCCTCCTCTTCTTCTTCTTCTTCTTCTTCTGAAAACATCCTGGACATAAACTGTTTCAACCCCTACCCTCAAAACAAACCTATAGAGCACTGCACATCAGAACAACTAGACACAAGAACAGTTTCTTCCCGAAGGCCATCACTCTGCTAAACAAATAATTCCATCAACACTGTCAGACTATTTACTGAATCTGCACTACTATTAATCGTTTCATAGTTCCCATCACCAATCTCTTTCCACTTATGACTGTATGACTATAACTTGTTGCTGGCAATCCTTATGATTTATATTGATATATTGACCATCAATTGTGTTGTAAATGTTGTACCTTGATGAACGTATCTTTTCTTTTATGTACACTGAGAGCATATGCACCAAGACAAATTCCTTGTGTGTCCAATCACACTTGGCCAATAAAAAAATTCTCCTCCTCTTCTTCTTCTTCTTCTTCTTCTTCTTCTTCTTCTTCTTCTTCTTCTTCTTCTTCTTCTTCTTCTTCTTCTTCTTCTTCTTCTTCTTCTTCTTCTTCTTCTTCTTCTTCTTCTTCTTCTTCTTCTTCAGTGAAGGCCTGTGGACAATCCTAGCCAGTAATTAACTGTCATTCTATTGAGCCACAGTCTCTAGGAAACCTGATAATGTATCAAACTCTCTCCAGGGAGGCCTACACTGTAAAAGAGAAGGCGGTGAGAATAGCCCAGAAACTGGAGACAGGAGAAACTGGAAGAAGGTTTGATGGGGGTGGGGGCGAGGGTGGGGAAAGACTTCTATCTCTTCCCTATTTTAATTTTGCCACCCGGGGATTCAGCAACATAAATAATAATTGCATGAAACACAGATGGATAATAATTGCAGCAAAGGTCACACCATTCCCCCTCTAATCAATCCCTAAAGACTTCGGAGGGCCGCAACACAATGCAGGAGGCATAATGTGGTTTTGTAAGGCTATAACAAAGTCTTGCGATGAACACAGCTGTCTTGAACCAGCTGCTCAGAAAGAAGTTTGACGTCTCCAGAAGAGGATTTTAATTTTTTTTCTTCCTCCTCCCTTTTCTTTTCAAGCCCTGATGATCTGAGATTGAGAGCCGAGGGAATATCTATCAAGGTCTTTTTGTATAAACAAAGCAGGTTGGGTCAGAGAACAACAGAGAGCGCATCGAGAGTTTCCTCTGGGTAATGGAGATGAAGAGGGTAGAAAGTAAGACCCCACTTGGAATACGGCATCCAGTTTGGGTCACTGGAGGATGTTTTGGTGACATGAGATTAAGATTATGGCCTCTGGTGGCTCAGACTGGTAAGACAGTCTGTTATTAACAGCAGCTGCTTGCAATTACTGCAGGTTCAAGCCCCACCAGGCCCAAGGTTGACTCAGCCTTCCATCCTTTATAAGGTAGGTAAAATGAGGACCCAGATTGTTGGGGGCAATTAAGTTGACTTTGTATATAATATACAAATGGATGAAAACTATCGCTTGACATAGTGTAAGCCGCCCTGAGTCTTCGGAGAAGCGCGGGATATAAATTCAAATTAAAAAAAAAGAAAAGAAAAAGAGGTTGAGACTCTGGATAAAGTGCAGAGAAGAACAACAAAGGTGATTAGGGGACTGGAGGCTAAAACATATAAAGAACAGTTGCTGGAAATGGGCAGGTCTAGTTTAATGAAAAGAAGGACTAGGGGAGACATGATAGCAGTCTTCCAATATCTCAGGGGCTGCCCCAAAGAAGAGGGAGTCAAACTATTCTCCAAAGTACCCAAGGGCAGGACAAGAAGCAATGGGTATAAACTAATCAAGGAGAGAAGCAACCTGGAATTCAGGAGAAATTTCCTGACAGTGAGAACAATCAATCAGTGGAACAACTTGCCTCTAGAAGTTGTACTGTAAATGTCCCAACACTGGAAGTTTTTAAGAAGAGGTTAGGCAACCATTTGTCTGATATGACATTGGGTTTCCTGCCAGAGGAAGGGTTGGACTAGAAGATATCTCTAAAGTCCTTTTTCCACACTGTTATTCCACTATGCTCCTATAAACTTGTTCTGATTCTCAGAATATAATCAGAATATTCTGATATTCAGAATGTAAATTATTCTGTCATTCTGTTAAATTAGTTCAATTCCTGATCAACAGCCATCAAACCTTAGAGTCTCGTGCAGTTGTAACTTTGAACGGTCACTGGTTATAAGTCAGGGTGGGCTTCACATACTGTAGTTACCAGTTTGCCCAGTACTGGAAATGTGATCACTGTTGTGACCCAGGCCCAAGTAGGTAGTGATAAACTCAGTCCGTGGAAAAACACACTTTATTCGAACAGCTGGGAATTACTTCATTCCCAGCTGTCGTTCAACTCAAAGTAAAACAAATGCTTTCCAACACAAATTCCTCAGTTATCTCACAAACCTTAGTCCAATTAGGCAAACTGCCAAAGGCCCTTCCTGGCAAACGTCCAAAAGCCACAAAAACAAACTTGTATAAGAAGCAGAAGACGAAGCAGAAGATGCAGCAACAACATTGTTTTCCAGCAAAGCTCAAATGCCATTGCTGGTCTGTTTTAAGCCTTATGGGAGAGGCCAATCATCTCTTGGCCTTACTCCTGAGTTGTCCTCTTTGTTTGAACTGCTTTTGGCTTCTGGCAACTCTTCTCATGCATGCACTAGGAACAGGCTCCTCCTGTTCCTCTGTCTCACTACTATCAGTCTCTGGAGCCTCTGGAGTCTGCACCTCACTTCCCGATGGCCCTGGCCTCACCTCAGCCTCATCGCTGTCCGACTCCGTTGCCAGCTCCATAAGCTGCTGACGGACCGCAACAATCACGTGCCATCCGCACATGCGTGCAACGTCAAAAACACAGTGATATAGGACAGGATTGCACCCAGGCGGATGGGCGGGTCGCCACTACAGGTTTGTCCAAACCGATCTGAACCGGTTGAATCTCACCTCTGTTATAAGTCAAGAACCGTCTGTAGATTTCTTTACGTCAATGGCCCATGTTTTCTTTTCTCAAAGAAACTGGCTTATTTTAACCTATTTTATTCTGATGATGCAGATAAGACTAGAAGCAGAGCCTCAGTGGGTCAATTTATCCTGTCCCCAGGCTGACTAAAAAAATTTCTACCCATAAGGGGGAGAAAAAAATCAACCCCTTTTCAGAAATCACAATCCTGGGTGACAATGTTCCTTGACAGCAGTCGAGACTCATCCCGAAGGATGCGTCAATCCAAATGGCTTGAAAAGTCATTCTGCACAAGGTGGCCTCTAGGCGCCTCGGGAACTACAGCGCCCAAAATTCCCAGCCGCCCATAGCTGCAGTTTTGCGGCTGACATTTCTACTAGTAGTTGGGGAAAGCTTTTCTCTTAAAAAAAGAAAAACGACATGCACATTTTTTTTAAAAAAAATGAACATAAAAAATAAAAATAAAACCTTGGTCGCTGGAGGATGCCAGGTTCTGCTGGCAAAAGTCTCGCTTAGCTGTAGTCCAATTTCCTGCAAATGTTAGATCTTTTATTATGCTGATTCAGAACACTGATACATGATACGATTTCAAAGTGGAGAGTCTGCTCTGAACGAATTTGACCAAGAAAGGTGAAAGATATCTCTCTGAGATTCCTTTCCTTTCTTTTCCTTCCTTCCTTCCTTCCTTCCTTCCTTCCTTCCTTCCTTCCTTCCTTCCTTCCTTCCTTTCCTCTCCTTTCCTTCCTTCCTTCCTTCCCTCCCTCCTCCTCTCCATTCTTCAATCTTTCCTTCCTTCCTTCCTTCCTTCCTTCCTTCCTTCCTTCCTTCCTTCCTTCCTTCCTTCCTTCCTTCCTTCCTTCCTTCCTTTCCTTCCTTCCTCCCTCCCTCCCTTCCTCTCCATTCTTCAACTTTTCCTTCCTTCCTTCCTTCCTTCCTTCCTTCCTTCCTTCCTTCCCTCCCTCCACTCCCCTCCTTTCCATTCTTCAACTTTTCCTTCCTTCCTTTCCTTCCTTCCTTCCTTCCTTCCTTCCTTCCTTCCTTCCTTCCTTCCTTCCTTCCCCTCTCCTCTCCTCTCCTCTCTCTCCTCTCCCTCCCTCCTCCCTCCTTTCCATTCTTCAACTTTTCCTTCCTTCCTTCCTTCCTTCCTTCCTTCCTTCCTTTCCTTCCTTCCTTCCTTCCTTCCTTCCTTCCTTCCTTCCTTCCTCTCCTCTCCTCTCCTCTCCTCTCCCTCCCTCCCTCCTTTCCTTCCTTTCCTTCCTTCCTTTCCTTCCCTCCCTCCTCTCCTCTCTCTCCTCTCCCTCCCTCCTCCTCTCCATTCTTCAACTTTTCCTTTCCTTTCCTTTCCTTTCCTTTCCTTTCCTTTCCTTTCCTTTCCTTTCCTTTCCTTTCCTTTCCTTTCCTTCCTTTCCTTCCTTTTCCTCTCCTTTCCTTCCTTTTCCTCTCCTTTCCTTCCTTCCTTCCTTCCTTCCTTCCTTCCTTCCTTCCTTCTTCCTCTCATCTCCTTCCTTCCTTCCCTCTCCTCTCCTCTCCTCTCCCCTCCCCTCCCCTCCTCTCCATTCTTCAACCTTTCCTTTCCCCTCCCCTCCCCTCCTGTTCTCTCCTCTCCAGTTCTTCACCCTTTCTTTTCCTTCTCTCCCCTCCCCTCCCCTCTCCTTTTCCTCTTCCTCTTTGTTCCTTGAGGCATTATTTAGACGTGGAGTAACAGTGCAGTGTAATTCCCTGGGTCTGTGTGAGCAGGAGGTGGGGAAGGTGAGGCATATCGGCCAACTAATAATAGTTGTAATTAAGAGTCGCATCCCCCCCCCACCCCGCCACCATCTTCTATGTTTCAGTTTTGGCAGTCTGCCATGTCAGTCTTGGCAGAGAAAGGCACCCCCAGTTAGACCAAAGGGCAAGGAGTTAACAACCTCCTTAAGATCTCTCTTTCTCTGGATTCGGTTTTATGATCGTTCCTCGCCTACACACACACACACACACACACACACACACACACACACACACCAGCAGGTAAGCAATGAGGTCACGCATAAATTGAATTTACGAGATTTGAAATGCTGACATCATTGCACCAGGAGCTCAGGGGGGGCGTTTGTTCCGTTAAGGAAGGTTGTATGCATAATAACAAATAGCACACCAGAGATTGCGAAGACCAGGAGACGAATCCTGAACAAAGACAAAAGGGGATTTTGTTTTGCTGTTCCTCCTCCAAAAGACCATCCAGATGTTGTGAGAAGCAAGAATAACGCGCATCCTACCGATATCTGCTCAGAAATAAGCCACTTCCTAACGGGATGACGCGAGAGTTGGAAGGGACCTTGGAGGTCTTCTAGTCCAACCCTCTGCTCAAGAAGCAAACCCTACACCCTCCCAGAGAAATTGCTGTCCAGTCTTTTCTTAAAAACCTAACCCAAACTCTAACTTCCGGTGTTACGGCAATCCCAACTTCTGGTGGCAAGCCCTTCCACTGGTTATTTATTTATTTTATTTATTTTATTAGATTTTTATACCGCCCTTCTCCCGAAGGACTCAGGGCGGTGTACAGCCAAATAAAACCCACAATATACACATTAAAACAAGATTAAAACCGAACATATTACAGAGACGGCCAGAATTTAAAACAATTTAAAACCCTAAAATATAAATAGCCCCAACTAAAAATTTAATAAAACTTTTAAGCCAGTCCCGCTTGAATAAATAGGTGCGTTTTCAGCTCACGGCGAAAAGTCCGAAGATCAGGCACTTGACGTAAACCAGGGGGAAGTTCGTTCCAAAGCGTAGGAGCTCCAACAGAGAAGGCTCTACCCCTGGGGGCCGCCAGCCGACATTGCTTGGCTTGTTTAATTGTCCTCACTGTTAGGAAGTTTCTCTTTAATTCCTGATTGTGTCTCCCCTTGATTATTTCCCATATGTTGCTTCTTGTTATGAACACCAAGGGCCTCTGGTCGCTCAGACTGCTAAGACAGTCTGTTATTAACACAGCTGCTTGCAATTACTGCAGGTTCTAGTCCCACCAGGCCCAAGGTTGACTCAGCCTTCCATCCTTTATAAGGTAGGCAAAATGAGGACCCAGATTGTTGGGGGCAATAAGTTGACTTTGTATATAATATACAAATGGATGACGACTATTGCTTAACACAGTGTAAGCCACCCTGAGTCTTCGGAAAAGGGCGGGATATAAATGCAAATTAAAAACAAAACAAAACACTGAAGTGAGCCTGGATGAAGCCATCTTGGAGGCTTCAGGGTTGCCACACAACAGAGGGAGGGGGGAGAAATAGTTAGATGGGGTTTTGAAGCCGAAGCAATAAAGTTTTCCTGTGGGGACCAAGGACATTCTCACAGGTGGCTGACTAGAGGAGGAGAAAATATGAAAATAGCAAGTGTGACAATAGCAAGGAGAAAATATGACTTCAGTAACAGAGTTGTTAATGCTTGGAATACACTACCTGACTCTGTGATCTCTTCCCAAAATCCCCAAAGCTTTAACCAAAAACTGTCTACTATTGACCTCACCCCATTCCTCAGAGGTCTGTAAGGGGCGTGCATAAGAGCACCAGCGTGCCTACCGTTCCTGTCCTATTGTTTCCTTTCGTTATATCCAATTAATATAGTTATTACATACTCATTGACTATCAATTGTGTTGTAAATGTTGTACCTTGATGAACATATCTTTTCTTTTATGTACACTGAGAGCATATGCACCAAGACAAATTCCTTGTGTGTCCAATCACACTTGGCCAATAAAAAATTCTATTCTATTCTATTCTATTCTATTCTATTCTATTCTATTCTATTCTATTTTATTCTATTCTATTCTCATACTTATATATATGCTTAAATATTGCATAGTTATTTCATGCTTATGCTTATATATACTGTGTGACAAAATAAAATAAATAAATAAAAATAAAGTAACCCAGCAACCAGCCAGCACCTGTATATGACAGCGTGACCAGTGACCAGTGACTTCGAGTGGGGAGGGAAAGGGGAAGCTTTTACTTTTTAATTAGGTTAAAGCTGCAGGAAACCTCAGAGTCAGCTTTCACCAAATTTGTGCCACTAGGATGTGTCCAACAAACTGTTCTTCGAGGAACTCGAGCGCCTCAGAGTTTGTTTTCGATGGGTGTGCTACTTGGAACCAGGGGTGGGATTTAGAAATTTTAGCAACCGGTTCTTTGCCCGGTTGCTGAGTGGGCGTGGCCATGGTGGGCGTGGCCTACTCAGCCTCCTGCACCATTGGGGGGGCGCATTTTCACCCTTCCGTGATGGCTCAAGGGCTAGGACGCTGAACTTGTCGATCGAAAGGTCGGCAGCTCGGCGGTTCGAATCCCTAGTGCTGCCGTGTAACGGGATGAGCTCCCGTTACTAGTCCCAGCTTCTGCCAACCTAGCAGTTTCGAAGGCACGTAAAAAATGCCAATAGAAAAAATAGGGACCACCTTTGGTGGGAAGGGAACAGCATTCCGTGCGCCTTTGGTGTTGAGTCATGCCGCCCACATGACCACGGAGACGTCTTCGGACAGTGCTCGCTCTTCGGCTTTGAAACGGAGATGAGCACCGCCCTCCTAGAGTTGGGAATGACTAGCACGTATGTGCGAGGGGAACCTTTACGTTTACCTTTATCTTTACCTTTCACCCTTCCTAGACTCTGGAGGTTTTCCTCGAGCCTCTGGGAGTGTAGAAACGGCCTCTCTCAGGCTCCAGAGCCTCTCCGGAGGCTGGAAACATCTGGTAGGCCTATTTTTCACCCTCCCAGAGCTCCGCATAGGCCCTGCACTTACCTGGCATCCAAAACGGGCTGCGTGGAGACTCCTGGGAGGGGAAGGGCAGGTTGTGCAGGGTCAGCCAGTCCTTGCAACAACCACTTCACCGAACCAGATTAAAATTAACATCCAGTTTGCCCGAACCGGCTGAATCCCACCCCTGCTTGGAACGCTGAACTCATGTTGCCTTCTGGGGCTTTGGGAAATAAGTTGACCCCTCTTCTTTGTGATTAGAATACCTGTGTTAGCAGCACCTGAGCACTCTCCTTGGTTCCTGGCATCCAGTCAAGGAAGAGATTCTGCCTCTTATTTTTAGGAAGTTCTATATTGGTCATGTCATAAAAGCCAAGGGTTCAAAGGAGCCGCTGAGACCATTAAATGTAATCCCCCTGCGCTTTAAAATTCGGATTGGGGTTAAACTGGGGCCATTCTGTCCCTTCTATTAAAGGTGCAACAGAGTTGAAAATGGTTGAGCTCATTGTTCGTATGTGTTTTGATGGATTAATTTTATCATTATATTTGCATATAGCAAAAAAAAAATACTTTATGGAGTAAGCAAGATTACTTTTTTTTTTTTTTACAATTATGCACTTATCTTTTAGCCAGTGTCATCATTAAAATGAGGGAATGTCCATCCATCTGTCGGTTCATCCATCCATCCATCCATCCATCCATCCATCCATCCATCCATCCATCCAACCAACCAACATCTATTATGTGCCTGTCTGCCTGCCTGCCTGCCTGCCTGCCTGCCTATCTATCTATCTATCTATCTATCTATCTATCTATCTATCTATCTATCTATCTATTTCTTCATCAGCATCTAACATATATCTATTTTCATCCATAATGTCACATTTCCTCTATCTATCCATCTCTCTGTGTATCCATCTTTTTCCTTTCTCTTTCTTTCTTTCTTTCTTTCTTTCCTTCCTACCTTCATTTTTCCTCTTTCTTTCTTTCCTTCTTTCCTTCCTTCCTTCCTTTCTTTCTTCCTTCCTCCCTTCTTCCTCTTACTTTTTATCTTTCTTCCTTCCTTCCTTCCTTCCTTCCTTCCTTCCTTCCTTCTTCCCTCCCTCCCTCCCTCCCTCCCTCTTTCTTTCTTTCTTTCTTTCTTTCTTTCTTTCTTTCTTTCTTTCTTTCTTTCTTTCTTTCTTTCTTTCTTTCTTTCTCTTTCTTTCTTTCTCTGTCTCTATCTACCTACCTACCTACCTATCTATCATCTATCTTCTTCATCATCCTTACCATCTGTCTTCTGTGTTTTATCATCTATCGATTCATCACATCACTAAATCTCTCTAGCTACATCTTCTGTCCATCTGCTCAGCTCCTTCAGTTCTTTCAGCTTGATAACTGAACCTAGAGATCGATGGACTAAACTCAGAAATTAAACACAAATGAATTATACATCCAGAGACATTGTAGATAGTCATTCATCAGTTTTACTGGCAACTCAAAATTCTAATGCTCCGTTTGAGGCTTTATTCATCACCTTCTTCCATGGAGGAAAAAAAAAGAATGTCCACGTGGAAAGCCACAGATAAGTGCCACCAAGTCATGGCCTCAAGCATCCCATTGGCTCAGAATGAAATAATAATAATAATAATAATAATAATAATAATAACAACAACAACAACAACAACAACAACAACAACAACAGAGTTGGAAGGGACCTTGGAGGCCTTCTAATCCAACCCCCTGCCCAGGCAGGAAACCCTATACCATTTCAGACAGATGGTTATCCAACATTTTCTTAATTTTTTCCAGTGTTGGAGCATTCACAACTTCTGCAGGCAAGTTGTTCCACTGATTAATTGTTCTGACTGTCAGGAAATTTCTTCTTAGCTCTAAGTTGCTTCTTTCCTTGATCAGTTTCCACCTTGTTCTACCTCAGGTGCTTTGGAGAATAGCTTGACTCCCTCTTCTTTGTGGCAACCTCTGAGATATTGGAACATTGCTATCATGTCTCCCCTAGTCCTTCTTTTCATTATACTAGGCATACCCAGTTCCTGCAACTGTTCTTTATATGTTTTAGCCTCCAGTCCCCTAATCATCTTTGTTGCGCTTCTCTGCAGAGTCTCAGCATCTTTTTTACATCGTGGCAATCAAACTGCATGCAGTATTCCAAGTGTGGCCTTACCAAGGCCTTATAAAGTGGTATTAACACTTCACGTGATCTTGATTCTATCCCTCTGTTTGGATATATTCTCCCTTGTCTGGTAAGAATCTCGCTACTCTTTTACAGTTCTTCTGTCATTACATTTTTCCAGCTGACTGATATTTAGCATCCTACAGAAAAGAATATTTGTGTCTTAAAGTTGAACTGTGGGGTCCATGATGGTTTCTGAGCTTGGCTGTTTCGTTTTGCAGACCTTTCATTACCCAGCTAGGCAACATCATCAGTGCTAGAAGGGTTGGGAGTTGGTTTTCTGTTTATATAAACAAAAAGAGCAAACAACCTTCTGGCCAGCAATCAACAACCAGATAAACAGGAGTTAACAAGGAGATTAGTACGAAACCATCAATCAAGCAGTAAACAAGACCCCAATCAAGGAATTACTCACTCAGAGAAACAACACTAAAGAACAGCCTAATTAAGAAAGAAAATAAAATAACAAATGTGATATGGGGGGGGGGGGAAGGTACAAAAGCGAAAGAAGACCACTAAGGAACGCTGTTTAGAAATAGGAAATATTTATATGTTGTATGTTGTGTGTTTGTCATATTGTGTATCACATTAAAACAATAAAAAAATTTTTTAAAAAAAGAATGTCCCCACCAACATTGCTAGGGCAAGCCACGTAGAATAGAATGAATGAGATAGAAGGGCCTTTGGAGGTCTTCTAGACCATCCCCCTGCTCAAGCAGGAGAATCAATACCATTTCAGATAAGTGACTGTCTAGCCCAGGGGTTTCCAACCCTGGTCCCTTTAAGACTTGTGGACTTCAATTCCCAGAGTTCCTCAGCCAGCTTTGCTGGCTGGGGGACTCTGGGAGTTGAAGTCCACAAGTCTTAAAGGGACCAAGGCTGGAGACCTTTGGTCTAGCCCCTTCTTAAAAACCTCCAGTGATGGAGCATCCACAACTTCTGGTGGCAGGCTGTTCCACTGGTTAATTTTCCTCACTGTTAAGAAGTTTCTCTTTAATTTCAGGTTGCTTCTCTCTTTGGTTAGTTTCCATCCATTGCTTCTTGTCCTGACCTCTGGTGCTTTGGAGAATAAGTTGACCCCCTCTTCTTTCTGGCAGCCCCTCAAATATTGGAAAACCACTATCATGTCGCCCCTAATTCTTCTTTTCTTTAGACTAGCCCAGGGGTCTGCAACTTTAAACACTCAAAGAGCTATTTGGACCCATATCCCACAAAAAAGAAAACACCGGGAGCCACAAAACCCTTCCCGTGCCTGACTATTTCTTGAGCGGCCACAAAACTAGCATATGTAATTGCATAAAACGTTCTGTTTTCTTCTGAAACTTTTCTTTTCTTGGATTTATCCATGGTTGGCCTACCAGGGGTTGAAAAGCTCAATAAATCATGTGCTGGCAGGTGTTGCACATTGGCGGTTGTGACACATATTTTGAGTGACAGGAAGCTGCAGCAGAGGGGTGAAAGAGCCACAGGTGGCTCCAGAGCCACAGGCGGCTCCAGAGCCACAGGTGGTTCTAGAGTCACAGATTGCTGACCCCTGGACTAGCCAAACCCAAATCCTGCAGCCATTCTTCATATGTTTTAGTCTCCAGGCCTTTGATCATCTTTGCATATATATCACTTGTTTATAAAAAGAGAACAAACTCCTTCTCCTTCTCCCATCCATCTCCTCCTCCGTTCCCTCCCATCCTCCTTTTCCATCTCCCTCTTTCCCTCCTTTCTCCTCTTTTCCCTTCCTCCTCTCCTCTCCTCTCCTCTCCTCCCCAGATCAACCAAGATCAACTACCAGTAGATGTTATAGGCAGGATTTTTAAAGTCTTTTCCAAGTCCAGCTTGATTCCTGATGATTACAGAGATGTCACCATCCAATTTTCTTAGGAACAGTAAGGAACAGAATGGCCTTTGACGTCTTCCTGAAATGTTTCTTCCAGCCTAGCCTACAGACCTGTGTGATCAGCTCATAGCTTCTAAAGATCTGAATGCTATGTCCCAAAGGTGCTTTTTCAGGAGGCAAGTCGACTTTCTTGGTTTTTTTTTCCTTTTGAAGATGTTTTGCTTCTCATCCAAGAAGCTTCTTCAGTTCTGACAGGATAGTGGGGAATGTTCCTTGAGGACAGCTGGTCATTTGCATTCTGGATGACTGAGAATCTCTGCGGATCTTTTAGCGATAGAATTTGGGATGAAGACCCTTTGAATGGTGTGGGAGTAAGAATGGATTTCCAGAGGAAAAAATTGCAGGCTACAGGAACCATTTGCACCACTCAGGTGACCCTCATGACACAGACAAACCTCCAAGTGGCCTCAGTGACCCTCTAAAAGGATGCAAATGAGCAGCTGTCTGCAAGGAGTAGAAATCCTTCCATTCCCCACCATCCAGTCAGAGCTGAAGAAGCTTCTTGGATTAGAAGCGAAGTGTCTTCAAAGAAAAAAACAAGGAAGTCCAGTTGTCTCTTGGAAAAAAAGCAATTTTGGGACAACCCTGACTTGGATGACAGAGAATCTCTACAGCCTTTTAGCTATACAATTTGGGATGAACATCCTTGGAATGGTGTGGGAATAGGAATGGATTTCCAGAGAGAAAAAATGCAGACTACAAGAACCATTTGCACTACTCGGGTGACCCTGAGGACACAGATAAACCTCCAAGTGGCCTCAGTGACCTTCTAAAAGGATGCAAATGACCAGCTGTCTGAAAGGAGCATAAATCCTTCCCTTCCCCACCATCCAGCCAGAGCTGAAGAAGCTTCTTGGATTAGAAGCAAAACATCTTCAAAAGAAAAACAAGAAAGTCCACTTGCCTCCTGAAAAGCACCTTTGGGACAACCATGACCTGGATGACTAAGAACTTCTACAGACCTGAATGTTTGTTTCCAAACTCAATAGGCTGAATTTTGAAGGGGTAACACATCACATTTTGTGTATATACAGAACTAATCAAAGTTAACCCTAAGCTAGGAGGTTTCACAGCTGGGGCTAAGCATGTTGGTTAATTCATGGTTTAATGTGTACAATGGGTGAGAAAGAGGGTCATGCCATGGCTATGATTCTGTCCCAACTAATTTTTGATTTGGAGCGGTGATACATTTCTTAACAAAATATGAAGAACGGTTGCAGGAATTGGGTTTGTCTAATCTAGTAAAAAGAAGGACTAGGGGAGACAGGATAGCAGTGTTCCAATATCTCAGGGGTTGCCACAAAGAAGAGGGAGTCAAGCTATTCTCCAAAGCACCCAAAGGCAGGATAAGAAGCAATGGATGGAAACTAATCAAGGAGAGAAGCAACCTAGAACTAAGGAGAAATTTCCTGACAGTGAGAACAATTAAGCAGTGGAACAATTTGCCTCCGGAGGTTGTGAATGCCCCAAAACTGGAAGTTTTTAAGAAGAGATTGGATAACCATTTATCTGAAGTGGTGCAGGGTTTCCTGCCTAAGCAGGGGGTTTGGACTAGAAGACCTCCAAGGTCTCTTCCAACTTCTGTTCTGTTCTGCTCTGTTCTGTTCTGTTCTGTTCTGTTCTATTCTATTCTATTCCACTTGATTTCATATTTTCTATTCTATTCTATTCTATTCTATTCTATTCTATTCTATTCTATTCTATTCCACTTGATTTCATATTTTCTATTCTATTCTATTCCACTTGATTTCATATTTTCTATTCTATTCTATTCTATTCTATTCTATTCTATTCTAGTCTAGTCTAGTCTAGTCTAGTCTAGTCTAGTCTTGCCACCATTAAGTGAACCACCACATTGCTAATATTAATAACTAACAGTAAAATTAGTAAGAATTATTAGGGAGCTGGAGGCTAAAACATAGGAAGAACGGTTACAGGAATTGGGTATGTCTACTCTAAAGCAAAAACGGATTAGGGAGTGACATGATAGCATTCTTCCAATATTTGAGGGGCTGCTACAAAGAGGGAGTCAAGCTATTCTCCAGAGCACCTGAGGGCAGGACAAGAAGCAATGATTGGAAACTAATCAAGGAGAGAAGCAACCTGGAAATAAGGAGACATTTTCTAAATATGAGAGCAATCAACCAATGGAATATCTTCCCTTCAGAAGTTGTGGGTGCTCCATCAATGGAGGCTTTCAAGAAGACCCTTGTCTGGAATGCTATAGGGTCTCCTGCCTGAGCAGGGATTGGGCTAGAAAACCTCCAAGGTCCCTCCTGACTCTGTTGACTTCTGAGAAATGATTCTTGCTCTCAGTGGAAGCTTCTCCTTCATAGAAATTTGAAATTTGAAAAATTGAATTACACTCTGTTTATCCCAATTTTTTTTTAAAAAATTGCTTTGATCTTGACATAAGTTGAACATCACTTGAAGACTTTTGTATTACTTGGGTTTACTGCAAGCATCTTTAATATTTTTATTCATCTTGCAACACATAATCAGAGGGAACGTGGTAACTTTGATGGCATCTGAATGTTTACTTACTCAGTGATCTCCAAAACACCATAAGGAGGAACTCTTGAATGCAAATGTTACAAGGAACCTTTCAGATCACCTAGTCCAAACTTCCAGGTGAGCAAAGTAATCCGAAAACATAATGGCTAAGTCGCCTAAGTTTACACTCGGCGTACTTAACTATGGTTTATTCACTTACCTACATTTTATGGGGTTTTATGAGCTCCTGGACTTAAAACAAGAGCCAGTCTGGTCTAGTGTCTGGAACCCATACCACATTTCAGACATCAATACAATTGAATGTGTCCAGAAATATTTTACAAGAAGAGTTCTCCACTCCTCTGAATACAACAAAATACTTTATGCTACCAGACTTGAAATCCTGGGTTTAGAAAACTTAGAACTCCGACGCCTTCGACGTGACCTGAGTTTAACTCATAGAATCATCTGTTACAATGTCCTTCCTGTTAAAGAGTACTTCAGCTTCAGTCACAACAATACACGAGCACACAATAGATTTAAACTTAATGTTAACCGCTCCAATCTTGATTGCAGAAAATATGACTTCAGAAACAGAGTTGTTAATGCCTGGAATGCACTACCAGACTCTGTGGTCTCTTCCCCAAATCCCAAAAGCTTCAACCAAAAACTGTCTACTATTGGCCTCACCCCATTCCTAAGAGGTCTGTAAGGGGCGTGCATAAGAGCACCAACGTGCCTACCGTTCCTCTCCTATTGTTTCCTTTCATTATATCCAATTAATATAGTTATTACGTACTTATACTTATATATATGCTTATATATATCTTTTCTTTTATGTACACTGAGAGCATATGCACCAAGACAAATTCCTTGTGTGTCCAATCACACTTGGCCAATAAAAATTCTATTCTATATTATACAGTTACTTTCATGCTTATGCTTATATATACTGTTGTGACAAAATAAATAAATAAAAATAAATAAATAAATAAATAATGGTTAAGGTACCAGGCTAGAAAACAGGAGATGGTGAGTTCTAAAGGTAAACGTTCCCCTCGCATATATGTGCTACTTGTTCCCGACTCTAGGGGGCGGTGCTCATCTCCGTTTCAAAGCCGAAGAGCCAGCACTGTCCAAAGACGTCTCCATGGTCATATGGCCAGCAATGCCAAAGGTGCACAGAAGGCTGTTCCCTTCCCACCAAAGGTGATCCCTATTTTTCTACTTGCATTTTTTTACATGCTTTCAAACTGCTAGGTTGGCCGAAGCTGGGACAAATCACGGGAGCTCACCCCATTACACGGCACTAGGGATTCGAACCGCTGAACTGCCAACCTCTCGATCGACAAGCTCAGTGTCTTAGCCACTGGCCCTGTCAGCCTCTGCTTTAATTTAGTGTATTTCTCTTACTAGATTATCTGACTATTTTATTACCTTGTTAAAAGTTTGCTCTACTGATTGTCTTACATGCTTTATGGAGAAGGGGGGAGGTTTTCACTGTTCCCAGCGTCGGCTGACATTGTATGTGGGGGAGAGGGGAAATGCCATTTTCAAAACCAGAGGTTTGAATTGTGTTGGCGCGTGAATGTAACGGCAGCTGCTGATTCCACATTCCATTCAGAAGATTGACAGAGGGAGAATATCGGAAGTGAAACTACACGTGGCTGAGGAGAAAGAAGACATTGGACTATTATTGTATGACCTCTAGTAGGGGGAGGGTTCAGGAGAGAATATGACTCTGGGGTTTTGATTTACTTCCAGTTCCAGCTTGTTTCCACCACATCCAGACTTGTATGATATAAATTACCAAATTCTTCAACATGATGAAGTTGGGTTTTTATTTTCTCAAGCACTGATCTGGGGCAGGCTGACAGGCCCCCTCTACTAGGGGCCAATTCCCAAATTAACTGATTGACTCCAGGGGTAGTTATGGAAGGCTTGAAATGACATCACACACCATGCCACTCACTTCTGAACCTCCATTAGTCCGACTGTTATCTTCACCCCTCTTGGCCATCACTCAAGGGAGCTGTCCAAAGGAGATGCCTCACTAGGGCAGGAGAAACGAATCCATTAAAAGCACAACTCCATGCCAGGAAAACTTTCCCACTGCTGAGCTGTAGTTGATGGCTCCTCAAGAGATCTGTTGGAAAGCCACTTTCGCGTGCGTCATTGAAAATTGGACTAGACAAAACCCTGATGAATAGGCTAGAGGGAACAATACTTCAGTGTCTGTTTTATAGGCAGGGTGAACTGTCAACTCGTTTCTTTCTTCTTTTTTTTTGTTTCTCTCTCCTCTCTAACCTGCACGAACCTATGAATCATCAGCTGGCAAAGACCTAGAAATGCACACAAATGCCAGCTAGTAACCATCCTTACTGATTTAATTTTTTTTCCTCCCTGATACCCCCCATCTTCAAATCCTGTTGACAAGTTAATCGTCCTCAAGACTGTAGAATAAAAGGATTCACGTAACGTTAATGGTCCTTCTGGAATACTTGGATGATGGAATGGGGTAAAGATAGAGTCATTTCTTGAGTTACCCGTTCAGCTCCAGGTGACTTCATGGACAACTTTGTTCTGGGAGTTGTTCTAGCAACAATATGGGTGTGGTTTTCTCTCTTCCACAACAGTCTTTTCTGCTATTTTCCTGTCCTACTCTACAATTAGTTCCTCAGCAACAAAGATGATGAGGGGATTGGAGGCTAAAACATGGACAATCACTTAAATATGACACAGCAGTGTGAGGCGGCAGCCAAAAAAGCCAATGTAATCCTAAATTGCATTAACAGAGGAAAACAATCAAGATCAATGGATGTACTAATGCTACTCTATAAAGCCTTAGTAAGACTACACCTAGAGTACTGCATCCAGTTTTGGTCATCACACTATAAAGAAGATGTTGAGACTCTAGAAAAAGTGCAGAGAAGAGCAACGAGGATGATTAGGGGACTGAAGGCTAAAATATATAAAGAACAGTTGCAGGAACTGGGCCTGGCTAGTCTAGTGAAGAGAAGGACCAGGGGAGACATGATAACAGTCTTCCAATATTTGAGGGGTTGCCACAGAGAGGATGGGATCAAGCTATTTTTCCAAAAACAACTGAAGGCCAGACAAGGAATAATGGATGGAAGCTGAACAAGGAGAGATTCAACCTAGAAATAAGGAGAAATTTTCTGACAGTGAGAACAGTCAACCCATGGAACCTATTTTATTTTATTTTATTTTATTTTTTCCACACAGCCCATTACCACTACAGGAGGTCACATTCCGAGAACTCATGACGTTTCTATACAGCCCATTAACCAGGTCGTTACAACACAGAAGACTAATGGGCACACAACTAGGACCAGACCCACACAGGATGCTACGAAACAGCCGACTAATCTGCAAACACCCACTCCACCTACCAATCAAGATGCAACCACACAGCCAGCCAACCCGCTTACAGCAACAAAGCCGACACTCCCCACCTCCCCACCAGTATTTATAGAGAGACGGCAGCTCCGACCACGGTTTGCTTGCACAAGCATGAAGCCGAAAGCACCAGCCTGAAGATGACGAGTGAGACCTCATCGAAACGTCGCCAAGATACTCTCAACCTTACACGGGAAAAGACCTGAATATGCCAAGACCTACATACCTATACCCGTGAAAACTTACGATGGCGAACAAACTTGGGAGAATGTGCTTTGAAGTGTTGAATAATTTTATTCTATTTTTTTTAAAAAATAAATCTGATGTAGAATTTATTTCAAAGGGCAAAGCGTTCCTTGACTATAACTTAAAACATGAATTTGTGCCGTATTTGAAAATTTGGGTTTCTCTACGTACAGAGTCCATATTTCAATTTTACGAGATGTCTAAATTAGAACAGACTATTAATAATGTGGATTAAATGTACCGTAGCACATAATCTTACTGGGTGATTTGTATAGTGTTGACCATGCTTCTCAAGATTCATGTTTAGCTTAAATCTTAAAGGCAATTATTAATCTTTTAAAACAATATAATATATTCACTTATTCATAATTAATTAATGATACCACCGAAAAGCATAATCTTGGTGACATTTTAAATTCCTTGTTTATTCATTTGTATTTTATTCCTTTATCTTTTATCTTGTTTCTTTTTTAATGCCTGCTTATATATTTTCTGTAAAGTGCCTAATTAAAAAAAAGAAAGAACAAGAGACAGACAGAAAGAAAGAAAAAACAGTTCTTGCTGTTGGAATACACACACACATCATAAACACACACACACACACACACACACACACACACACACACACTAATATGCAGTATATGCTAGTGGTGGCCTAGAGGTAAAGACACTTGCCTCCCACTCGGAAGGTTGAAAGTTCAGTCCTAGGCAGCACAACACATATTTCTCTATCAGAGTGCAAATAGAAAATATCTGCTATGAACTCCATGTAGGCGTTAGGAAGGGCATCCAGCCAACAAATGCTCAGCTTCTTTCAGTCGTTCTGACTCCACCAGGATAAAAGGGATTACAGAATTCTCTCCTTTTCCCTCCCCCCCTCTCTCCCCGTGTGTATGTAAATGTGAATGTATATACATAAATACATATATACAAATATAAATCCATATATGTGTGCATATGTATTTGTATGTGTGTGTCAATGTGTATGTATATATGTATACATGTTTTCGTAGGTTTTCACGGGTATAGGTATGCAGGTCTTGGCATTTTTGGGTCTTTTCCCGTGTAAGGTTGAGAGTATCTTGATGACGTTTCAACAAGGTCTCACTCATCATCTTCAGGCTGGTGTCTTTGGCTTCGTGCTTCTCAAGCAAAGAGTGGTCGGAGCTGCCGTCTCTCTATAAATGGTGAGATGGGGAGTGTTGCTGTGAGCGGGTTGGTTGGCTGCATGGCTGCTGCACCCCCCTCCGATCCCCACACAAAGCAGGCTGACACACACTAGGAACACATGACAGGACCTCAGACTCGGAGCCAAACCAGGGCCTGGGATGCTGCATCACAGCCATCTGCTCAAGATATCACATCACAGAACTTCAGAGGCCACAACACCAAAGCTCAGGAACAAAAGACCAGGACCACACCCACACAGGATGCTACAAAACAGATGACCAATCTGCGAACACCCACTCCATCTACCAATCAGGATGCAACCACAGAGCCAGCCAACCCGCTCACAGCAACACTCCCCACCTTCCCACCAGTATTTATAGAGAGATGGCATCTCCGACCACTCTTTGCTCGAGAAGCATGAAGCCGAAGACACCAATCCCTTTCGCCGTGAGCTAAAAACACACTTATTTATTCAAGCGGGACTGGCCTAACAGTTTTATTAAATTTTAAATTTTAAATTTTAAATTTTAAATTTTAAATTTTAAATTTTAAATTTTTAATGTCGGCCACTTTGTAATATGCTTTGTTTTAAATTTTTGGTTTTAATTGTATATATATTGGGTTTTTATCTTTTGGCTGTACACCACCCTGAGTCCTTCGGGAGAAGGGCGGTATAAAAATCTAATAAATAAAATAAATAAAATAAATAAATACCAGCCTGAAGATGATGAGTGAGACCTCATCGAAACATCACCAAGATACTCTCAACTTTACACGGGAAATGACCCGAAAATGCCAAGACCTACATTAGTATATATACACATACATTCATATACATATCCATAAATCTATACAGCTATACAGATGCAGATATAGATACAGATATAGATACTGTGTTTTCCCGAAAATAAGACCTCCCTGGATAATAAGCCCTCCCCAAAAAATAAACCCTTCCTTGAAAATATTTGACCATGTGCACAGCCGGTCCTGGCCATTTCCTCTGGTTAGGGCTAGGGAGGCAGAGCTGGAAATCAGGTAAGATGGCAAGAGGATCCCCATCATGCTCCACGCATCCCAAAATCATAAGACCTCCCCGAAAATAAGGACAAGTGCTTATTTCAGAGTTCAAAAAAAAAATAAAAAATAAGACAGGGTCTTATTTTCGGGGAAACAAGGTATAGATATAGGCTTGACCTGATATTGTCAGCTTTGTTTAGTACCGTTTTTCTGCTTTTCTATTGATCTCAAGACTTCAGGAAAAGCTGGGGTAAACTAGCCAAAGATAGAGAGAAACAACTGACACTGTCACACCCATGCCGTGTGTAAAAAAAACCTCTCGTGCTCTGGAAGTGACACAGAGCAGAGAAATAAGGTCACCCCAATGCTTGGGAAAGCATGGATGAATTAAAATTGTTTGGCTGTTGTTTTTCCCCTGCTTCAGACTGATTTATGTGCCTGAAGACTTGAGGCAGAATCCTTGAGCATCTCAGAAAGCAGAAGGCAGGACACTGGAGTCCAAGGTTGCTTATGAACACACTGTCATCCAATAGTCTGTAATGGTGTAGGGTTTCCTGCCTGAGCAGCGGGTTGGATAGAAGACCATCAAGGTCCTGTTGTGCCTCGTCCTCCCTCCTCTCCTCAGCCGGGCCCCTCCTGTCTCCAACCGGGCCTGTTATCAGACTCCGAGTCTGATAATGAAGATGAAGGGCCTGTCATGCCTCCAACCCTCGGCCCTGGCCCCATGCCCGGAGAGGATTCCAGGAATGAACAAGCAAACCCGATAAACCTCACTCATATGGCGTTTGTTCCTTTGGCTCAGCCGTCAGAGGAAGCCAGCCACGGATTGGAATTGCTCGGGCTTACTCCTTCTGACCCCTCCCTTTCCCAAACAGCAGAAGACAATTCAAAGTGGGAGGATCCTCGCTTCTGGAGATCTGAGAGGCGACGCCAGTAGAAGGAAGGGAGGGGCACGCCTGGATAAATGCTGAGTCATGGAGCCACACCCCACAGCCTATATAAAAGACCTGCTTGTGGCATTCCAACCTTGAGTCAAGCAAAGTCTCATCTAGTTTGCTGAAGTCACAACTTGGACTCCTGCCTGCCCTGAGAAACCTGGAAGGAATTTTGCAAGCTGCAGAGGCTTCGTTGCCACGTTTGATACGGACTTCCTTGACCCGGTTGTCGGAGGGGGAGGGGGACATGACAGGTCCCTTCTGACTGTTGTTCTCTTTGTCAACATTGATTCATTTTATGGGATTTTTTTTTCTCCCACAGTCCTTGGTGACTGGAGCATCACCCAAAAAAAAAATGGAATTAAAATCCCGACCTATACGTCCAATTCTGACATAAGAAGCAGGATGTTGGTGGACTCAGAGTGGTGCGGTGGCCTAGCAGTGGAGCTCTTGCCTCACAATCAGGAGGCTGTGAGTTCGATCCTAGGTAGAGGCAGATATTTCTCTCTCTGGGGACAATTAGAATCTATCTGCCGAACAAAACTCTGCATCGGTGACAGAAAGGGCATCTGGCCAGTAAATACTCAGCTCCATTTAGTTGCCCAGACTCCACCCCACAAGGGATTATGGGGTCATTAAAAGGAGATGGTGATGTTGCTGGACTCAGATGGTAAAGGGAGGTCACAGGTAGTCATAACTCATTGTAGGAGTTACAACCCCCTCCGCATCTTGAAGCCCTCAACTTTAATTTCCAATATCTCAAATCAAACCTTTATTGTCACTCCACAACATATGTACAATGAGATTGGTTGAGTTCCCTCAGTGCACACACCCCCCAACACAATACAACTCAAAAAAAAACATATTAACAAAACACCCGGTCCTATTGCCCCAGTGTGAACATGTTACAGGTTGCACCAGCCCTGCAGTCCGTCATACTACGTAGTTATGATGTTATTTCTCATTCAGAAGTCTGACAGCCCATGGATAAAAACTGCTCTTCGGCCTGTTTGTGAGGCTGGCTATATTTCTATATCTCCTTCCCAATAGGAAGGTAGGAGGGTAAGGAACTGATGATCAGGGTGAGAGTCGTACCTGAGAATTTTCCTCACTCTTCTAAGGCAGCGAGCCATCTAGTGGTATCTCCCATTAAAACGTGCTCCTTAAATTCAAGGTCAACCCGTTATCTCATTAGAAGAGAATATTTGCAGCTCGGGATTGGGGGGGGATCCTCAGTTCATTTAATGATGTTATCTAGTTGAGAAGCAAAAGGTCTTCATGGAAAAACCAAGAAAGTCCCAGTTGCCTTTTGAACAAAAAAAAAAAGCAACTTTGGGACTACCATGATGTGGATGATTGACAATTGCCATAGACATCAAGCTTTTTTTTTATGGGGCAAAACTGACAAACTTTGTCTATCAGAAGCCAAATAAGTAACCTTTTCACCCATTGGTGTGGGTGAATTTCAGAAGGTGCAGCTATTCCTTGCAAGGAGAAAAAAATTTCTCCTACCCGCTTGTCGTATAACTGTTAAAATGAGCATCTTGTTAAAAGAACATTCCCTTAATTCAGCAGCACAAACATGGAGCGCAAGGATCACAGCACAAAGTAGGTATGCACTTGTGACTCTGAGACAGTCACTCAAGGTAGGAAGATGCTATCACGATACCTCTAACCCTTCTCTTCGTTAGGCTAAACATACCTCCTTTAGTCATTCATCATACAGTTTAGCCTTCTATCTATCTATCTATCTATCTATCTATCTATCTATCTATCTATCTGTCATCTTTCTTTCTTTCTTTTTTCCTTCCTTCCTTTTTTCTTTTTTTCTTTTTCTTTCTCTTCTTTCTTTCTTATCAATAAATTTCATTTGTTCATTCATTGATATCAATAAATCTCATTCATTTATTCATTCATTCATTGATATAAATGAATCTCTTTCTTTCATTCATGACAATAATTCATTCATCGTCCCCTTATTCATGCTATGGAGATTAAATCAACACCCTCTTCTCTGTGACAGTCCCTCAAGGTAGGAAGATACTATCATGACACCCCAACTTTTTTCTTCATTAGTCTAAACATACCTCCCTTAGTCATTCATCATATAGTTTAGCCTACAGATCTTTTATCGTTCATTCATTCATTGATATAAATTGAATCTCATTAATTAATTAATTCATATCAATAAATCTCATCCATCCATTTATTTATTCATTCATTGATATAAATTGAATCTCATTAAGTAATTAATTAATTCACATCAATAAATCTCCATTCATTCATTCATTCATTTATTCATATAAATTGATTCATTAATTCATATAAATTGAATCTCATTAAGTAATTTAATCATTCATTCATATCAATAAATGACTCATTAAGTAATTAAATTAATTCATATCAATAAATCTTCATTCATTCATTCATTTATTCATTCATTCATTCATTCATATAAATTGATTCATTCATTCATATAAATTAAACCTCATTAAGCAATTCAATCATTCATTCATTCATTCATTCATTCATTCATTCATATCAATAAATCTCATTTATTCATTCATTCATTCATTTATATCCATGAATCTCATTCGCTCATTCATGATAATAATTCCCTCATCCCCTTATTCACGTTTAACATCAGCAAATTGTCCCAAACTCTGAGCCAAACAGATGAAGGCCAATCAGATAATAAAATCTGTTTGGCCACTACAGAGTGATAGGTCTGAAAGCGTAAGGAAAAGGAGCAGCAAACTCAAAGTAACATGGAGTAACAAGTAACATCTGGATTACTGCAATGCTCTCTACATGGGGCTCCCCTTGAGGAGCACCCGGAGGCTCCAGTTAGTTCAGAATGTGGCTGCGCAGGTGATAGAGGGAGCCCCTCGTGGCTCCCATGTGACACCTCTCCTGTGCAGACTGCACTGGCTACCTGTGGCCTTCCGGGTGCGCTTCAAGGTTTTGGTAACTATCTTCAAAGCGCTCCATGGCATAGGGCTGGGTTACTTACGGGACCATCTGCTGCCACCGAATGCCTCTCACCGACCCGTGCGCTCTCATAGAGAGGGACTCCTCAGGGTGCCGTCGGCCAGGCAGTGCCGACTGGCGACACCCAGGGGAAGGGCCTTCTCTGTGGGGGCTCCCACCCTCTGGAATGAACTTCCCCCAGACTCCGCCAACTTCCTGACCTTCGAACCTTTCGCCGCGAGCTTAAGACACATCTATTTATCTGCGCAGGACTGGACTAGAATTTTAAATTTTGAATTTGGTTTTAATGGGGTTTTATTATTTGTATTGCTATTTTTAAATATTCGGCCTTATTTAATAAGTTTTTTAATTGATGTTTTATTTTGTATTTATATGTATGTTTTATCTGGCTGTAAACCGCCCTGAGTCCCTAGGGAGATAGGGCGCTATAAAAATGCAAAAAATAAAAATAAATAAAATAAATAAATAAAAATGTATCTAAAAGAGCATGTTTGGAAAACCGATGAACTTGAAGTGGCTTTCGGCAGAGAAAACTAAGCATAACAAGAACAACACTGGAACCAATCATCATTGTCATTGTCACCACCACTACCACCACCATCATCATCAATAATCTAATAATAAAAATCATGTGGAAAAAAAAAACTATATAGAAAAGATGCTGCGACTCTAGAAAGAGTGCAGAGAAGAGCAACCAGGATGATGAGGGGACTGGAAACTAAAACATACGATGAACGGTTGCAGGAACTGGGCATGGCTACTTTAGTGAAGAGAAGGACCAGGGGAGACATGATAGCAGTCTTCCAATATCTAAAAGGCTGGAATGGGCCAACTGGCCACAGCCAACTTGCCGTAGTCAACTTGCCAATCAACTCACCATGGCCAATTCACCACGAGACAACTCGCTGCAGGACAATCCAATAATTCAATTTAATTATTTAAAATAATTTTTTAAAAAATAACATTATTATTTTCATTCCCATTTCATTTTGTCCCTGCTTTAGCATCCTTTCTCTAATGATTCTCTTCCACTATTTCTTTGCTATTATTGTAACTTGTCCTATGGTGAATTGTCTCGCAGCGAGTTGGCCATAGCGAGTTGGCCATGGTGAGTTGTCATTGTCAGGAAATTGTTAATTGCATAACTAGTTGGCCAGGCAATATATAAAGTAACTATGTATGTTTGTAGAAAGGCATGATATTGCTTTAAGACTGTGCTGCATCATTGCAAGCATCCTGATTGGCTGAGCTCTGTAGCCAATATATAAAAGGACTACTAAATTATGGCTTGTGGGGAATCTACAGGGACGCTACAGCACTGTAACCTGATGACATGTTGCAACTGTATATTTGAGCTTTATGATCGTTGCTTGATCATGGCTAGTTACTGATTCCTCAAGATACTGACTGTTGTGAATTGAACTGTGTTTTGCCGAACTGAAAGAAGACCTTATTTGTTGTGCAAGTAAGAAGTCTTGATATTTGTAATATCCCTAACTGACTGACTTTATATGTGTATGACCTGGATTGTTTTTGGACTATGACTTTGCCTTTTCCCTAAAAAGTAAAGGAATATCAAACCCCAGTTTGTCTGCAAGTGACTGTTATTGTATACAACCAGCCTCAGTTGTTTTCATGCGTAGGGTGCTCTGCTCAACAGTCCACAACCTTGGTTGTGAACCCAGATTACCCTTAACAGTCATAGACCCCTAAGGGACTGCCATAAAAAAAGAGGTCAACCTATTCTCCAGAGCATCTGAAGGCAGAACAAGAAACAATGGATGGAAACTAAGCAAGGAGAGAAGCAACCTGGAACTAAGGAGAAATTTCCTGACAATTAGAACAATTCATCAGTGGAACAACTTGCCTCCAGAAATTGTGGCTGCTCCATCACTGGAGGTTTTGAAGAAGAGATTGGACAACCATTTGTCTGGAATGGTATAGGGTTTCCTGCTTAAGCAGGGGGTTAGACTAGAAGACCTCAAAGGTCCCTTCCAACTCAGTTACTCTGTTAACTAAATGGTACACAAAATTTCCTGGTTGACTGTGCATTCCAAACACCCTGGGAAGAAAATTGGATAAAATAAATGCCAGGCTCCTTCCCAATTTTATATTCTGTGATTCTACGCTGTGATCCAGTAATTGCTTATAGAATTAAGGTTATAAGGAAGCCAGGAGGTGAATGCATCTGCTAAGGCTTTAACTGAAGTGGTGAAACATGCTTTTTGTCACTGATAGGAAATCTCTCCATTCCCTCCCACCAACACCTAGTAACCCCGTTGAATCAGAAATCCTAATTTTTTGCCTTCTCCTAGAGAGATTGCTTTTTTTTTTCTTTTCTTTTTTTTGTCATTATCCACCGGAATACAATAGGCCTACTGGTACATTGTTCCTGCCATTTTTTCCCCCTAATTGGAGAAACAATTTTCTGCATCTGACTCTCTGAATCACGTGAAGTGTGAATACCGCTTTATAATGCCTTGGTAAGGCCACACTTGGAATCCGGTATCCAGGTTTGGTCACCACGATGTAAAAAAAGATGTTGAGACTGTGGAAAGAGTGCAGAGAAGAGCAACAAAGATGATTAGGGGACTGGAGGCTAAAACATATGAAGAACGGTTGCAGGAACTGGGTATGGTTAGTCTAGTGAAGAGACGGACCAGGGGAGACATGATAGCAGTGTTCCAATATCTCAGGGGTTGCCACAAAGAAGAGAAAAGAAGGACTAGGGGAGACATGATAGCAGTGTTCCAATATCTCAGGGGTTGCCACAAAGAAGACGGAGTCAAGCTATTCTCCAAAGCACTTGAGGGCAGGACAACAGAGAGATAGAATCAAGATCACGTGAAGTGTTAGTGCCACTTTATAATGCCTTGGTAAGGCCACACTTGGAATCCGGCATCCAGTTTTGGTCGCCACGATGTAAAAAAGATGTAGAGACTCTAGAAAGAGTGCAGAGAAGAGCAACCAAGAGGATTAAAGGAAAGGGTGGGATTCAAAAATTTTAGCAACCGGTTTTCTGCCTGGTTACTGGGTGGGAGGGCCATGGTGGGCGTGGCCTACTCAGCCTCCTGCACCACAGCAGGTGGGGTGTTTTCACCCTCCCCAGGCTCCAGAGGCTTTCCTCGAGCCTCCGGGAGGGTGAAAATGGCCTCCCCCAGGTTCTTGAGGCCCTCTGGAGACTTGAAATGGGCCCATTTCTGGACTTCTGGAACTTCCGGGTGGTTTGTTTTTCACCCTCCCAGAGCCTCTGCACAGGTCCTGCACTTACCTGGCATCCAAAACAGGCTGGGATGAGACTCCTGGGAGGGGCGGGATGGGGTGGGCAGGGCCAGCAACTACCTTGCAACTTCCTTACAACTACCAGTTAGGCCAACCGGATATAAAACTAGCATCCGATTTGCCCACACTGATCCGAACCACTGAATCCTACCCCTGATTAGAGGATTAGAGGCTACAACATATGAAGAAGGGTTGCAGGAATTGGGTATGTCTAGTTTAGTGAAAAGAAGGACTAGGGGTGACATGAAAGCAGTCTTCCAATATTTGAGGGGCTTCAACAAAGAAGAGGGGGGGACAACATATTTTCCAAAGCACTTGAGGGCATGACAAGAAGCAATAGATGGAAACTAATCAAGGAGAGAAGCAACCTGGAACTAAAGAGAAGTTTCCTGAACAATCAGTGGAACAGTTTGCCTTCGGAAGGTGTGAATGCTCAGTGCTAGAAGGGAGTGGGGGAGGAGGAGGAAGAGGAGGAGTTGGAGGACTACTGCAGGGTCCTTTCTGAATTTGGTTGTTTCTTTGCAGATGTTTCATGGCCCGACTATGCAACATCATCAGCACTGATTTCTAATTACTTATATGCACCAACCATATCTCAGAGATAGTGTGGCTGACATGCTGACCTACTAAGAAGGACTATTGCAATGCTCTCTACATGGGGCTCCCCTTGAAGAGCACCAGGAGGCTCCAGCTAGTCCAGAATGCGGCCACGCGGGTGATAGAGGGGGCACCACATTACTCCCATATAACACCCATCCTGCGCGGCCTGCACTGGCTGCCGGTAGCCTTCTGGGTGCAATTCAAGGTGCTGGTTACCACCTTTAAAGCGCTCCATGGCTTAGGACCGGGTTATCTACGAGACCGCCTTCTGCCACCGATAGCCTCACAACGACCTGTGCGCTCCCACAGAGCGGGCCTCCTCAGGGTGCTGTCGACCAAACAATGTAGGTTGGTTGGCGGCCCCCAGGGGGAGGGCCTTCTCTGTGGCGGCACCGGCCCTATGGAACGAGCTACCTCCGGGATTACGCCAACTCCCCGACCTCCGGGCCTTCAAACGTGAACTGAAGACTCTATTATTTCACCGAGCGGGACTAGCCTAAGACATATTTTAGCGAAATTTTAATGGGTTTTAATCGGTCCTTGACCGTTTTAATGATTCGGCCACTAAATATTTGTTTTTAAATGTTTTTAAATAGTGTTTATTTATTATATTTATATTGTATTGATGTGTGTATTTTGATATTGGCTGTACACCACCCTGAGTCCTTCGGGAGATGGTGCGGTATAGAAATGTAATTATAAATAAATAAATAAATAATAAGGTCACAAGGATTAGCCATCTAAAATATTCCAATGTCTCACCATATCTGCCTTTTTCTGTTTTTGCCTTTTGCAATAATGTAGCCAGAGAGGTCCCAGCCCTGGTTCTGTTGCCACTCATGGTCCCTCAGCGAAGCTTCAAAGCTTTGCTGGTGTTTTGCTGCACTGTATTGCTGGTTGTATACATGCAAATAAAGTGGCGTTGCATCTTCAAATTGATTTGGTTTCTTTAGGTGAGTAAAGTTCTGGGCCGCAACGTTCTGTCGTCATCTGGAAATGAGGCCTTCTTGGACCCTTAAACCACTGGATTTCAAATTACCCTTGGAAGAAGCAAAGGTTGGTAGTGGAAGAAGATTAGAAGTAATTTGAAGGGCCTGTCAAACCAGTCTCATGGCTGTATTTTATTTTCTAAGTCACTGTGTAATCACTTTGAGCAAGACCCATTATCAATAATATAGCTTAAACTCCAGACATTTAACTATATACAAACCTCCTGGCCATTCAGAATTGGAGAGACCGAGATGTGGAGGCCTCTCTGAATGGAAAAGAGAGAAAGGAGGAGAAAGAAAAGAAGGGGAAGAAGAAGGAGGAGGAGGAGGAGGAGGAGGAGGAGGAGGAGGGGAAGGGAGAGCAGAAGGAGAACAAAAAGGAGGATGGGAGCGAGAGGAGAAGAAAAAAGAGAAGGAGAAGGAAAGGAAAAGGAAAAAGAAGATGGGAGGGAGAGGAGGACAAGGATAAGGAAAAAGACAAGAAAAAGAAGGAGAAGGAGGATGGGAGGGAGATAAAACTGAGAAGGAGAAGGAATGGGAGAATGGGAGAGAGAGGAGGAGGAGGAGGAGAAGGAAAAGGAGGAAAAGGGGAAGGAGAAGAAAAGGAAAAGGAGGAGGGGAGGGAGAGGAGAAGGAGGAGAAGGAAAAAGACAAGGAAAAGAAGAAGGAGAAGGAGAATGGGAGGGAGAGAAAATGGCGAAAGAGAAGGAAAGGGAGAATGGGAGAGAGAGAAGGAAAAGGAGGAAAAGGAGAAGGAAAAGAGAAGGAAAAGGAGGATGGGAAGGAGAGGAGATAGAGAAGGAAGATGGGGGGGGAGAAGGGAAGAAGGAGGAGGAGAAAGAGGAGGAGGAGGAGAAGAAAGATGGGAGAGAGGAGGAGGAGGAGGAAGTGCAGACCTATAGAGTGCACAGCTTGGCCTTGCAAATATGTCTCCTTTTGAAGCTGTTTGTAGCCACATTTAAAGCAGTCAATAATTCACCACCAATTCACCAGTAGGGACATTAAATGAAGGAAGCTGGAGCTGAATATAAATTGAAAAAGCTAATCCAGTCTCATTCAATCCATTAACCAACAAGGATTACGGGGCAGGGAGGTGGGGGAAGGGGAGCAGGCAAAATGAGGCAGCCAACACCTATCAGCATGATGGCCTTTGATGACCGAATGGCCTTGGATTCCCAAATAGAAATAATTGGAGGTGAAATTCTTTACGTAATGACACCAGTTTTCTTCTTCCCCCTCTTTCTTTCCCCCAACTATCCATCTCTCTCTTTCTCCCTTCCTCCTGTCTGTCTGTCTGTCTGTCTGTCTAGCTACCTACCTATCATTCATCTATCTCTGTAAAGCTCTCTAGCTATCCATCTCTGTCTATATCTATCTATCTATCTATCTATCTATCTATCTATCTATCTATCTATCTATCTATCTATCCATCCATCCATCCATCCATCTATATCCATCGTCTGTCTGTCTCTATCTAGCTGGTTATCTATCTATATCTGCCTGTCTGTCTATCTCTGTCTGTCCATCCGTCCATCCATCCATCCATCCATCCATCTCTATCATCTATCTATTATCTATCTGTCTATCTATCATCTCTATATCTACCTATCTGTATCTATTTGTTTGTCTATTTATCTGTCTATCTATCTGTCTATCTATCTATCTATCTATCTATCTATCTATCTATCTATCTATCTATCTATCTATCTATCCACCCACCCATCCATCCATCTGTATCATCTGTCTGTCTGTCTGTCTCTGTCTAGTTGGCTATCTATCTGTCTATCTATCTATCTATCTATCTATCTATCTATCTATCTATCTATCCGTCTCCATCCATCCATCCATCCATCCATCCACATCTATTGTCTGTCTGTCTGTCTGTCTGTCTGTCTGCCTATCTATCTATCTATCTATCTATCTATCTATCTATCTATCTATCTATCTATCTGTCTGTATATCTATCTCTCCCACCTAGGTCATCTAGGTCTGTCCATTGCTTAAAAACCCTTCCCATTTATTTCTAGTCCTTCTTCCCATTTCCTTGACTTTTCAGCAAGTCTCAGCCATGCTTGTTCCCGCAGGACCGTTTCAAAAGGCAACATGGCGCAAACGCGCCGCACCTTCTCCCCCCATGATACAGTCCCATCATGTTTGCATGCCTACGTATGCACAGTTTCCTAAATAAAAGTAGTTCGTTCATTCTGACCTTCCATCAACTCGGACTGACTTCACACACGTGCTTGATCTGGTTAGTGCTTTTGTGACAGACTGTTGGAGAGACTGAGAAAACTGGCAGGGGAGTTTGACGGTCTAGAAATGTGTAAATTGTGGAAAGGAAATATTTCAAAGGGACCTCGTCTTCAATGGCTTGCTGTAACTTTCCCTAAGAACCTACTTTTCGAGGTCTCAGGGTTATATTATTACCCTCTCAAGAATTCAGTATTCTTTTTTTTGAAAACTAAGTGGTTCTCAGTTGTGCAATTCACAGCATCCCTCAAGGCCTTTACACCACATACCAAAACACAGGCACCTCAAACAAGCTGGAAAAATATAACTTGCTAATCCCCCAAGAAGCAAACCAGGAGAAAACCAACTACTCTACTGAAAAGGAAGGTGACCTGTAAGGGAGTGACATGATAGCGGTGCTCCGGTGTCTAAGGGGCTGCCAGAAAGAAGAGGAGGAGAAGGAGAAAGAGAAAGAAAGGGAAAAGAAGGAGGAGAAAGAGGGACAAGGAGTAGGTGGACGAGGAGGAAAATGGGACAGGGAAGAGGAAGGGGAGAAAGAAGGAGAGAGAGGAGGAAAATGAGGAGGAGGAAGAGGAAGGAGGAAGAGAAAGCGGGAGGAGGAGAGAAAGGGAGAGAGAGGGAAAGGAGAGGAAGAGGAAAGAGGAGGAGTATGGGGAAGAAGAATAGGAGAGAGGGAGAGAGAGAGAGAGAGGGAGGGAGGAGGAGGAGGAAAAAGAAGAAGACAAGGAGGAGGAGGCGGGGGAAGGGGAAGGCGAAGGGCAAGAAGAGGAGGAAGAGGAGGAGGAGGAGGAGGAGGAGGGGGAGGAGTTCACTAAATGCCCTCAGGCAAACTCACTACCAGCGTAGTTAACCTACACCCAATATTATTATAGAGGCAATGTGAGATAAGATTGTAGCTTAACCTGTCCTAATCTCTAAATAAAATAAAATGCTGCATGATCGCATCATTTCAGAAAGATAGAAAGTGGAAATGATTCAGAAAAAACAATAAGACTTCATTTATACAGTAAAGACAGCTCAATTATTCTGGTATCTATCAGGCAGGTGATCCAGGCAGGAGGAGGAGGAGGAGGAGGAGGAGGAGGAGGAGGAGGAGGAGGAGGAGGAGGAGGAGGAGGAGAAGAAGAAGAAGAAGAAGAAGAAGAAGAAGAAGAAGAAGAAGAAGAAGAAGAAGAAGAAGAAGAAGAAGAAGAAGAAGAAGAACAAAAACAAAAACAAAAAGAACTATTTTGCATTCTTGGCATCCCCCAATGGGTGTTTCTTGACTTCAGAGAGCTGACACCCACAAAGGAGCTCTACCTTACGTGAACCCAGGATCTTATCTAGGGTTGCATGGATTTTATTTTGCAGTGCAGCCAATATTATGGTTCTCTCTCTCTCTCTCTCTCTCTCTCCCTCTCCCTCTCCCTCTCCCTCTCCCTCTCCCTCTCCCTCTCCCTCTCCCTCCCTCTCCCTCTCCCTCCCTCCCTCCCTCCCTCCCTCCTTCAGGGAATTGCAAAGTGGAGCAGCCACCTATCTTTTTCTACATTTTTCTAATGAAAGGAAATAAAACAATAATAATAAAAGAAAGAGAAACAGAGATTGGATAACTATTTGTCTGAAATGGTATAAAGGGTTTCCTGCCTGAACAGCAGGTTGGACTAGAAGACCTCCAAGGTCCCTTCCAACTCTGTTATTCTGTTCTAAATCCTGAAGTAAAAATATGGCCTTTACGAGCCTTAATCATTCATGGTGGATGAAAATCTATGCTTCCCCCCTTCTAACCCCCTTGGGAAAGTTTGCAAACTGAAATAAAGGCTTTTCCAGGCACAAGATCTTTCAGTGGAGAAATGGCGACCACAAAGTAGCATGTGGTCTACTTAGCAGCGGTGCAGAAAAAGTAGAGAAGGTTGTGCGTTGTTCCCCTCTTTCACACTTTTATGAAAGGCGCCATCTTCTCCTGCCTGAAGAAATACATAAGTGCTTCTCATAAAACATCATAAAAACAAGACAGTAAAAAAAAAACCTAACCGATGGGACATAAAGGCTCTGCTTTATTCCTTTGATTAAGTTGATGGAAGATCCAGAAACAAAACAAGGGTGAATAAGTTTCCCTCCCCACCCTAAAATATCTCAGTTGTTAGAGGAGCATTTCTCAAACTTACCGACTTTAAGATCAAAAAAGTAGAGAAGGGAACAAGGGGATCAGCCATATTGGACTTAATTCTCACTAACAGAGATGAAATGATAGAAGGTGTTGAAGCTACAGGAATCTTGGGGGCAAGTGATCACACAATATTGGAATTCAACATTATGCAACCACAACTGGTAGAACAAAGTCAAACTAGAGTCTTGGGCTTCAAGAAAGCTAATTTCAATAAACTTAGAGAGAGCTTGAGAAGGATTCCATGGATGAGAATCCTCAAGGGGAAAACAACTCAAAAAGTTTGGGAAATTTTGAAAAAGAGAGATTATAAAAGCCCAGTCTAGCACAATACCAATGAAGAAGAAAAATAATAGATCTCAAAAGAAACCAGCATGGATGTATAAAGAACTATCTGACAAATTGAAAGACAAAAAGGACAAGTATAAAAAGTGGAAAGAGGGGCAAATAACTAAGGAAGAATATCAGAAAATAGCCCGAGCCTGTGAGGAAATGAATGTGAGGAAAGCTAAGGCTCACAACGAACAAAGGCTAGCAACAAAAGTAAAAAATAACAAAAAAAGCTTCTTCCAACATGTTAAAAACAAGAAAAAAGTCAAGGAAACAATTGGCCCATTGCTGGGAGAAAGTGGCAAGAAGGTGACAAGCAACAGGGAGAAAGCAGATCTACTTAACTCATTTTTTGCATCTGTCTTTACACAAAAGGAAAAAAACAATCCAACCTATCAAAAACAGCACCACAAAAAACAGATTAGGAACACAAGTTAAAATTGGGGAAAAAATGGTAAGTGAACATCTGTCTACCCTAGACGAGTTCAAATCACCAGGACCAGATGGATTACACCCCAGGATTCTGAAGGAACTGAAAGACGAAATCTCAGAACCACTGAACTATATCTTTCAAAGATCCTGGAGCACAGGGGAATTGCCCGAGGACTGGAAAAGAGCTGATGTAGTTCCCATTTTCAAAAAAGGAAGAAAAAAAACAGATCCAGGAAACTACAGACCTATCAGCCTGACCTCAATACCAGGGAAGATTCTGGAAAAGATAATCAAGCAACGAATCACCGAACACCTAGAAGCAAACAAAGTAATAACCAAAAGCCAACATGGGTTTGTCAAAAACAGATCATGCCAAACTAATCTTTCTGCATTCTTTGACAAAGTGACAAAATTAGTGGACCAGAGGAATGCTGTTGATATAATTTACTTGGACTTCAGTAAAGCATTTGATAAAGTAGACTATAACCTACTACTAGATAAAGTAGAAAAATGTGGGTTAGACAGCACCACCACCAGAGGGATTCATAACTGGCTGACCAACCGCACTCAACATGTAGTCCTCAACGGAACTATATCCACATGGAGGGAAGTATGCAGTGGAGTACCCCAAGGCTCTGTTTTAGGCCCAGTACTCATCAATATCTTCATCAATGACTTGGACGAGGGGATAGATGGGAACTCATCAAATTTGCAGATGACACCAAGCTGGCAGGAATAGCCAACACTCCAGAAGATAGGCTCAAGTTACAGAAAGATCTTGACAGACTTGAACATTGGGCGCTATTTAACAAAATGAAATTCAACAGTGAAAAAAGTAAGGTTCTACATTTAGGCAAAAAAACCCAAAATGCACCGGTACCGTATATGTGGCACCTTGCTCAATAGTAGTACCTGTGAGAGGGATCTTGGAGTCCTAGTGGATAACCATTTAGATATGAGCCAGCAGTGTGCAGCAGCTGTTAAAAAAGCCAACACAGTTCTGGGCTGCATAAACAGAGGGATAGAATCAAGATCACGTGAAGTGTGAATACCACTTTATAATGCCTTGGTAAGGCCACACTTGGAATATTGCATCCAGTTTTGGTCGCCACGATGTAAAAAAGATGTTGAGACTCTAGAAAGAATGCAGAGAAGAGCAACAAAGATGATTAGGGGACTGGAGGCTAAAACCTATGAAGAACGGTTGCAGGAACTGGGTATGTCTAGTTTAATGAAAAGAAGGACCAGGGGAGACATGATAGCAATCTTCCAATATCTCAGGAGCTGCCACAAAGAAGAGGGAGTCAAACTATTCTCCAAAGCACCTGAGGGTAGAACAAGAAGCAATGGGTGGAAACTAATCCAGGAGAGAAGCAATCTAGAACTAAGGAGAAATTTCCTGACAGTTAGAACAATTAACCAGTGGAACAACTTGCCTGCAGAAGTTGTGAATGCTCCAACACTGGAAATTTTTAAGAAAATGTTGGATAACCATTTGTCTGAGATGGTGTAGGGTTTCCTGCCTGGCCAGGGGGTTGGACTAGAAGACCTCCAAGGTCCCTTCCAACTCTGTTATTATTGTTGCTGTTGTTGTTGTTGTTGTTGTTGTTGTTGTTGTTGTTGTTGTTGTTGTTGTTATTATTATTATTATTATTATTATTATTATTATTATTATTATTATTATTGGCTGAGAATTCTGGGAGTTGAAGGCCACGCTTCTTGAAGCTGCCATGGTTGAGGAATACAGCTTTAGGTGTGTCTCTCTCCCCCTTAGATATGACTGCCTTGGAGAAATGCCAGAAAAAGTTTAAATGACCCCGTCAAAAAATATTACATTTGGTATTAATTTTAGTTTTGAAAAACTAGGACAGTTTTTAATAATATTTTCATCTATGTTGCTTTAATGTTTTGATATTGTGGTAAGTAAGTAAGTAAGTAAGTAAGTAAGTAAGTAAGTAAGTAAGTAAGTAAGAAAGAAAGAAAGAAAGAAAGAAAGAAAGAAAGAAAGAAAGATGAAGGAAGGAAGGAAAGAAGAAAGGAAGGAAGGAAGGAAGGAAAAGAACTGAAGGAAGGAAGAGAGAGAAATGATGGAAGGAAGAGAAAGAAGGAAGAAAGGAAGGAAGGAAGGAAGGAAGGAAGGAAGGAAGGAAGGAAGGAAGGAAGGAAGGAAAAGAACTGAAGCAAGGAAGAGAAAGAAAGAAAAAAGGAAGGAAGGAAGAAAAAGAAAGAAAGAAAGAAAGAAAGAAAGAAAAGAAAGAAAGAAAGAAAGAAAGAAAGAAATACTGTACACACACACACTAAACCAACCCTGTCCAAAGACATTTTCATATTGGTATGGCCAGTGTGACATCACAGAGCGGTGTTCCCTTCCCACAAGTGGTACCTAATTATCTACTCGCATTTGCATGCTTTCCAACTGCTAGGTGGCCAGGAGCGGAGGCAAGGACGGGAGCTCACCCCTTTGGGTGGTCCTTGTGTCTCAAACCCGGGCTGCCAGCTTTCTAGCGGACAAGCCCAGCATCTTAACCAATGAGCCACCACGCTTCCCTAGAATATCTAAAGGCACTTCAAATATTTTTTGGAAATGTGAACCACCGGGGCATTTTATTATTCTTGATGGACATGTAATAAAGCTAAAATATTTTGGATTTAAATGTATATGTAGATAAGGAGGGTTTTTAAAGATTAACCTCCAACGGAAGCCACAATCTTTCCTTTTTAGGACTGATGAATAAAGAAAGGAAGGGGGAAAAAAAACCATGGGAGATTATTTCAGTATATGATTATTGTGGGATTATTGCATTCACTGCAATGGAAAGATTCAACAGAACTCACTAAGGAAAATGTTCTCTTTAGACTGTCTGATACAACAACAAAAAAAATGTTGGCTTCAAAGAAGAGATGCAAGAAGTTATTAGTTGAAAATCAAGCTGTTTTGAATATGGATTTAAAACTCGGAAAGATGTAACACAAGACCAACAAATGAAACAAAACGAGATTTCAATACAGGTAATCCTCAATTTACAACCACAATGGAGCGCAAAATTCTGTTGCTAAGCAAGACATTTGCGAAGTGAGTTTGGGCCACATTCTGACCCAGCTGGATCACTGTAGTTGTGCAGTTTGTAACACAATAGACAACTGAATCTGGCTTCCCCATCGATTTTTCTTGTCATGAGGTCCCCACGCTGCACCCATCATAAATATGAGTCAGTTTGTTTAAGTGTCTGCATTTTGATCACGTGACCACAGGAATTCTGCAGTGGTCGTAAATGTAAAAAAAAACCCACTTTTTTCAGTGTTGTCGTAACTTCAAATGGTCACTGAATGAATACTTATAAGTTTTTAACCAGCTGTTAAGAAAAGGCACATAAATATAAAGGCAAATTTCCAGTGTGCAGAAAACCAGTGGTAAAATTATGTGAAATCCACCTCTGGATACGTGGATCCTAACCAGAGGTGGGTTTCAGCAGGTTCTGACCAGTTCTGGAGAACCGGTAGCGGAAATTTTGAGTGGTTCGGAGAACCTGTAGTAAAAATTCTGACTGGCCCCTCCCCCATCTAGTCTCTGCCTTCCAAGTCCCAGCTGATTGGGAGGAAATGGGGATTTTGCAATAACCTTCCCCTGGATTGGGGAAGGAATGGAAATTTTGCAGTATCCCTCCCCCGGAGTGGGATGGGAATGGAGATTTTACAGTATCCTTCCCCTGCCATGCCCACCAAGCCACACCCACCAAGCCACACCCACAGAACCAGTAGTTAAAATTTTTGAAACCCACCATTGATCTAAACTCAGAAAAGTGACTCTGACATTTTCAATTTTTATTTTGGGTTTACAAAAGAGCGGTGTTCTATCGATAAAAGAATTCCTCAGAAAAGCCAAAGAACGAAGAATGAAGCATTTTTGAGACAATACCAAAAAGGAATCATCAAAGACACCTAGAACTTAGAAACAAAAGAAGATTAGTGAAATGTAGAAAATCTGTTAAAATAGAAATGTAATATTACATTATTATTATGACTATTAGGATTATTATAATATTATTGACTATTAGGATTATTGCGCTTAATATCATTATTATATTCTTAACAGAAGATATGTAAAGAGGGGAAAATGAATGTATTTATTATTGTTGTGTCTTCTGCCCCCGAGCCTGGTCTCCTGGCAGAGAGTGAGTCAGAGAGTGAGGGGGAAGAGCTGACAGGGCTTCCCTCTGCAGGACCTTCGTCTCTGGCTCCGCTCAAGGTCCCAGAGGCAGGCCAGGTGGAGGAGATGACGAGGCCTCTTTCTCCCGTACCTTCCCCCTCCCAGGCAATGCTTCAAGACCCAGCTGCTGACAATCAGTCCTGGTTAGATCCCAGGCATCACAGAAAGGAGAGGCGGGAACAACAAAAGAAGGTGTGGGGCAGGACTAGAGCGTGCTGAGTCACGGAGCCACACCCCACAGGGTATAAAAGCAGGAGGAGCTGCTCTATAGCTTCTTGTGACGGACAAAAACTGACTCTTGGAAACTTTGGCTGCAGTATTTTGAGACTAAGACTTTGGCTTCTGTTTATTTCTGAACTGCAGTTATGCTGGTCTGAGGAGATAAGAGAACTTGACAGGCAATCGCAGGTTTGTTGCCAGAACTGATATCTGTCGTAGGAGTAAATTGCTGGATGATATAGTCAGCTCGCGTGTCTGCTTGGTTGTGGTTGGTGGGGACAGAACAATTATGCTCGGTATAACTACTGTAAGATCAGGGAATTATTATCAATGTAATCAGAGGTGGTTCTCAGCGGTCCAGACCAGGTTGGGGGAACCGGTAGTGGTGACCTGTGGGTGGGCCCGCCTACCCCCACCGCCAGGGCACAATCCCATCCTATATCACTGTGTTTTAGATGCCACACCCATGTGTGGACGGCGCGCACAAGCGAATTGCCATGTTGTTCGACATCGCACGTATGCGCAGATGGCTCACGAGAGCAAATTGCTGTGTTTTGTGACGTCACATGCATGCATGGACTCACATTTTCAGTGCTGGCTGAACCGGTTGCGACAATATAAGAATCCCACCTCTGAATGTAATGAATATTGTTGTCAATTTTGATGGTTATTGCACAGAGATATTTGTACCCAGACGACACACTGTTGAGTGGAAGATGGAATGTTTATATTAAAAAAATAAAAAAATAATGAGAGAGGGTATGGGGAGGGAAGGAGAGGGAGAGAGAGACCTAGAACAAAAGTGGGTTTATTTGATCAAGGTTAAACTTGATATGATCCTCTCTTTGTTAACAGCTTTTAATCATGTTGTTTTTTTCTTGACTAGGACTGAACGATAAGCCTTTAAAGATTTGTTTGTGGATAAGATACGAGAAGAAGAGACTCTTGTTGTACAAAGGGATAAGCGACAATATTATAATCGAGCGGCGACGAAGCAAAGACGGTAATAAATTAATTTGTGGGTCACCATTTGGAGGGATTAGGGATTAATATTTTCAATTTGTTGTTTCTGCCGGTATATTTTGCAGCATGGTCAGGTGATCAAAATTCAGATGAGCGGCCATTTTGACTCGTACTTATGATGGTTGCAGTGTCCCGGGGTCACGTGATCCTCTTTGGCGACCTTCTGATAAGCAAAGTCAATGGGGAAGCCAGGTTCATTTCACAAGGAATCATTGTTATTATCATTAAAGATTTAATATTTAGAATTTGCTGTTTCGAGTTGTACCTTTTAAAAAAAAAAAAAAAAAAAAGAAAGTCTCTTTTACCAATCCCTCTTCTTATGTTTCTCCAAAACAACCATCCTGCAAACGACGTGCAGCTGAGGGAGAAAGAACCCGAAGTCATGAAAGGTAATGAAATACAGGGAGTCCTCAGCTTATGACCACAATTGCACACAAAATTGATGTTGTTAAGGGAGATGTTAGTTAAGTGAGTTTTGTCCCATTTTGCGACCTTCCCTGCCTCGGTTGTTAAGTGAATCACTGAAGTTGTTAAATTAGTCACACAGTTATAAAATGTATCTATCCATCCATCATCCGTCTATCTATCTATCTATCTATCTATCTATCTATCTATCTATCTATCTCTCTATCTACCTACCTACCTACCTACCTATCTGTCTATCTGTCTATCTATCTATCTATCTATCTCTACCACCTATTTATCCATCCATCCATCCATCCATCCATCTCTTTCTCTCTCTTTCACTACCATCCACCCATCCACCCATCCATCTATCATATTTATCTATTATCTCTATTCCTTCCTACCTACCTACTGTACCTACCTACACCTATCTATCTATCTACCTACCTACCTACCTACCTACCTACCTATCTGTCTATCTATCTATCTATCTATCTATCTCTACCACCTATTTATCCATCCATCCATCCATCCATCCATCTCTTTCTCTCTCTTTCACTACCATCCACCCATCCACCCATCCATCTATCATATTTATCTATTATCTCTATTCCTTCCTACCTACCTACTGTACCTACCTACACCTATCTATCTATCTACCTACCTACCTACCTACCTACCTATCTGTCTATCTATCTATCTATCTATCCCACCTATTTATCCATCCATCCATCCTTCCATCCATCTCTTTCTCTCTCTTTCTCTACCATCCACCCATCCACCCATCCATCTATCATATTTATCTATTATCTCTATTCCTTCCTACCTACCTACTGTACCTACCTACACCTATCTATCTATCTATCTACCTACCTACCTACCTACCTACCTACCTACCTACCTACCTACCTATCTATCTATCTATCTATCTATCTATCTATCTATCTATCTATCTATCTATCTATCTGATAGATAGATAGATAGATAGATAGATAGATAATCTATCTATATTTCTACCACCTATTTATCTATCTATCCATCCATCCATCTATCCATCCCTCTCTCTCTCCCCCATCTATTTATCTATCCACCCATCATCCATCCATCCATCTATCATATCTATCTATTATCTCTATATCTACCTACCTACCTACCTACCTACCTACCTACCTGCCTGCCTGCCTGCCTGTCTGTCTGTCTGTCTGTCTGTCTGTCTGTCTGTATGTATGTATGTATGTATGAAATGAGAAGCTCTAATGGTGGATGCCCGTTCGGGGAAAAGGGCAGCTCCAGGAGTCAGGCTAATTGCCATTGTTGTGGAGTATTAAAAGGCGCACATGTATGAATCATAAACCAGATTAATGGGCCCTGGCACCAGCCTGCCTGGAACTGCCTACTGCTGGCTGTGTGGAGAATCCCCTGATTCTCTGGAGCCTTTCAGATCATGGTTTGTCAAGCAGCAGGTGCTTCAATGGCAGCCAATTCAACAGCCCTACCTTTCTGGTGCTGGAGAAGACCCACCAACTCTGGTGCTGGAGAAGACTCCTGCGAGTCCCTTGGACTGCAAGGTGAACAAACAAGTCAGTCCTAGAGGTCAACCCTGACTGCTCTTTAGAAGGTCAGATCCTGAAGGTGAAGCTCAAATACTTTGTCCACCTAATGAGAAAGAAGGACTCACTGGAGAAGAGCCGAATGCTGGGAAAGATTGAGGGCAAAAGAAGAAGGGGACGACAGAGAACGAGGTGGCTGGATGGAGTCACTGAAGCAGTCGGCGTGAGTTTGAATGGACTCCAGAGGATGGTGGAGGACAGGAAGGCCTGGAGGAATGTTGTCCATGGGGTCACGATGGGTCGGACATGACTTTGCAACTAACAACAACAACCTTTCAGGAGAAGTCAAGCTGGCAGAGGAGAAAAAAATCTTGAAAGCCATGCCAAACTCCCAACAAATGTTGCCCAACGAAGTCCTCCCTTGGAGGGGTCCTTGGCGCTCTCTGAGGTTGGTGGTCTTCTTGAAGATGTTTCAGTACCCATCTAATGATGTTGGCTAGGTTGGGTTGGGTAAGGAAACTTTTACCAGGGGGCAACCAAGCTCAGAGAATACCAATGATTCCACAGTCCTCCTCCTCCTCTTTCCTATCTCCCTCCTTCCCCTTCTTCTCTCCTTCCTTCTCTCTCTCTCTCTCCTCCTCCCCCTCCCCTTTCATCTCTCCCTCTTTCTCCTACTCCTCCCTTTTCTACTTTCTCTCCCATCCTCCTCCTGCCCCTTCCTCCCCTTCTTCTCTTTCCCTTTCACTCTCCTCTTCCTTCTTTCTCTTCCTCCTCTTCTCCCCCTCCTTCTCCCCCCTCTCCCTGTCCCTCTCCCCCTTCTACTTCTCTCATCATCCTCCTCCTCCTCCCCTTCCTTTCTCCTTCTCTCTCTCTCCTTCTCCTCCCCTTCCTCCTCCTCCTCCTCCCTTCTCCTTCTCCTTCTCCATCCCTTTCATTCTCCTCCTCCTCTTCCTTCTTCTCTCTCCCATCTTCCTCCTTCCCTTCCTCTCTGCCTCTTTCTCCTTCTCTCTCCTCTCCTCCCTCTCTCCCTTCTTCTCCTCCTCCTCCCTTTTCTCCTTTCTCTCCCCTCCTCCCCCTCCCCTTTCATCTCTCCCTCTTTCTCCTACTCCTCCCTTTTCTACTTTCTCTCCCATCCTCCTCCTGCCCCTTCCTCCCCTTCTTCTCTTTCCCTTTCACTCTCCTCTTCCTTCTTCTCTTCCTCCTCTTCTCCCCTCCTTCTCCCCTCCCTGTCCCTCTCCCCTTCTACTTCTCTCATCATCCTCCTCCTCCCCTTCCTTTCTCCTTCTTCTCCTTCTCTCCTTCTCCTCCCCTTCCTCCTCCTCCTCCTTCTCCTTCTCCTTCTCCATCCCTTTCATTCTCCTCCTCCTCTTCCTTCTTCTCTCTCCCATCTTCCTCCTTCCCTTCCTCTCTGCCTCTTTCTCCTTCTCTCCTCTCCTCCTCTCTCCTTCTTCTCCTCCTCCTCCTCTTTCTCCTTCTCTCCTCCTCCTCCCCTCCCCTTCCTCCTCTCCTTCTTCTCCTTCTCCTTCTTTGTCCCTTTCACTCTCCTCTTCCTTCTCTTCCTCCTCTTCTCCCCTCCTTCTCCCCCTCTCCCTGTCCCTCTCCCCTTCTACTTCTCTCTCATCCTCCTCCTCCCCTTCCTTTCTCCTTCTTCTCCTTCTCTCCTTCTCCTCCCCTTCCTCCTCCTCCTTCTCCTTCTCCTTCTCCATCCCTTTCATTCTCCTCCTCCTCTTCCTTCTTCTCTCTCCCATCTTCCTCCTTCCCTTCCTCTCTGCCTCTTTCTCCTTCTCTCCTCTCCTCCCTCTCTCCTTCTTCTCCTCCTCCTCCTTTTCTCCTTCTCTCCCTCCTCCCTCCCCTCCCCTTCCTCCTCCTCCTCTTCCTCCCTCCCCTTCCTTTCTCCCTCTTTCTCTCTCCTCCTCCTCTTCCTCCCTCATTCTCCTCCTCTCCCACTTCTCCTCTCTCTCCCATCCTCCTCCCTCTCCCTTCCTCCCTCTCCTTCCTTCTTCTTTCTCTCTCCTCCTCCTCTTCCTCTTCCTCCTCCTCCTCCTCCTCCTTCTCCTTCTCTCTCCCATCCTCCTCCTCCTCCCTTTTCTCCTTCTCTCCTCTCCTCTTCTCCTACTCCTCCCTTTTCTACTTTCTCCCATCCTCCTCCTGCCCTTCCTCCCTTCTTCTCTTTCCTTTCACTCTCCTCTTCCTTCTCTTCCTCCTCTTCTCCCCTCCTTCTCCCCCTCTCCCTGTCCCTCTCCCCTTCTACTTCTCTCTATCATCCTCCTCCCTCCCCTTCCTTTCTCCTTCTTCTCTCTCTCCTTCTCCTCCCCTTCCTCCTCCTCCTCTCCTTCTCCTTCTCCATCCCTTTCATTCTCCTCCTCCTCTTCCTTCTTCTCTCTCCCATCTTCCTCCTTCCTTCCTCTCTGCCTCTTTCTCCTTCTCTCTCTCCTCCCTCTCTCCTTCTTCTCCTCCTCCTCCTTTTCTCCTTCTCTCCCTCCTCCCTCCCCTCCCCTTCCTCCTCCTCCTCTTCCTCCCTCCCCTTCCTTTCTCCCTCTTTCTCTCTCCTCCTCCTCTTCCCTCTTCCTCCCTCATTCTCCTCCCTCTCCCACTTCTCCTTCTCTCCCATCCTCCTCCCTCTCCCTTCCTCCCTCCCTCTTTCTTCTTCTCTCCTCCTCCTCCTCTTCCTCTTCCTCCCTCCTCCTCCTCCCTCCCCTTCCTCCCTCTCCTTCTTCTCCTTCTCCTTCTTTGTCCCTTTCACTCTCCTCTTCCTCTTCCTCCCTCATTCTCCTCCTCTCCCACTTCTCCTTCTCTCTCCTCCTCCCTCTCCCTTCCTCCCTCCCTCTTTCTTCTTTCTCTCCTCCTCCTCCCTCTTCCTCTTCCTCCCTCCCTCCTCCTCCTCCTTCTCCTTCTCTCTCCCATCCTCCTCCTTCCCCTTCCTTTCTCCCTCTTTCTCTTTCTCCTTCTCTCTCCTCGCCTCTCCTCCCTCTTCCTCTCCCGCCCTCTCTCCCTCCTTCTCCTTCTCCTTCTCCTTCTCCTTCTCCTTCTCCTTCTCCTTCTCCTTCTCCTTCTCCTTCTCCTTCTCCTCCTCCTCCCTGCTCCCTTTGGAAGACATAGTGACACAGTGGAGCAACTGTTCAGGAAAGAACCACCTGTTTTTCTCAGTGCTTAGAACCAATTCAGAGGTGAGCCTGATTCCTAGACGGACAGTATCAACCACACTTTGCAGCAGTAGAATTATTTGTCAGGGGCACAAAAACACAATTTACACAACAAACACACCTATCAGTGAAAAATGTGCCTCGGCTATCCAGGCAACAAGTTAAAATCGGAGGCAGCGGGCTAGAATTCCTTTCCAAAAATTGCAGATGAGAAAAAAGAGTGTGAGAGAGAAACTCACACCATCTTATCAACACATTTCCCACCCATGCAGCATAACCGATTTACCAGCTAAGATTGCTTTTATCATGCAGCAGCCGCACAAATATGATAAATCTGTTATCTTTTGCGTGGAAATCTAGCCTCACCGCCACACCTAATTGCAAAAAACACGGCTTTTGGCTTCGGCTGCAGATTTCCAGAGAGCCGGTAGGGAGTAGCCAAAAAAGAGATACTTCCAGAAAGCCAGGAATGTGGGGAGGGGGGTTTCTACCTCACCTCTGGGGGGAGGATATTTCACAGAGTGGGGGAGAGAACAGAGAAGGCTCTTTTCCTGGACCCCCACCAGTCAAAATTCTTTACCTAACAGGGTCCATAACATACCCTCCCTCTTTCACCAGCTGCGATGGGCCAATGATTCCCTATTTCCTAGTTGCACTTTCTGTACAAAACTCTGAGCTTATGTTGTTAGTCACTCACGCTCTTTCTTTCTCTTTCTTTCTTTCTTTCTTTCTTTCTTTCTTTCTTTCTTTTTTCTTTCCTTCCTTCCTTCCTTCCTTCCTTCCTCCCTTCCTCTTCCTACCTTCCTCCCTTCTTTCCTTCTCTCTCTCTTCCTTCCTTCCCTTCCTTCCTCCTCCACCTTTCCTTCCTTCCTTCCTTCCTTCCTTCCTTCCTTCCTTCCTTCCTTCCTTCTTCTTTCTGTTGTTCTAACACTTTTCTTCCTTCCTTTCCCTTCCTCCTCATCTTCCTCCTTTTCTTTCATTTTTTTTATTTTTTTCTCTCTCTTTCTTTCTCCTTCCTTCCTTCCCACCTTTCTTCCCTTTTTTCTTCCTTCCTTCCTTCCTTCCTTCCTTCCTTCCTTCCTTCCCTTCCCTACTCTTCCATTCCTGCTCCTCCTCTTCCTTCCTTCCTTCCTTCCTTCCTTCCTTCCTTCCTTCCCTCCCTTTGCTCTTCCTTCCTTCCTTCCTTCCTTCTTTCCTTCTCTCCCTCTCTCCCTCCTCTGTCTTCTTATCCCTTTCCTTTGTCCTTCCATGCATTAATAAAGCACTGAAAGGGGAAAAATTGGAATAAAACTCCATCTCTCAATTAGACGGTGGTGGCACACAAATGTTATTCAGGGTGCCCTTGAAGGATGCACAAGGAATTATCTCAAGATCTCCACCCTCACACCATGTGAAGACAACCTGACCGTAATCACAGAGAACTGGTCTCAAGGGGTATTTTGTTTCAAGCTTTTATCACATGGGGACGTGGGTGGAAGAGGCTAAATGTACAGTCAGCCACCTGTGATCCAGTTCCAACATCCTTTTCAGACATTTTCCCAAAGAAAGCAGAGGAAAGACATTCAGGAAGAAACTCATCAGAAGTAACAGAAGCAGAAGAATTCTGTGAAAGGAAACAGTTGATTTTTCTCATCACCACCGAGCAGGGTACAAGGAACCATCTTTCTCAAGTCGATGGAGAGTCTCCATCATCTAGGTCATGGTTATCCCAAAGGTGTATTTTTCCAAAAGGTAACTGAATTTCCTGGGTTTTTTTTTTTGCACAGACAGACAGACAGACAGACAGACAGACAGAGAGACACAGTGGTGGGATTCAGCCAGTTTGCACCACTTCTGGGAGAACCGGTTGTTAACTTTCTGAGCAATTTGGCAAACTAGTTGTTGGAAGAAATCATTAGGGCAAAGAACCGGTTGTTAAATTACTTGAATCCCACCGATAGATAAATATTAGATAGATAGATAGATAGATAGATAGATAGATAGATAGATAGATAGATAGAGATAGATAGATAGATAGATAGATAGATAGATAGATAGATAGATAGATAGTAAATAGATACAAAGATAGATGCTAGATAGATACAAAGAGAGAGAGAGAGAGAGAGAGAGAGAGAGAGAGAGAGAGACAGACAGACATGGATGGATAGATAGATAGATGAATAGATTAGATATATAGATCAGAGAGAAGTATATATATTAGATAGATAGATAGATAGATAGATAGATAGATAGATAGATAGATAGATAGATAGATAGATAGATAGTAAATAGATGCAAAGATAGATGCTAGATAGATACAAAGAGAGAGAGAGAGAGAGAGACAGACAGACAGACAGACAGACATGGATGGATAGATAGATAGATGAATAGATTAGATATATAGATCAGAGAGAAGTATATATATTAGATAGATAGATAGAGAGAGAGATAGAGAGAGAGAGAGAGATAAAGATAAAGATAAAGATAATCTATAGATATAGATATAGATATTTTCTATGAAAACATTTCAGTTCTCATCCAAGAAGCCTGGAAGAACTGAAAAAGCTTCTTGGATGAGAAGCAAAACATTTTCAAAGAAAACACCAAAAAAAAAAATCCAGTTGCCTTTTGGAAAAACAAAGTACCTTGGAGACATCTTTCTTAGGAACCCACCTCGGAAGGATGGAAGTCTGAGTCAACCGTCTCCTGAAGTCTTCATCTCCTGGTGATAGGCCCAAAGTCACCCAGCAGACATTCATGTCTGTGGTGGGACTAGAAGTCACCGACACCTGGTGATTAGTCCAAAGTCATCCAGTCTGCTTTCATGCTTAAAGCAGGACTAGAACTCTCAGGCTCCTGGTGATAGGATCAAAGTCATTCAGCAGGAATTCATGCCTGTGGTGGGACTAGAAGTCACCGGCACCTGGTGATTAGTCCAAAGTCACCCAGTCTGCTTTCATGCTTAAAGCAGGACTAGAACTCTCAGGCTCCTGGTGATAGACCCAAAGTCACCCAGCAGGCATTCATGCCTGTGGTGGGACTAGAAGTCACCGACACCTGGTGATTAGTCCAAAGTCACCCAGTCTGCTTTCACGCTTAAAGCAGGACTAGAACTCTCAGGCTCCTGGTGATAGACCCAAAGTCACCCAGCAGGCATTCATGCCTGTGGTGGGACTAGAAGTCACCGACACCTGGTGATTAGTCCAAAGTCACCCAGTCTGCTTTCACGCTTAAAGCAGGACTAGAACTCTCAGGCTCCTGGTGATAGACCCAAAGTCACCCAGCAGGCATTCATGCCTGTGGTGGGACTAGAAGTCACTGGCACCTGGTGATTAGTCCAAAGTCATCCAGTCTGCTTTCATGCTTAAAGCAGGACTAGAACTCTCAGGCTCCTGGTGATAGACCCAAAGTCACCCAGCAGGCATTCATGCCTGTGGTGGGACTAGAAGTCACCGGCACCTGGTGATTAGTCCAAAGTCACCCAGTCTGCATTCATGCTTAAGGCAGGACTAGAACTCTCAGGCTCCTGGTGATAGACTCAAAGTGTTGTGTCTCGCTCGCTCCCCCTGCCGCAGCCAGGCCCCTCCTATCTCCTGCCAGACGCTGATAGTGCTGAAGAATGTCCTGGCATGCCTCCAGCCCCCAGCCCTGGCACCATGCCTGGACAGGCTGAACAAACAAACCTCCCTCCGATAGCATGTGCGCCTGAAGCCAGCCATGAGCTGAGATTACCAACAGCTGGAGACGAAACAATGCAATGGATAGACCCACGCTTCCGGAGAATGGAGAGGCGACGTCAGCAAAAGGAAGGGAGGGGCAGGCCTGGATAAATGCTGAGTCATGGAGCCACACCCCATGGCCTATATAAAGGATCTGCTTTCTGGCATTCTCTGAGTCAGGCAAAGTCTACCTTGGATTGCTGAAGTCACACCTTGGATTCCTGCCTGCCCTGAGGACTCTGATAGGACTTTGGCAGAGCTGCAGAGGCACGCTTGATACGGACTTCCCTGACCCAACCGTCAGCGGAGGAGTGGGAAACGATACAAAGTCACCCAGCAGGCATTCATGCCTGAGGTAGGACTACAACTCACCCTCTCCTTGAACCAAAAAAGAAAAACGTATGTACACAGAGAGGCTGATTGGGCTAAATCTGTGATCTGGGTTTTCTCACAGAGATCTAATTTTAGACATAGCTACAAATTCTAATTGACACCGTGTCAAAGAGACACGGTGGCTCAGGGGCTAGGACGTTGAGCTTCTCGATCGAGAGGTCGGCAGCTCAGTGGTTTGAATCCCTAGTGCTGCCGTGTAACGGGGTGAGCTCCTGTTACTTGTCCCAGCTTCTGCCAACCTAGAAGTTTCAAAAGCACGTAAAAATGCAAGTAGAAAAAATAGGGACCACCTTTGATGGGAAGGTAACAGCGTTCCGTGCGCCTTTGATGTTGAGTCATGCTGGCCACATGACCACGGAGACGTCTTCGGACAGTGCTGGCTCTTCGGCTTTGAAACGGAGATGAGCACCACCTCCTAGAGTCGGCAACGACTAGCACATATGTGCAAGGGAAACCTTTACCTTTACCTTACAAATTCTAATCATCTAAAAGTTGGGGTAACACACAAACACACACAGAGCGAGATAAAAAGATGTTGATAATACAGAGAAGAGCAATGAGAATGATTAGGGGACTGAAGGCTAAAACATATAAAGAATTGTTACAGAAATTTGGTATGTCTAGTTTTACTGAAAACAAGATCTAGGGGTGACACGATAACAGTTTTCCAATAACTGAGGGGGGGTGGTGGTCAAATTATTTCCCAAAGCATCAAAAGGCAAGATAAGAAGCAATGGATAGAAACTAATCAAAGAGAGAAGCAACCTGGAACTGAGGAGAAATTTCCTGACAGTGAGAACAATTTACCAGTGAAACTCCTTGCCTGCAAAAGTTGTGGGTCACTGGAAGCTTTCAAGAAGAGACCAGATAACCATTTATACAACCAAGGATTGTATTAGCTTTGTTTGTGTGCGGTAGCAGCCAAAAACGCTAATAAAACCCTTGGTTGTATAAACAGAGACATAGAATCAAAATCACATTAAGTATTAGCACCACTTTTTACAGCCTTAGTACGACCACATCTGGAATGCTGCATCCCATTGTGGTCACCCCATTACAGACTATGGAAAAAGTGCGGAGAAGACCAACTAAGATTAATAAGGCCCTGGGGACTAAATAATAGGAAGAACAGTTGCAGGATTTGGATATGTCTACCCTGTTTCCCTGAAAATAAGACCCAACCGGAAAATAAGTCCTAGCATGATTTTTCAGAATGCTCGTAATATAAGCCCTACCCCCAAAATAAGCCCCAGTTAAGGTTGTCAGCCAGATAGGTGCATTTAGTACCGTATTTCTCGTGAAATAAGACCTAACCTGAAAATAAGCCCTAATGTGTCTTTTGGAGCAAAAATTAATATAAGACCCAGTTTTATTTTTGGGAAAACATGGTAGTTTAATGAAAAGAAAAAACATGAATGACATGATAGCAGTCTTCCAATATTTTAGGGGCTGCCACAAAGAAGAGGGAGTCAAGCTATTCTCCAAAGCACCTGAAGGCAGGACAAGAAGCAACGGGTGGAAACTAATCAAGGAGAGAAGCAACCTAGAACTAAGGAGAAATTTCCTGACAGTTAGAACAATTAATTAGTGGAACAATTTGCCTGCAGAAGTTGTGAATGCTCCAAACACTGGAAGTTTTTAAGAAGATAATCATTTATCCAAATGATTTGGATAATCATTTGTCTGAAGTGGTGTAGGGTTTCCTGCCTGGGCAGGGGGTTGGACTAGAAGACCTCCAAAGTCCCTTCCAATTCTATTATTCTATGAGTTATTTATGAGCATTTACACATATCTCACCCACCCTGCATTCATGGTCGAGCATGACAGGAGTTTTAAATCTGCGAGTGAACTTTGGATATCCTTGCCATCAAAGCTGCAGCGGCCTGAATTTTTCAAATTCTTCTTCCCGTCTTCTTTTTCTTTCTTTTTTTCTTTTTAAAACAACAACTTGGAAAAAGAGTCTTTTTACATTCAAATTTCTCCCTCTCCTCCCCCCCACCCGACTCCTGCGGTGACCTCACGTGGCTCCTGTCGTTTGGGGGCTTCAGGTTGTGCCTGTGAATTTACTGCTTTTGACAGGTGATGGATGCCGAATTGACAGCATCGCCCCCAAGAACGAAGCCTTACTTATTCAACACATTGTGAAGCAGCATCGACAAGGGGAAGTGACCCAGTGCTGCTGTTAGCAGATTTCACCGGCTCTCTTTTCTTCCAAAGGAGATGCCGCAAAATCCGCCTTGCATTCTTCTCACCTTGCATAGCGACTCTTGTTTCCTGCCACGCCCTATTCCACAATTTTTCCTAACTTGCATATCCCAGATTCTGAGCTGAGCTGAATTACCACCAGAAATGGTATTCAGCTGGTTTCTTCCGGTTCAGGTGAACCGGTAACAGCCCCGGTGTAATGCCGTCCTATTGAGCTACGTTTTCGAAGCCGGGCACATGCATGGAAGTTGCGCACGCATGGGGCAAACCGGTGGCAAGAATATGTGAAACCCACCACTGGTTACCACAAGAGTTTTCACACTTCTAAGACCCCTTAAGTGTTATCACACAAGAGCCACTTCTTAAAAGATGTTGAGACTCTAGAAAGACTGCAGAGAAGAGCAACAAAGATGATTAGGGGACTGGAGGCTAAAACATATGAAGAATGGTTGCAGGAACTCGGTATGTCTAGTTTAATGAAAAGAAGGACTAGGGGAGACATGATAGCAGTGTTCCAATATCTCAGGGGTTGCCACAAAGAAGAGGGAGTCAAACTATTCTCCAAAGCACCTGAGGGTAGAACAAGAAGCAATGGGTGGAAACTAATCAAGGAGAGAAGCAACTTAGAACTAAGGAGAAATTTCCTGACAGTTAGAACAAGTAATCAGTGGAACAACTTGCCTGCAGAAGTTGTGAATGCTCCAACACTGGAAATTTTTAAGAAAATGTTGGATAACCATTTGTCTGAAATGGTGTAGGGTTTCCTGCCTGGTCAGGGGGTTGGACTAGAAGACCTCCAAGGTCTCTTCCAACTCTGTTATTATTATATTATTATTATTGTTAAAAACTGGGTGTCAGCGTTCCAGAAAACCCCCTCCTGCAGAAAAGACTTTGAGGCAAACATCTTTCAAAGTTCTTTTACTAGCATTGGTAAACTGGCACAGCTGGATAAACTCCGAATCTGGAGATCCGGGTTTTTCCTCAGTAGTACAAACCCCCAGCCCACCACCCCCTGCCTTGACTCCTCTGCCGAGATCACGTGCTCCAATCGCCAACAAATATTTTACAAGAAGAGTTCTCCATTCCTCTGAAAACAACAAAATACCTTATCCCACCAGACTTGAAATCCTAGGCTTAGAAAACCTGGAACTCCGTCGCCTTCGACAAGACCTAAGTTTAACTCACAGAATCATCTATTGTAATGTCCTTCCTGTCAAAGACTACTTCAGCTTTAATTGCAATAATACAAGGGCAACCAATAGATTTAAACTTAATGTAAACCGCTTTAATCTAGATTGCAGAAAATATGACTTCTGCAACAGAATCATCAGTGCTTGGAATATTTTACCTGACTCTGTGGTCTCTTCCCATAATCCTAATAGCTTTAACCAAAAACTTTCTACTATTGACCTCACCCCATTCCTAAGAGGACCATAAGGGGCGTGCATAAGCGCACAAACGTGCCTACCGTTCCTGTCCTATTGTTTTTCTTTTCTTCTTCCTATATATGTTTATATGTGTATATACTATATAATCTTTTTGTATGATGTTGTGACAAAATAAATAAATAAATAAATAAATAAACTGTCCCATCTCAAGGCATCACTCTCACCACTCCTTCTCCAGATGCAATTTTGGCCTGACCTTGACCGGCAGGAAAAATGTTATTATGTCTAATGGCCCCTTGTACCAACCTTCTACTTTCCCACACAGGAGAAAGTGGCAGCGTGTGGAAGCCTTTGTCCTAGTATGGCTTCCAAAGCTGATACTCGGGGTTTCTAAGAAGAGATTGAACAACCATTGGTCTGGAATGGCATAGGGTCTCCTGCTTGAGCCAGGGTTGGAGTAGAAGACCTCCAAGGTCCCTTCTAATTCAGTTATAGTAACTTCCTGATTCTTATCTAATTGCTTCTATAGCCATAACTTCATGCCTGTTTTGTTGGTCAGTGGTTGAACAAAAACATGTAAACAGCCCCGGAAACCAGGGATCAAAGAGAAAGATCTTGAGATGATTATTCATATTGACCATTCTCAGGTATCTCATTAAGAGTTGGACCTATTGAGAAGATGTTGAGTTTGAAGAGCAGGAGTCACCATGGGTTTTCTTATTTGCTCAGAAAAACTCAGCATCGTTAATGATTGCATCTCAACTCTGCTGTCACACTTAAGGTGGGACTAGAACTCTCAGGCGCCTGGTGATTGGCCCAAAGTCACCCAGCAGGCATTCATGCCTGAGATGGGACTAGAACTCACTGGCACCTGGTGATTGGCCTAGAGTCACCCAGCCCGCTTTCACACTTAAGGTCAGACTAGAACTTTAAGTCTTCTGGTGATAAGTCCAAAGTCACCCAGCAGACATTCATGCCTGAGGTGGGACTAGAACTCATGTGAACTGGAAATAACAATAACAGAGTTGGAAGGGACCTTAGAGGTCTTCTAATCCAACCCCCTGCTCAAACAGGAAACCCTATAACTTCGTAGACAAGTGGGTGTCAAATGTCTTCTTGAAAACCTCCAGTGATCGAGCATCCACAACTTCTGGGGGTAAAGTCATTCCTCTGATAAATTGTTTTAACTGTCAGGAAATTTCTCCTTAGTTCTAGCTTGGTTGTGCCTTGACGAGTTTCCATCCATTGCTTCTTGTTCTGCCTTAAGTGCCTTGGAGACCGGAGCGAAATGCTCTGAAGTCTGCTACCTGCTCACTTTGCTACTGGTTCACTCCGTGCGCACATGCTCACTGCACACCAAATGTGTTCTTTGCGTGCATGCACACCACAGGTGCTACCATGCAGTGCTGAAAAAGGAGGCTTAAGAAGCCCTTTCTAAGGTAAGTAGAACAGCAAGCGGGGGGGGGGGGAATAGATATGCCACACGATTTAGATTTGCTAGAAAGCAGGTGTTGTGTCTGCGCCCCCTGAGCCGGGCCTCCTGCCAGAAAGTGACTTGGAAAGTGAGGGGGAAGGGCCGTCAGGTCTTACCTTGGAAGCACCAACTTTCCTGGCTCAGCTCCAGGAGCCAGAGGTAGGCCAGGTGGAAGAGATAACGAGGCCTCCGTCTCCTGACTCTTCCCCCCCCCAGGCCATGCCTTCAGACCCAGCTGATGGCAATCAGGCTTGGTTGGACCCTAGGTTTCGTAGGCAGGAGAGAAGGGAACAACAGAAGCAGGGGTGGGGCAGGCCTCATAGAATCATCTATTACAATGTCCTTCCTGTCAAAGACTACTTCAGCTTCAATTGCAACAATACACTAGCACACAATAGATTTAAGCTATCCAATCTTGATTGTAGAAAATATGACTTCAGTAATAGAGTTGTTAATACTTGGAATACACTACCTGTGCTCTCTTTCCAAAATCCCCAAAGCTTCAACCAAAAACTGTCTATCATTGACCTCATCCCATTCCTAAGAGGTCCGTAAGAGGCGTGCATAAGAGCACAAACGTGCCTACCATTCCTGTCCTATTGTTTCCTTTCGTTATATCTAATTAATATAGTTATTATATACTCATGGTTATATATATGCTTATGTATTGTTTAGTTATTTCATGCTTATGCTTATATATACTGTGTGACAAAATAATAATAATAATAATAATAATAATAATAATAATAATAATAATAATAATAATAATAATAATAATAATAATTTTTGTACTGCCCTTCTCCCGAAGGACTCAGGGCAGTTAACAGCCAGAGAAAATAACAATCAAATACAATACAATAAAACCAGAATTAAAAAACTTATTCGATTTAGCCAATAATTTAAATATAAAATACATAACATCGTAAAACCCCATTAAAAATCCTATTAAAACCCGTTTTATGCCAGTCCTGCGTGGAAGAATAAAATAAAATAAAATAAATAAAATAAAAATAAAAATAAAAATAAAATAAATAAAATAAATTCCCCCACCACCACCATGGAGGGAGGTTTTCAACCACTTGTGCTCCCCTTTAATGGTGGGAATGCCAAACTAGGAAATACGTGTCACTTAGCAATTTTAGATTGATTGATACATTTCGAAAAGAATCCAGTTGCCATCCTTGGTCATTAAGGTTTCTGAGTGGTGTAATGAAAAAGAGTGTGATTTCATGGCATGGCAAGAGGCCAAGAACACAATTTGCTCTTGAGAGATAGAAGCTGCAAAATTCTCTGGGTAGCAGGAAATAGTAAACTTTGTGCAGGTGTGCAGAAATGGGGGTGGGGGGGGAATGCCAGACCGTCCCAAGGAATCTGGATCCTTGTACTTCAGATTCATAAGTCTTGCCATAATTGCACTTAAAGAGATAAATTATTTATTTTCCTTGGGCCCCAATGATTGCAATGTTTCACTTCCTCCAGGGGACCAATTGGGTATCTCCAGGGAGAAAGCTATTTGGGCTTAGGCATAATTTACATGCGCTCATAGGACAATCACACCGCAATGCCCTGGTTTAGCTTCCGTGCTCTAGAGTGAAGGTCGAGCATGAAGAACTCTTGAGAAAAGTTTTTTTTTATTTGCATTTATATCCCGCCCTTCTCCGAAGACTCAGGGCGGCTAACACTATGTCAAGCAATAGTCTTCATCCATTTGTATATTATATACAAAGTCAACTTTTATTGCCCCCAACAATCTGGGTCCTCATTTTACCTACCTTATAAAGGATGGAAGGCTGAGTCAACCTTGGGCCTGGTGGGACTAGAACCTGCAGTAATTGCAAGCAGCTGTGTTAATAACAGACTGTCTTACCAGTCTGAGCCACCAGAGGCTCAGTTGGCATTATCTACATGCGGGGTGCCTAATAACATGTCATATATTATATTTAATATAGGGGGTTGACCAGTGGTGGGATTCAAGTAATTTAACAACCGGTTCTCTACCCTAATGATTTCTTCCAACAACCAGTTTGCCAGACTGCTAAGAAAATTAACAACCGGTTCTCCCGAAGTGGTGCAAACTGGCTGAATCCCACCACTTGATTTGACCTATTCTCCAAAGCAACTGAGGGCAGAACAAGAAGTAGAATAGAATAACAGAATAACAGAGTTGGAAGGGACTTTTGAGGTCTTCTAGTCCAGTGGTGGGTTTCAAAATTTTTTACTACCGGTTCTGTGAGCGTGGCTTGGTGGGCGTGGCAGGGGAAGGTTACTGCAAAATCCCCATTTCCTCCCAATCAGCTGGGACTTGGGAAACAGAGAAGAGATGGGGGTGGGGCCAGTCAGAATTTTTACTACCAGTTCTCTGAACTAGTCAAAATTTCTGCTACCGGTTCTCCAGAACTGGTCAGAACCTGCTGAAACCCACCTCTGTTCTAGTCCAACCCCCTGCTTAGTCAAGAAACCCTACATCACTTCAGACAAATGGTCAACTAATTTCTTCTTAAAAACTTCCAGTTTTGGAGCATTCACAACTTCTGGAGGCAAGTTGTTCCACTGATTCATTGTTCTCACTGTCAGGAAATCCCTCCTTATTTCTAGGTTGAATCTCTCCTTGTTCAGTTTCCATCCATTATTCCTTATCTGGCCTTCGGGTGCTTTGGAAAATAGCTTGACCCTCCCCTCCTCTCTGTGGCAGCCCCTCAAATATTGGAACACTGCTATCATGTCTCCCCTGGTCCTTGTCTTCATTTGTTACCCCCCAGAAGCTCAGAGTTTTGGGAGGCTAAATATTGACTGTTTTAGTGTAGTCGAGGGGCACAGTATTATGGGTTAGAGAGCATAGCCATCACCACAGCTAGACTAAGGCATCAGATGTTGACCAACAAGGACTTGGAGGTCCTCTTCGTCTTGAAACCAGACCCTCCTGTATTTCACTGACTGATTATCCTGTTGTCTATGTTGCTTGGCTACTTAGATGGCTTCCTAAGCAACATTATTATTTAAATACATCGGGTTGTATTTGTTGTGTCTTGTCCACTCTCACCGCAGCCGGGGTCTGCTTATCTGCTCCCGAACACAGAGGAATGTATGCCTCCCAGCCCCAGTCCTGGCTCCATGCCCAGACAAGCTGCAGAGGAGGGGGCACCTCCCGGTCCCAGCCCTGGCTCCATGCCCAAGCAGGCTGCAGAGGAGGGAGCATCCCCCGGCCCCAGCCCTGGCTCCATGCCCAGGCAAACGGAGCAGCTAGACCCCTCCCCCTCCTCCACTGCATGTGAGCCTGAGGAAAGTTTACTTCCAACAGCTGATTGGAGTGACCCTCGCATCAGAAGATTGGATAGGCGGAGGCAACAGAAGGAAGGGAGGGGCAGGCCTTAATGAGTGCTGAGTCATGGAGCCACACCCCATGGCCTATATAAAGGATCTGCTTTCTGGCAGTCTCTGAGTCAGGCAAAGTCGAACTTCTCTTGCTGAAGTCACTTACTGGTCTCCTGCCTGCTCTGAGGACTTTGCTAGGACTTTGGGCAGAGCTGCAGAGGCAAGCCTGATTCGGATTTCCCTGACCCGGCCGTCAGCGGAGGAGTGGGACACGACAGTATTTCTGCCTGGATCCCATTACATAAGGCATCACCATTTGATACCGAAACCCAAAACGATGTGATCTGCCTTTACGTTAGCCGATAAGGAGACAGGTTTATTGGAGGATTTAGAATAGAATAGAATTACAGAGTTGGAAGGGACCTTGGAGGTCTTCTAGTCCAACCCCCTGCTTAGGCAGGTAACCCTACACCACTTCAGACAAATGGTTATCCAACATCTTCTTACAAACTTCCAGTGTTGGAGCATGTAGAACTTGTGGAGGCAAGTTCTTCCACTGATCAATCATTCTAACTGTCAGGAAATTTCTTTTTTGTTCTAAGTTGCTTCTCTCCTTGATTAGTTTCTACCCATTGTTTCTTGTTCTGCCCTCATGTTCTTTGGAGAATAGCTTGACTCCCTTTTCTTTGGGGCAGCCCCTGAAATATTGGAAGACTGCTATCATGTTACTCCTAGTTCTTCTCTTCTCTAGACTGGACCTACTCAATTCCTGCAACCATTCTTCATAGGTTTTAGCCTCCAGTCCCTTAATCATCTTGGTTGCTCTTCTCTGCACTCTTTCTAGAGACTTCACATCTTTTTTCCACCGTGGGGACCAAAACTGAATGCAATATTCCAAGTGTGGCCTTACCAAGGCATTATAAAGTGGTATTAACAGTTCACATGACATTGATTCTATCCCTCTGTTGATGCAGCCTAGAGCTGTATTGGTGGCCGTGTGGAAGCTTCTGGTGCTAATATGGCTTTCTGGAATGCTGACAGTTGGCTTTTTTTGGCAGCTGCCACACACTGCTGGCTCACATTTAAATGGTTGTCCATTAGGACTCCAAGTGGCTTTGATACCAAGCTTGTAATGAGGACCATATCGTGTCTCCTCTCTCATGGCTGGGACCATCACCACCTCTGCACATTTATTTTGTCTGGGAAGCAACCCCTTTTTTCCCCCTTTATCATTTTTATTTTTATTATATAAAATACAAAGAAGAAAAGAAAATAGGAAATTAAGGGAACGGGAAAAGGGGGTGTGAGATCCAAGGGAGAAGAGAAAAAAAGAAAGAAAAGGGAACATTCACTTCCAACTCTTCCTAGCACACTACAAGATAAACACAGGTCAGCTTCAACTTTTTGCTTTTACATAATAATAATAATAATAATAATAATAATAATAATAATAATAATAATAATAATAATAATAATAATAATAATAATAATAATAATAATAATAATAATAATTTAATTTATAGACCGCCCTTCTCCCGAAGGACTCATATATAACTAGCCAAATGACTTGGACGAGGGGATAGATGGGGAACTCATCAAATTTGTAAAGGACACCAAACTGGCAGGAATAGCCGACACTCCAGAAGATAGGCTCAAGTTACAGAAGGATCTTGACAGACTTGAACATTGGGCGCTATCTAACAAAGTGAAATTCAACGGTGAAAAAAGTAAGGTTCTACATTTAGGCAAGAAAAACAAAACGCACAGGTACAGTACAGGTGGTACCTCACTCAATAATAGCAACTGTGAGAGGGATCTTGGGGTCCTGTTAGACAACCATTTAAATATGACCCAGCTGCCAAAAAAGTCAATACAGTCCTAGGCTGCATAAACAGAGGAATAGAATCAAGATCACGTGAAGTGTTAGTGCCACTTTATAATGCCTTGGTAAGGCCACACTTGGACTACTGCATCCAGTTTTGGTCGCCACAATGTAAAAAAAAACACCATAATATAATATAATAACAGAGCTGGAAGGGACCTTGGAGGTCTTCTAGTCCAACCCCCTGCCGTGGCAGGAAACCCTACACCATTTCAGACAAATGGCTATCCAACATTTTCTTAAAAATTTCCAGTGTTGGAGCATTCACAACTTCTGCAGACAAGTTGTTCCACTTATTAATTGTTCTAACTGTCAGGAAATTTCTCCTTAGTTCTAAGTTGCTTCTCTCCTTGATTAGTTTCCACCCATTGCTTCTTGTTCTACCCTCAGGTGCTTTGGAGAACAGCCCGACTCCCTCTTCTTTGTGGCAGCTCCTGAGATTTTGGAACACTGCTATCTTGTCTCCCCTAGTCCTTCTTTTTATTAAACTAGACATACCCAGTTCCTGCAACCGTTCTTCATGCACCAAGACAAATTCCTTGTGTGTCCAATCACACTTGGCCAATAAAAAATTCTATTCTATTCTATTCTATTCTGTTCTGTTCTGTTCTGTTCTGTTCTGTTCTGTTCTGTTCTGTTCTATTCTATTCTATTCATATGTTTTAGCCTCCAGTCCCCTAATCATCTTTGTTGCTCTTCTCTGCACTCTTTTTAGAGTCTCAACATCTTTTTTACATTGTGGCGACCAAAACTGAATGCAGTATTCCAAGTGTGGCCTTACCAAGGCATTATAAAGTGGTATGATAGCAGTCTTCCAATATCTCAGGGGTTGCCACAAAGAAGAGAGGGAGGGGTGTCAATGTATTTTTCAAAGTACAAGAAACAATGGAGAGAAACTAGTCAAGGAGAGAAGCAACCTAGAACTATAGAGGAATTTCCTTACAGAACAATTAATCAGTGAAATGACTTTTTCTCCAGAAGTTGTAAATGATCCAGCACTGGAAATTTTTAAGAAGAGGCAACCATTGTCTGACATAGTACAGAGTTTCCGGCCGAAGCAGGGGGTTGGACTAGAAGATCTCCAGGGTCCCTTCCAACTGTGTCATTCTAGCCATTTCTATAACACCAAACCTTTCTAATCGACAAAGCCAAGATCAAAGTTCCAATTTTTTTTCTTCACAAGCACAAATTCCCGAAGTGATATCCAAATAAGAACATGTTTTCCTCTTTAAATAAAGTAATCAAGTTAACATTTCTGCTTTATCTTCCTTGCTATAAAAATCATTTGTAATTCTATTTGCACCTGGTAATCTTGGTGACCTGTCATCATTTTTATTTACAAAATGTATTGTATTCTTTAAAATTCTTCAGCTTTCCTCTGGGGAGCACATCCTAACCCTTCTCAAGGTTACTAAGGAAAAAAAAAAACCCTAAACACTAGAAGCAGTGGCTGGATTCAAATTTTTTTACTACCGGTTCTGTGGCCGTAACTTGGTGGGCGTGGCATGGCTTGGTGGGTGTGGCTTGGTGGGTGTGGTCTCCAGAGCTATGGACATGGTGGAATGGTGGATACTGTAAAATCTCCATTCCCATCCCACTCCAGGGGAAGGATACTGTAAAATCTCTATTACTCCCCACTCCAGGGGAAGGATACTGTAAAATCTCCATTACTCCCCACTCCAGGGGAAGGATACTGTAAAAACTCCATTACTCCCCATTCCAGGGGAAGGATACTGTAAAAGCTCCATTACTTCCCACTCCAGGGGAAGGATACTGTAAAAGCTCCATTACTTCCCACTCCAGGGGAAGGATATTGTAAAATCTCTATTACTTCCCACTCCAGGGGAAGGATACTGTAAAAGCTCCATTACTCCCCACTGCAGGGGAAGGATACTGTAAAAGCTCCATTATTCCCCACTCCAGGGGAAGGATACTGTAAAATCTCCATTACTCCCCACTCCAGGGGAAGGATACTGTAAAAGCTCCATTACTTCCCACTCCAGGGGAAGGATACTGTAAAAGCTCCATTACTCCCCACTCCAGGGGAAGGATACTGTAAAATCCCCATTTCCTCCCGATCAGCTGGGACTCAAGAGGCAGAGAACAGAAGGGGGCGGGGCCAGTCAGAGGTGGCATTTACCGGTTCTCCAAACTACCCAAAATTTCCGCTACCAGTTCTCCAGAACTGGTCAGAACCTGCTGAATAGCACCTCTGCCTGGAAGTGATAGGACTACAGGGTTCATTAACCAGCATCCTAAAAATTCCTGAAATATATTAAGGGGAGCGTATAATGAACACATATTATTCTTTGAACTTTCAGGTAGGTTTCTATCAGCTTGGTAAAAGCTTTGTTCCTTTATGTGACACTATGGGTCTTGTGATGGAGAAGATACATGAGGTGAGGGCAGTAGTGAAATCCTCCGCAGTTTGCCACTGGTTAACCGCTCATGCATTTGCAGTGTGCACCAAATGCACTCTGCATGTGGAAAAAGGAAGTATTCTATCCTCCTCCGCCTCCATCCGAGCTATGGTTTAATTAGCTGGCACTATCAGCTCTGGCAGCAGAATAGCCAGTGTCTGCCAAGAGCCTTCGTTATCTTCCACCACGCTGGTGAGTCACCCAGGAACAAACTTCAGCTCTAAATCAATCAGTGGATTTGCCTGTTACAAAGAGACACAGCAGCCCTCGCTGCCTTTTATATCCTGTGGGGTGTGGCTCCATGACTCAGCACTTCCTAGGCCTGCCCCACCCTTGCTTCTGTTGTTCCCTCCTCTCCTGTCTATGAAACCTAGGGTTCAACCAAGCCTGATTGCCATCAGCTGGGTCTGAAGGCGTGGCCTGGGAGGGGAAAGAGTCAGGGGACGGAGGCCTTGTTATCTCTCCCACCTGGCCTGTTTCTGGCTCCTGGAGCTGAGCCAGGAAAGCCGGTGCTTCCGAGGTAAGTCCTGATGGCCCTTTTCCCTCACTGTCCAAATCACTTTCTGGCAGCAGGCCCGGCTCCAAGTCACTTTCTGGCAGCAGGGCCGGCTCAGGGGGCACAGACACAACAGGAAGCTTAAAAAGGTAAGTAGAACAGCAAGGGGGAGAACAGCTGTGCCGCACAGTTTAGAACAGGGGTAGTCAACCTTTTTATACCTACCACCCACTTTTGTATCTCTGTTAGTAGTAAAATTTTCTAACCGCCCACCGGTTCCACAGTAATGCACCGTGTATTGTCATCTGCACATGCCTCTCGCACATTGTGGATTGGGTTTGTGGGGGGGCGCCAGCTACCAGCTCTGCTTGTCTGTTACAGCTGTGTGGTGTGAGGGGAGATGTGCGAGCTATTCTGGGACGAGCCTCTTTTGTTTGCGGTCGCACTATAGCGCTACTTAGTTTCACTTACATAACGTGAACTAAAGTTATGTGCGGGCGATACAAATAGTATATTTTCAGAAATTTAAATTGTCACGGGGAATTTTATGAAAACCTAATGAAAATGTTTTTAAATAATGCTATGATTTTTTAAAAAAAGTTTCAATTAAATTTAAAAAAAAGGAAAGTGCTTCAGTATAGGACAAAACTCCTACCACCCACCATGAAAGCTGGAACGCCCACTAGTGGGCGATAGGGACCAGGTTGACTACCACTGGTTTAGAATATAGATCACGTGGCACAGCTGATCACCGGATATACTGGTTCAGATGAACCAGTAGCTTTTTAAACTACTGGTTTTCCCGAACTGGTAGTTTTTTATTACTACCGGTTCGCCCGAACCAGTGTGAACCGGTAACATTTCACCCCTGGGTGAGAGTCATTGGGAGGTGAAGTACTGGTGGGGGAGGTTTACGTGGATTGGTTGAGGGTTGGTGCCATTTCTGGTTGGCTGTCGTGTTGATTTGGATTCTGAGGGGTCCGTAGGCTCATTGTAAGTCCCTTTTTTGTGTCCAACATCCCGAGGATAAGACCTCAAGTGCCCCCCTCCCTTGCAGAGAAAGGGCACCTACGTGAATGTGATTGAGCTTACGGCATTGCCATTTCGAGCGCACAGCTGACAGGAGGGATATTACCCCTAAGATAAATGAATAAGAGTGGAGGTCTTATTGGATTACGCTTTATTGAACTTTATAAATTCTAATTAACAGACCCCTGAGCAATAAGAGACGTGGAGTGTACATTCCAGTTTATCGGACAATTATTATAGAGTTTATCCTCAGCTGAACAAGAGGTATTAGCAGATAAAACATGGGAGAGAAGAGGCACGAGCAGATCAAAGCAGGCACTGGAAACAAGGTGATAAGCAGAAAGAAAGAAAGAAAGAAAGAAAGAAAGAAAGAAAGAAAGAAAGAAAGAAAGAAAGAAAGGAAGGAAGGAAGGAAGGAAGGAAGGAAGGAAGGAAGGAAGGAAGGAAGGAAGGAAGGAGGAGGAGGAGGAGAAAAAGGTGAGGAGGGGGAGGAGGAAAGAGGAGGAAAAAGGATGAAGGACAAAGAACAAAGAAGGAGAAGAAGGAGGGAAGAAGAAGGAGGAGAAAAAGAAGAAAGAAGAAAGAAGGAGGAAGAAGGAGGGAGGAAGAAGGAGAAGAAAAAAGAAGGAGGAAGGAGGAGGACGGAAGAAGGAGGAGGAAGTTAAAGGAGGAAAAGAAGAAGAAGAAGAAGAAGAAGAAGAAGAAGAAGAAGAAGAAGAAGAAGAAGAAGAGGAGGAGGAGGAGGAGGAGGAGGAGGAGGAGGAGGAGGAGGAGGAGGAGGAGGAGGAGGAAAGAAAGAAAGAAAGAAAGAAAGAAAGAAAGGAAAGAAGAAAGAAGGAGGAGGAGGAGAAAAGAAGGTGAGGAGGGAAGGAGGAAGAGGATGAAAAGGAAGAAGAAGAAGAAAGAAAAGGATGAAGGACAAAGGACAAAGAAGGAGAAGAAGGAAGAAGGAGGAAGAAGAAGGAGAAGAAGGAAGGAGGAAGGAGGAGAAGGAGGAAATTAAAGGAGGAAAAAGAAGAAGGAGAAGAAGAAAGAAGGAGGAAGGAGGAGGATGGAAGAAGGAGGAGGAAGTTAAAGGAGGAAAAAGAAGAAGGAGGAAGAAGGAGGAGGAAGAAGAAGAAAGAAGAAAGAAAGAAAGAAAGAAAGAAAGAAAGAGAAAGAAAGAAAGAAAGAAAGAAAGAAAGAAAGAAAGAAAGAAAGAAAGAAGGGAGGAGGAGGAGAAAAAGAAGGTGAGGAGGGGAAGGAGGAAAGAGGATGAAAAAGGAAGAAGAAGAAGAAGAAAGAAAAAGGATGAAGGACAAAGGACAAAGAGGGAGAAGAAGGAGGAAGAAGAAGGAGAAGAAGAAGGAAGGAGGAAGGAGGAGAAGGAGGAAATTAAAGGAGGAAAAGGAAGAAGGAGAAGAAGAAAGAAGGAGGAAGGAGGAGGAGGATGGAAGAAGGAGGAGGAAGTTAAAGGAGGAAAAAAGAAGAAGGAGGAAGAAGGAGGGAGGAAGAAGAAGAAAAGAAGAAAGAAAGAAAGAAAGAAAGAAAGAAAGAAAGAAAGAAAGAAAGAACAATTACATCCTGTTGTATTTTGGCTGCTAAAGCTTAACGTGATATTATATCTGTGAGTAACAATGACAGGGTTTAAGATTTATCCCTTGGCCGACCTGCTTTCCGTATTTTGCTCATCCTTCTCCTCTCAATCCAAAGAGAATCGGGGTTTGTGGGGGGGGGGAATGGATCCAAATTTAGTCCTGCTTACATTAGACTGATTGAATCTTTATCTCGGCGGAGGGAGATTACACTTAAGTCTAACACAACCACTGAAAAGGGTAGAGAGAGGGGGAAAAAAAACCTTACATAAAACCATTGTTTCAACAGATATTTTTAAACGGAGCTTGGCTCAAAAGAGATTATTAGAAAGCACTTGGGGAGAATCATTTCTTTAAAGCATGCAATTGTCCAAAAAAGGTTCAAAAAGTAAAGCCCAGTAAAGTGATTATGTAGAGGAGGAGGAGGAAGAGGAGGAGGAGGAGTCATACTGTGCCCAGCTTCGTATTAAGCGTGTAGGAATATTTACTTAAGTATTCAGATGTAAATTATTTGTGTGTGATATTTTAGCATCCAACCATCTTTCTCCTGAAATACACGGACTAAAAATAGGTTCTTGTTTCAATTATGGGATGTCACCTTTAAGGACGATGGGTAGTTTTCTTGCAAAGGTGCTGAAAATAACGGGGTGAGATATAGTATGCTGAGTTAACTGGGATTCAACTTTATACTCCGGAACCAATGGAGTAGTAGAAACTATACAGGCTGTTGTGTCCTCCTCGCCTCCGTCCGAACGATGGCTTAATTAGCCGGCACTTATCAGCTCTGGCAGCAAAAGAATCAGCGTCTGCCAAGAGCCCTCGATAGCTGCCAAGACGCTGGTGAGTCACAACCTTCAGCTCTAGTCAATCCGTAGATTTGCCTGATACAAAGAGACACACCAGCTCTTGCTGCCTTTTATATCCTGTGGGCTGTGGCTCCATGATTCAGCACTTCCTAGGCCTGCCCCTCCCCTGCTTCTGTTGTTCTCTTCTCTCCTGCCTATGAAACCTGGGATTGAGCCAAGCCTGATTGCTGTCAGCTGGGTCTGCAGGCGTGGCCTGGGGGGGGGAAGAGTCAGGAGAAGGAGGCCTCGTTATCTCTTTCGCTTGGCCTGCTTCTGGCTCCTGGAGCTGATCCAGGGAGACCGGTGCTTCCGAGGTAAGTCCTGATGGCCCTTCCCCTTCACTGTCCAAGTCACTTTCTGGCAGCAGGCCCGGCTCCAAGGCACTTTCGGGCATGGGGCCAGGTTCGGGGGCGGGAGCCACAACACAGGCATTGCTGGTATAAACTCACAAATGAACTGACATATCTTTTCTTCTTAGTTCCCATATTTCTCCCACCTGATATATGTATGATCATGGGTGACTTTGGGCCAATCGCCAGGAGACAGTGACTTCTAGTCCCACCTCAGTTATAAAAGTCAACTCAGTGACTTTGGGCCAATCGCCAGGAGATTGTGAGTTCTAGTCCCACCTTAGACATGAAATTCAGTTGGGTGACTTTGGGCCAATCGCCAGGAGACTGTGAGCTCTAGTCCACCTCAGTCATAAAAGTCAGCTGGGTGACTTTGGGCCAATCGCCAGAAGACTGTGAGTTCTAGTCCTGTCTCAGTCATAAAAGTCAGCTGGATAACTTTGGGCCAATCACTAGGAGACTGTAAGTTCTAGTCTACTTGAAAACCATCACGGATCCGCTGTTAGACCCCTTGCAATTTGCATACCGAGCAAATAGATCAACAGATGATGCTGTTAATATGGCTCTGCACTACATCCTACAACATCTTGAGTCTCCAAAGACCTATGCAAGGGTCCTTTTTGTAGACTTTAGTTCAGCATTCAATACCATCGTTCCAGACATTCTTCTAACTAAGCTAAACCAGCTACAGGTACCGGAACAGACTTGTAAGTGGATCACAAGCTTCCTAACAAACAGGAAGCAGCAGGTGAAGCTAAGCAAGATCACATCAAATACCTGTACAATTAGCACAGGGCCCCCCCAAGGCTGTGTACTCTCCCCACTTCTCTTCTCTCTGTATACCAATGACTGCATCTCCAGTGATCCATCTGTTAAGCTACTGAAGTTCGCAGATGACACAACAGTGATTGGTCTCATTCGAGACAATGACGAATCCGCATATAGACGAGAGGTCGAATGACTAGCCTTGTAGTGCAACCAAAACAAACTGGAACTGAATAGAATTTTTTATTTTTATTGGCCAAGTGTGATTGGACACACAAGGAATTTGTCTTGGTGCAGATGCTCTCAGTGTACATAAAAGAAAAGATACGTTCATCAAGGAACACACTCAAAACCGTAGAAATGGTGGTAGACTTTAGGAGAAACCCTTCCATACTTCCACCTCTCACAATACTAGACAACACAGTATCAACAGTAGAAACCTTCAAATTTCTAGGTTCTATCATATCGCAAGATCTAAAATGGACAGCTAACATCAAAAACATCATTAAAAAAGGACAGCAAAGAATGTTCTTTCTGCGCCAACTCAGTAAGCTCAAACTGCCCAAGGAGCTGCTGATTCAGTTCTACAGAGGAATTATTGAGTCTGTCATTTGCACCTCTATAACTGTCTGGTTCGGTTCTGCAACCCAACAAGAAAAACACAGACTTCAGAGGATCATTAGAACTGCAGAAAAAATAATTGCTACCAACCTGCCTTCCATTGAGGACCTGTATACTGCACGAATCAAGAAGAGGACCGTGAAAATATTTGCAGATCACTCGCATCCTGGACATAAACTGTTTCAACTCCTACCCTCAAAACGACGCTATAGAGCACTGCACACAACTAGACACAAGAACAGTTTTTTCCCAAAGGCCATCACTCTGCTAAACAAATAATTCCATCAACACTGTCAGACTATTTACTGAATCTGCACTACTATTAATCTTCTCATAGTTCCCATCTCCAATCTCTTTCCATTTATGACTGTATGACTATAACTTGTTGCTGGCAATCCTTATGATTTATATTGATATATTGACCATCAATTGTGTTGTAAATGTTGTACCTTGATGAAGGTATCTTTTCTTTTATGTGCACTGAGAGCATATGCACCAAGACAAATTCCTTGTGTGTCCAATCACACTTGGCCAATAAAAATTCTATTCTATTCTATTCTATTCTAGTCCTACCTTAGACATGAAAGCTGACTAGGTGACTTTGGGCCATCCCCTCTTTCTCAGTCCAACCCATCTTCCAGAGTTGATATTTTACAAAATAATAATAACGAAGTTTGTGTCTCGACTTACAACAGTTCACTTAGTGACTGCTCAAAATTACAACAGCACTGAAAACAAGGGACTTATGACCATTTTTCACACCTAGGACCATTGCAGCATCCCCGCGTTTAGATGCATGACAACTGACTCACATTTATGACGGTCACAGCATCCTGGGGTAACACGGTCTCCTTTTGCGACCTCCTGACAAGCAAACTAAATTGGGAATTCAAATGATGTTACTTTGAAGTACAGAAATTTTCGGGCCCAGTAGAAATATGGAATTTTGAGCATACGATAGAGGCAATCCTGCGCTTACAACAGTCCATTTAGTGACCGTTAGAAGTCGCAAATGGCATGGAGAAAAGGGACTGATGAGCGTTTTTCACACGGCCATGACAGCATCCTCAGGGTCACGTGATCAAACGTGGCACCTGACTCATATTTGTGACGATTGCAGTATCCCCGGGATCACTCTTTTGCGACCTCCTGCTAAGCAAAGTCAACCTTGAGCTTCTGGTGGCTCAACAGACTAAGACAGTCTGTTATTAACAGCAGCTGCCTGCAATTACTGCAAGTTCAAGCCCCACCAGGCCCAAGGTTGACTCAGCCTTCCATCCTTTATAAGGTAGGTAAAATGAGGACCCAGATTGTTGGGGGCAATAAAGTTGACTTTGTATATAATATACAAACGGATGAAGACTATTGCTTAACACAGTGTAAGCCGCCCTGAGTCTTCGGAGAAGGGCGGGATATAAATTCAAATAATAATAATAATAAAAAAAGCCAGATTCACTTAACGACCCTGTTACTAACTTAAGCACTGTGACGATTCGTGTAACGAACCGGGCAAGAAAAGTCATAAAACGGGGCAAATCTCCCTGAAGAAATGTTTCACGTAGCAACATAAACACTGGGCTCAATTGTGGTCATACGGGCGCAGTGGCCAGAATGCGGTACTGCAGGCTCCTTCTGCTGACTGCCGGCTACCTGCAATTTGGCAGTTTGAATCTCAGCAGGCTCAAGGGTGACTCAGCCTTCCGTCCTTCCAAGGTGCATGAAAGGAGGACCCAGATTGTTGGGGGCCAGAGGCTGACACTGTAAACTGCTTAGAGAGGGTACTGTAAAGTGGTTTATAAGTCTAAGTGCTATTGTTATTGCTCTATGATCATCCGTCCATCCATCCATCCATCCATCCATCCATCCATCCATCCTATTGGACAACCATTTAGATATGAGCCAGCAGTGTGCAGCAGCAGCTGCTAAAAAAGCCAACACAGTTCAAGGCTGCATCAACAGAGGGATAGAATCAAGATCACGTGAAGGGTTAATACCACTTTATAAGGCCTTAGTAAGGCCACACTTGGAATACTGCATTCAGTTTTGGTCGCCATAATGTAAAAAAGATGTTGAGACTCCAGAAAGAGTGCAGAGAAGAGCAACAAAGATGATTAGGGGACTGGAGGCTAAAACATATCTCAGGGGCTGCCACAAAGAAGAGGGAGCCAAATTATTATCCAAAGCACCTGAGGGTAGAACAAGAAGCAATGGGTGGAAACTAATCAAGGAGAGAAGCAACTTAGAACTAAGGAGAAATTTCCTGACAGTTAGAACAAGTAATCAGTGGAACAACCTGCCTCCGGAAGTTGTAAATGCTGCAACACTGGAAGTTTTTAAGAAAAGATTGGACAAACATTTGTCTGAAATGGTGTAGGGTTTCCTTCCTGGGCAGGGGTTGGACTAGAAGACCTCCAAGGTCCCTTCCGACTCTATTATTCTGTTATGCTGTTCTGACTCAGCTAAACTGGTCAGAATCCTACGATCTCCAAGTTGGACATCCATCAGAATCTGATTAACAGCAAAATTCCCGGCTGACCAATCTGTTTCCTTTTCGATGCTCCCACCTCTACCTTCCTTGGGCCCGTTCCTTCCTATTGAATGACGTCTGCCAATGGCCTATAAAACATCTCAAGATGAGTGACACGTTTCAAGGAGATGCTGATTGATAACCCACGATGAGGAAGACTTAGAATGTGGACTGGTATTAATATTAATGGTAAAGATTTTCCATCTTTCGATGCCAGGCGTTCAATCTGGGCAAAACCTGACGACTCGCATTCTTGACAGCACATCTTTAATAAATACGCACAGCCTGACACCAAGGTGTCATCACAAAGAGGCAGAACAATTTGTGTGTGTGTGATCATGGCAGGAGCAGCAGAAACCAAGAGGGACCCTTTGCTAGGACTCAGAAGTTATGGGCAAGTGAACAATTCTGTTTCTCCTGATTGGGTAATAAAAGCATTTTTAAGACATTTTGAAAAAAAATCTCTTCCCCAAGTGACTCGACTTATGCCAGTTCGCTTAGTGACCGAAGTTATAAAACCCCTGGGAAAAAGGGACTCATTTTCACACTTATGACCTGTCCTGTAACAAGCATTCAAAGTGATGACAGAAGCGGAAAAATGTACGGTTAGTCTAACAGAAGAGAGAGAGACCTGTTAGACTCTGTTAGTCTAACAGAGTGGGAAGGGACCTTGGAGGTCTTCTAGTCCAACCCGCTGCTTGAGAGGGGAATCTTATACCATTTCAGATTTCAGTCCACTCTTCTTTTAAAAATTTCCAGTGTTGGAGCACCCATAACATCTGGTGGCAAGTCGTTCCACTGGCTAATTGTTCTCACTGGAACTCCTTAGTTCCAGGTTGCTTCTCTCCTTGATTAGTTTCCATCCATTGCTTCTTGTTCTACTCTCAAGTGCTTTGGAGAATAGCTTGACTCCCTCTTCTTTGTGGCAGCCCCTGAAATATTGGAAGACTGCTATCATGTCTCCTGTAGTCCTTCTTTTCATTAAACTAGACATACCGAGTTCCTGCCACCGTTCTTCATATGTTTTAGCCTCCAGTCCCCTAATCATCTTTTTTGCTCTTTTCTGCACTCTTTCTGGAGTCTCAACATCGTTTTTACATTGTGGTGACCAAAACTGAATGCAATAGAACAAAACAGAACAAAATAACAGAGTTGGAAGGGATCTTGGAGGTCCTCTAGTCCAACCCCCTGCTGAAGTAAGACACCCTATACTATTCCACATAAAAGGCTGTCCAGTCTTTTCTTAAAGATCTCCTCTGATGGAGCATTCATAACATCTAGAGGCAAGCCGTTCCACTGGTCAATTGTTTTCACTGAGAGGAAATTTCTCCTTAGTTCTTGGTTGCTTCTCTCCTTGATTAGTTTCCACCCGTTGCTTCTTGTCCTGCCTTCAGGTGCTTTGGGGAATAGGTTGGCCCCCCTCTTCTTTGTGGCAGGCCCCCAAATACTTGAACAATGCTATCATCTCATCCCTAGCCCTCCTTTTTATTAGGCTAGACATAACCAATTCTATTTTATATTATTTAGCCTTTGTTTGCAACCATTTGTTTAGTGATCGTTTCAAGTAATGATAGCACTGGGGAAAAAAAAAAGGCTTATGACCATATTTTTAAACTCACAAACATTTGCAGCATCCTCACATGATCCAAATTTAGACACTTGGCAACTGCTTCATATTTACTGAAGTCAACAAGATTCACTGAACCAATATCTTGTTTAGCAGTGGAAATATTGGGCTGAATTATGGCTGTAAATCGAGGAGTACTGATAATTCCTGAGGCTTCAGAGATTTTGGTGACTCGTCCTCCCTCCTCTTCTCAGCCGGGCCCCTCTCCAACAGGGCCTTTTATCAGACTCTGAGTCTGATAATGAAGATGAACGGCCTGTCATGACTCCAGCCCCCGGCCCTTGCCCCATGCCCGGAGTGGATTCCAGGAGTGAAAGGACAAGGCTGATAAACCTCACTCATACAGCGTGTGTTCCTTTGGCTCAGCCTTCAAAGCAGGAAGCCAGCCAGGTGGTGGAATTAACCGGGCCTACTCCCTCTGACCCCTCCCTTTCCCAGACGCTGACAGCAGATCCAGCTGAAAACAATTCAGGGTGGGTGGACCCTCGCTTCCGAAGATCTGAGAGGCGACGCCAGCAGAAGGAAGGGAGGGGCAGGCCTGGATAAATGCTGAGTCATGGAGCCACACCCCACAGCCTATATAAAGGACCTGCTTTTGGCATTCCAACCTTGAGTCAAGCAAAGTTTTATCGAGTTTGCTGATACCAGACCCTATCGCTGAAGTCACAACTTGGACTCCTGCCTGCCCTGATAAACCTCGAAGGAACTTGGCAAGCTGCAAAGGCTTCGTTGCCAAGTTTGTTACGGACTTCCTTGACTCGCTCATCAGAGTGGGGGTGGGAGACGACAGAGATGGTATCCAGCCAGTTCAAGAAAATCGGTAGGGATAAACTGCTGGTGGCCCAACCACCTGCCTGGTCACAATCCCATCCTATATTGCTGTGTTTTTGATGCGGCGCACATGCGTGGACAGCATGCGCAAGCGAACTGCCATGTTGTTTGACACCGCACACATGCGCAGAAGTTGTGCATGTGAACGAAGCAATTGTGCGCACATGTGTGCTCACATTTCCAGTGCTGGGAGAACCAGTTGCTACAGTATGTGGATCCCACTTCTGTGAGGCTTATATAGGTAATCCTCATGCGCCCACTCAGACAATGCTTCACGACCGACACTAAGACACAATGCAAAGATGCACACACTCTCCTCTATCCCCACATATGCAAACTCGGACAATTTGCAGCCTCACCTTGGTGCACTAGAGAGCCCACCCTAGAATTGGCCACAGCGATTTCACTTCAACCACAGTCTGAAACAGCTTGGAGAATTCCACCTTAGTGAAACACCTGAGCAATTATGAGCGAAGCCTGAAGGAGTGTGAAAATGGTGACGTTTCTCTGAGAATTTTATTTTTGGAACTTCACACTTCCTTAAGGTGAAGAACACCAGAATTTTTTCCCTTGCAATATTAAAGAAGGATGGAGGGAAGGAAGGAAGGAAGGAAGGAAGGAAGGAAGGAAGGAAGGAAGGAAGGAAAGGGTGAGGGGAGGGAGGAGGGAGGAGGAGGGAAGGCAGAAAGAAAGGAAGGAAAAAAAAAAGAAGAGGGCTGGAGGGAAGGAGGGAAAGAGAAGAGGGGAGGGAGGGAGAAAAGAGAGGAGGGGAGGGAGGGAGGGAAGAAGGAAGGAAGGAGAGGAGAGGAGAGGAGGAAGGAGGGAGGAAGAAGGAGGAAAGAGAAGAGGGAGGAAGGAGGAAAGAGAGGAGGGAGGAGGGAGGAAGGAAGGAAGGAGAGGAGAGGAGAGGAGAGGAGAGGAGAGGAGAGGAGAGGAGAGGAGGAAGGGAGGGAAGAAGGAGGGAAAGAGAAGAGGGGAGGGAAGGAGGAAAGAGAGGAGGGGAGGGAGGGAGGGAAGGAAGGAAGGATGGAAGGAAGGAAGGAAGGAAGGAAGGAAAGAGGAGAGGAGGAAGGGAAGGAAGAAGGAGTGAAAAAGAGGTTTTGAGGGAGGAAGGAAGTAAAGCAAGGAGGCAAAGGGGGAATAAGGAAGGAAGGAAGGAAAAAAGGAATCAAACTAAAAGAAGTATCAGTCAGATACGTCCATGAAGCTCCCACTATAAAAGTTGAAGTGCATAAACATAGAAGTTAAAGTAAATAATAATTAATTCAACCCCACAAGATTTAACACAAATGTCATAAAACAGGAGGGGAAAAATTGTCTCACTTAGCAACAGAAATGTGGGTTCCATTGTGGCCCTAAGGGGAGGACGGGCTGTATCCTTAGCCCACCTTTTCCCTTGACTCAGCTCCTCTTTCTCATTCTATCCGAGAGGTAAATTATGCCAGGAGTATTGACAGAGCTAAAGCAGAGATCAAGATTTACAGGGTGAACAAACAGCGAACGTTATAGTGGCTTGAACACCAGCAGCCGAGCTGAGTTACAACACGGAGAGGAGCAGAGAAACAGAAGCCTCACCCCTGGAAGCTTTCAAGAAGAGACTGGACTGCCATCTGTCAGAAAGGATGTAGGGTCTCCTGCTTGGGCGGGGGGGGGGGGAGGGGTTTGACTAGATGACCTCCAAGGTCCCTTCAAACTCTGTTAATCTGACAGAGATGGGAAACCTTCAAAGAAATGAAGCCAGATAGATGGATGGATGGATAGATAGATAGATAGATAGATAGATAGATAGATAGATAGAAGATGGATGAATAGAGAGATGATGGATGGATAGATAGATAGATAGATAGATAGATAGATAGATAGATAGATAGATGATGAATGGATAGATAGATAGATAGATAGATAGATAGATAGATGATGAATGGATAGATAGATAGATAGATAGATAGATAGATAGATAGATGATGAATGGATAGATAGATAGATAGATAGATAGATAGATAGATAGATAGATAGATAGATGATGGATGGATAGAGATAGATGATAGATAGATAGATAGATAGATAGATAGATAGATAGATAGATAGATAGATAGATAGATAGAGATGATGAATAGAGAGATGATAGATGGATAGAGAGATATAGATAGATAGATAGATAGATAGATAGATAGATAGATAGATAGATAGATAGATGATGGATGGCTAGAGAGATATAAATAGATATAGATAGATATAGATAGATAATAGAGAGCGAGAGAGAGTTGATAGAGATAGATAGATAGATAGATAGAGAGAGAGAGAGAGAGAGAGATGAATAGAGAGATGATGGATGGATAGAGAGATATAGATAGATAGATAGATAGATAGATAGATAGATAGATAGATAGATAGATAGATAGATAGATAGATAGATAGATAGATAGATGATGGATGCCTAGAGAGATATAGATAGATATAGATAGATATAGATAGATAATAGAGAGAGAGAGAGTTGATAGAGATAGATAGATAGATAGATAGATAGATAGATAGATAGATAGATAGATAGATAGATAGATAGATAGATAGATAGATAGATAGATAGATAGACAGAGCTAGAAAGTAGATAAATAGATGGACAGACAGACAGACAGACATGATTGCCTAATATTTAATGTCTAATACATGAAACCATATGTAGAGGTAGAGACTAGGTGAAACTTAGCAGTAGTAACTGGGAGAGGGATCTTGGAGTTTTAGTGAACAATCACTTAAATACACTGGTGGGTTTCTACCAGTTCATGTGCGCTCCTGTTTCCAAACCAGGAGCGAAGGTAAGAGGAACCCCCTACTGCTTAAATATGAGCCAACCTTGTGCGGCAGCTGCTAAAAGAGCCAACACAGTTCTGGGCTGCATAAACAGAGGGATGGAATCAAGATCACGTGAAGTGTTCGTACCACTTTATAATGCCTTGGTAAGGCCACATTTGGCATATTGCATCCAGTTTTGGTCACCACCATGTAAAAAAGATGTTGAGACTCTAGAAAGAGTGCAGAGAAGAGCAACAAAGATGATTAGGGGACTGGAGGCTAAAAGATATGAAGAACGGTTGCAGGAACTGGGTATGTCTAGTTTAATAAAAAGAAGGACTAGGGGAGACATGATAGCAGTCTTCCAATATCTCAGGGGTTGCCACAAGAAGAGGGAGTCAAACTATTCTCCAAAGCACCTGAGGGCAGAACAAGAAGCAATGAGTGGAAACTAATCAAGGAAAGAAGCAACTTAGAACTAATTTGAAATTTCCTCACAGATAGAACAATAAATAAGTGGAACAACTTGCCTGCAGAAGTTGTGAATGCTCCAACAGTGGAAGTTTTAAAGAAGAGATTGTACAACTGTTTATTTGAAACAGAATAAGGTTTCCTGTTTGAGCAGGAGGTTGGACTAGAACACCTCTAAAGGTCCCTTTCAACTATGTTATCCTGTTCTCGTCTGTTCTGCGATGGATTTATTTCAACTGGCAGGAATTCCTAAAGAAGAGAATTATCTCCAGGAAGAGCAGGCCACTCTGAGTCTGATCCATTTCATTAAAAAGAGGGGTGAAAAAGTCTTATTCTCTAGTAGCATATCAAAATATCTCAGGAAACACCGAGGTTCCCTAGGAAATTAGTGGAAACGATATAAAACTCTGAGTGAAATACGGCCTTCATTTCTTTCGTCTCTCTGCGGCCCTAAACTGTTCCTGTCTTTCCTCTTTTGTTTGACGTGGCTTCGACCGTCTCTTTCCCCAGCCCATGTCTCACTTTGTTTTGAACCAACAAATCTGAGCTTTTTCCAAGAAGGCTTGGCGGTCTTGGTTTCGAGAGTTACCAGGATAATCATCATCACCGTCAATTTGCAAATTTGGGTAAGTGAAGAGACACTTAGGAGAAGGCAAACTTGACAAATCATTCTGACCCACAATAAATCTTGCTTACATAATCTCTCTTTCTCTCTCCCACCCTCCCTCCACTCTCTCCCTCTCTCCCTCTCTCCCCCCTCTTTCTACCTGTCTCTCTCTCCTTCTATCTCCCTCTCTCCTCCTCCTTCTCCATCCCTCCCCCATCTCTCCATTTCTCTCTCTCCACTATTTCTCCTTCTCCATCCCTCCCCAATCTTTCCATTTCTCTCTCCACTGTCTCCTTCTCTCACCATTCTCTCCCTCTCTCCTTCTCTCTCCCTCCCTCCATCCCCTTTCCTCCCCTCCCTCCCCACTCTCTGCCTCTCCTCACTCTCCTTCTCTCTCCCTCTCTCCCTCTCTCCCCCCTCTTTCTACCTGTCTCTCTCTCCTTCTATCTCCCTCTCTCCTCCTCCTTCTCCATCCCTCCCCCATCTCTCCATTTCTCTCTCTCCACTATTTCTCCTTCTCCATCCCTCCCCCAATCTTTCCATTTCTCTCTCTCCACTGTCTCTCCTTCTCTCTCACCATTCTCTCCTCTCTCCTTCTCTCTCCCTCCATCCCCTTTCCTCCCCTCCCTCCCCACTCTCTGCCTCTCCTCACTCTCCTTCTCTTTCCTCTCTCCCTCTCCCTCTTTCCGTCTCTCCTCCTCCCTCTCCCTCCCTTCCCCACTCTCTCCATTTCTCTACTCACTCTCTCACTCTCTCCTTCTCTCTCCCTCACTCTCTCTGTCTCCGTCTTCATCCTCCTTTCTCTCTCTGTCTCTCTCTCTATCTCCCTCTCTCCCCTCCCTCTCTCCTTCTCTCTCTCTGTCTCTCTCCTTTTCTCCCTTTCTCCCTCTGTCTCCCTCTCTCTTTCTCTCTCCCTTTCTCTCCCTCCCTCCCTTTCTCTCTCTCTCTCTGTCTCTGTCTCATCTCTCTCTCTATTTGGGCACTTGGGACCACTTCCAAATGCAGCTGTGGGCAACAGCCCCCCACTGTGTTTGTGTTTAATTTCAAATAACATTTGCTGGGTATGCCAAGTTCTCATTTATTATTAGTTAATTAAAATTTATTTATTGGTCGCATGGCACTGCTGGACTCCAGAACGTTAACAGAATATCAGAATGTACAGGTAGTTCTCGACTTGCAACAGTTCTACTGTCCTGTTCAAAGTGCCAGTAGCACTGAAGAAAGTGACCTATGACCTATGACCTTTGCTGGCTGAGGGACTCTGGGAGTTGAAGTCCACAAGTCTTAAAGGGACCAAGGTTGGAGACCCCTGCCCCAAAGCACCTAAATGCAGCTTTGCTGGCTGAGGGACTCTGGGAGTTGAAGTCCACAAGTCTTAAAAGAACCAAGGTTGGAGACCCCTGCCCCAAAGCACCTAAATGCAGCTTTGCTGGCTGAGGGACTCTGGGAGTTGAAGTCCACAAGTCTTAAAGGGACCAAGGTTGGAGACCCCTGCCCCAAAGCACCTAAATGCAGCTTTGCTGGCTGAGGGACTCTGGGAGTTGAAGTTCACAAGTCTTAAAGGGACCAAGGTTGGAGACCCCTGCCCCAAAGCACCTAAATGCAGCTTTGCTGGCTGAGGGACTCTGGGAGTTGAAGTCCACAAGTCTTAAAGGGACCAAGGTTGGAGACCCCTGCCCCAAAGCACCTAAATGCAGCTTTGGTGGCTGAGGGACTCTGGGAGTTGAAGTCCACAAGTCTTAAAGGAACCAAGGTTGGAGACCCCTGCCCCAAAGCACCTAAATGCAGCTTTGCTGGTTGAGGAATTCTGGGAGTTGAAGTCCACAAGTCTTAAAGGGACCAAGGTTGGAGACCCCTGCCCCAAAGCACCTAAATGCAGCTTTGCTGGCTGAGGGACTCTGGGAGTTGAAGTCCACAAGTCTTAAAGGGACCAAGGTTGGAGACTGCTGCCCCAAAGCACCTAAATGCAGCTTTGCTGGCTGAGGGACTCTGGGAGTTGAAGTTCACAAGTCTTAAAGGGACCAAGGTTGGAGACCCCTGCCCCAAAGCACCTAAATACAGCTTTGCTGGCTGAGGGACTCTGGGAGTTGAAGTCCACAAGTCTTAAAGGGACCAAGGTTGGAGACCCCTGCCCCAAAGCACCTAAATACAGCTTTGCTGGCTGAGGGACTCTGGGAGTTGAAGTCCACAAGTCTTAAAGGGACCAAGGTTGGAGACCCCTGCCCCAAAGCACCTAAATGCAGCTTTGCCGGCTGAGGGACTCTGGGAGTTGAAGTCCACAAGTCTTAAAGGGACCAAGGTTGGAGACCCCTGCCCCAAAGCACCTAAATGCAGCTTTGGTGGCTGAGGGACTCTGGGAGTTGAAGTCCACAAGTCTTAAAGGGACCAAGGTTGGAGACCCCTGCCCCAAAGCACCTAAATGCAGCTTTGCTGGCTGAGGGACTCTGGGAGTTGAAGTTCACAAGTCTTAAAGGGACCAAGGTTGGAGACCCCTGCCCCAAAGCACCTAAATGCAGCTTTGCTGGCTGAGGGACTCTGGGAGTTGAAGTCCACAAGTCTTAAAGGGACCAAGGTTGGAGACCCCTGCTCCAGAGGATGGTAGAGGACAGGAAGGCCTGGAGAAACGTGGTCCATGTGGTTGCGACAGGTCGGACACGACTTTGCAACTAACAACAACAACAATAACAAGGTTCCTTCCAGCTGTATTCTAATTGAGAACAATTAATCAGTGGAATGGCTTGTCTCCAGAAGTTGTCGGTGCTCCATCACTGGAGGCTTTTAAAAAGAGATTGGACAACCTATTTGTCTATAGGGTAGAGATGGCTAACCTTTTTGCCATTGTGTGCCAGGAGAGGGGTGGGGCGGTCGGGTGGGGGTCATGCATGCGGCCATACCCATAATTCTATGTGCCCCACCCCCCACACATGTGTATGCAAACCCCCGCCCACTCTCCCCTGCTTCTGGCATGCGATGGCCCGGTAGACCCATTTTTCTCTCACACCTGGCTCCAGAGCCCTTCTAGGAGTCTGGGGGAGCCGAAAACAATCTTCCCCCACCTCTCGGAGGACTTCCGGAGGCTGAAAACAGCCCATTTGCCAACTTCCGGTGGGACTGAAAGGCCCGGTTTTTGTTGGCTCCAGAGCCTCTCTAGGAGTCTGGGGAGGGCGAAAATGACCTCCCACCCCCGGAGGTCCTCCGGAGGTGAAAAATGGCCCATTAGCCAACTTCCGGTGGGACTGAAAGGCCCGGTTTTTGTTGGCTCCAGAGCCTCTCTAGGAGTCTGGGGAGGGCGAAAATGGCCTACCAGCCCCGGAGGTCCTCCGGAGGTGAAAAATTTGCCAACTTCCGGTGGGACTGAAAGGCCCGGTTTTTGTTGGCTCCAGAGCCTCTGGGGAGGGCGAAAATGGCCTACCACCCCCGGAGGTCCTCCGGAGGTGAAAAATGGCCCATTTGTCAACTTCTGGTGGGACTGGAATTTGACAAACAGGCTGCTTTCAGCCTCCGGAGGATCTCCGGTGTGGCTGGGTGGGGAAGGCTGTTTTCGCCCTCCCCAGACTCCTAGAGAGGCTCTGGAGCCAGGTGAGAGAGAAAAACAGGCCTTTCTCCACCATCCCCCGAGGCCCTCCAGAGGCAGGAAACAGCCTGTTTCCCTACTTCTGGTGGGCCCAGAAGGCCCAAAAATAAGCTGGCGCACGCCGGAGCTGAGCTCGCATGCCCACTGATATGGCTACATGTGCCACCTGTGGTACGCGTGCCATTGGTTCGCCATCACAGTTATAGGGTCTCTTGCTTGAGTAGGGGGTTGGACCAAGGTCATTTTGTCATTATGTGCATCCAGCTATTCAATTGGTCTATATACCAATTTTATTTATTTATTTATTTAGTCACAACAGCATATATAAGCATAAGCATGAAAGTAACTATATAACATATAAGCATATATATATATATAAGCATAAGTATGTAATAACTATATTAATTGGATAGAATAGAATAGAATAGAATTTTTATTGGCCAAGTGTGATTGGACACACAAGGAATTTGTCTTGGTGCAAGCGCTCTCAGTGCACATAAAATAAAAGACACCTTCATCAAGGTACAACACTTACAGCACAATTGATGGTCAATATATCAATATAAGTCATAAGGATTGCCAGCAACAAGTTATAGTCATACAGTCATAAATGGAAGGAGATGGGTGATGGGAACTATGAGAAGATTAATAGTAGTGCAGATTCAGTAAATAGTTTGACAGTGTTGGTGGAAGGAAACAATAGGACAGGAACGGTAGGCACGTTTGTGCTCTTATGCACACCCCTTACAGACCTCTTAGGAATGGGGTGAGGTCAATAGTAGACAGTCTTTGGTTAAAGCTTTGGGGATTCTGAGAAGAGACCACAGAGTCAGGTAATGTGTTCCAAGCATTAACAACTCGGTTACAGAAGTCATATTTTCTGCAATCAAGATTGAAGTGGTTAAGATTAAGTTTAAATCTATTGTTTGCTCTTGTATTGTTGTGATTGAAGCTGAAGTAGTCTTTAACAGGAAGGACATTGTAACAGATGATTCTATGAGTTAAACACAGTTCCTGTCGAAGGCGGCGGAGTTCTAAGTTTTCTAAACCCAAGATTTCAGGTCTGGTGGGATAAGGTATTTTGTTGTTTTCAGAGGAATGGAGAACTCTTCTTGTAAAATATTTCTGGACACGTTCAATTGTATTGATGTCTGAAATGTGGTATGGGTTCCAGACAGGCGAGCTGTATTCAAGAATTGGTCTAGCAAATGTTTTATAAGCTCTGGTAAGTAGTGTAGTGTTTTTGGAGAAGAAGCTAGGTAAGATTAGGTTTACAACTCTTAAAGCCTTTTTTGCGATGTAGTTGCAGTGGGCTTTGGCACTTAGATCATTGGTTATGAAAACTCCAAGGTTTTTGACAGGGTGGGGGTCATCTGTAAGGTCTAGTTGTTAAGGCACCAGGTTAGAAAGCAGGATACCATGAGTTCTAGTCCCACCTTTGCCATGAGCACCAGCTGGGTGACTTTGGGCAGTCATTCTCTCTTAGAACAATTAACCAGTGGAACAGAAGTTGCCTTCAGAAGTTGTGGGTGCTCCATCACTGGAAGTTTTTAAAGAAGAGACTGGACAGCCACTTGTCCGAAATGGTATAGGTCCTCCTGCTTAAACTGAGGGTTGGACTAGAAGACCTTCAAGGTCCCTTCCAACTCTGTCATTCTGGAAATTAATCAGAGGAACAGAAGTTACCTCCAGAAGTTGTGGGTGCTCCATCGCTGGAGGGTTGTTTTTTTTTTAAGAAAAAAACTGGACAACCACCTGTCTGAAATGGTAGAGGTTCTCCTGCTTGAGCAGGGGGTTGGATTAGAAGACCTCCAAAGTCCATTCCAACTCTATTATTGTGTTAAAACTCAAGCCTTAGCTTAAGTGACACCATACTAACAGCTCGATGGGAGGGGATGCTGCTTCTTTGGCCTAAAAGAGTTATGGGCAGAAGACTTCCCCTCCTCCCCATCTTCCTAATCCATGAGAGAGACAAGCCTTTGTCTCTTGTCTTTTCATTTAAAACTGTACATCATCTTAAAGGGCACACGGATACGACAATGTCCGACAACATCATCTTGTTGTAGGACATTGGAGCCTAAAGGAGAAATCCTCGCACATCCCTCTCTCAGACTGTCTGTCTTTGCTATCCTCTGTCTGCCCTCTTGGCCAGCCATCCCATAAACCCAATGAGGTAATCCAGGCTTGCTTGAACTGCCAATTTTCTGCCTTCTCCCATCTCCGACTTTTTTCTTTCTGCTGTTTCCTTCTCCTTCACCCCCCTCCCCATCTGCAACAAGACAGCAGTTCACACCACAGTGTAGCAACAAGCATGTTTTTTTCTTTCTTTTTGACTTATCTGTGATCTTCCTAGCTTCAGATTAATAGCATTTTTTCCCCTGAGGTCAGAATCAATACAAACAGGGAGGAGGAGGAGGAGGAGGAGGAGGAGGAGGAGGAGGAGGAGGAGGAGGAGGAGGAGGAGGAGGAGGAGGAGGAGGAGGAGGAGGAGAGGAAAGAAGGGAGAGAGGGAAAGCGGGAGAAGGAAGAGGAGGAAAGGAAGGAAGGAAGGAGACAAAGAGAAACAGGAGGAAGGAAAAGGACGGGAGGGAGGGAGGGAAGAAAAGGAGGGAAGGAAGGAAGGAGAAAAAGAGAAACAGAAGGAAGGAGGAAGGAAGGAAGGAAGGGAGGGAGGAGGAGGAGCAGGGAAGGAAGGAAGGAAGGGAGGGAGGGAGGGAGGAGGAGGGACAAGAGAAACAGAAGGAAGGAGGAAGGAAAAGGAAGAGAGGGAAGGAGGAGGAGCAGGGAAGGAAGGAAGGAAGGAAGGAAGGGAGGGAGGGAGGGAGGGAGGGAGGGGACAAAGAGGAACAGAAGGAAGGGAGGAAGGAAAAGGATGGGAGGGAGGGAGGAAGAGGAGGGAAGGAAAGAAGGAGACAAAGAGAAACAGAAGGAAGGGAGAAAGGAAAAAAAGGAATGAAGGGACGGAGGGAGGGAGGAAGGAAGGGGACGAAGAAGAACAGAAGGAAGGGAGGAAGGAAAAGGGAGGGAGAGAGGAGGAGGGAAGGAAGGAAGGAGACAAAGAGGAACAGAAGGAAGGGAGGAAGGAAAAGGAAGGAAGGAGGAGGAGGAAACCAAGGGCCAGCAAAATTGAAATGAATTGATAAGGATCAACCCAAGGTTTATGATGACTAAACTGTTGAACAGACACTTTCCAGCTGAGGATGGAGTCTGAATATTAGGTTAATTTCCTTTTCCTTTCCAAAGCCTGGATAGATATTTTCTCTCTGCCTCCCATTAAATACCAAATGGCTTTTCTAAAGATCAATATCAGAAAGCGTATAGTGTGGCTTTGCAATGGTGGCCATTTCGCCCCTTCCCTCCCTCCCTCCTTCTATCTATCTATCTATCTATCTATCTATCTATCTATCTATCTATCTATCTATCTATCTATCTATCTATCTATCTATCTATTTTTCCTCCCTCCCTTCCTTCCTTCCCTCTCTCCCTCCCTCCCTTGATTTCCTTCCTTCCTTCCTTCCTTCCTTCCTTCCTTCCTTCCTTCCCAGCCTCAGTCTTCCTGCCATAGGAAATCAGCCTTAGATAGAAGCTTGAAGAGGCTGGTCTTTAGGAATGGAGATTTTGCATCCATTCAGAAAGGCTGGACCAACCTATTCATCAGCAAAGAGACTCCCAATAAGCAACACAATTAGGCAAGCCAAAGCTGACAAGATTAGTTCACACAAACACCTAGGATTTGCATTTCCCCTGAAAAGCCATCCATGAGTCCTACATGATCCCTGTAGGAATCTAGCAACAACAGCGATTAAAATATTAAAGGACACATTCTTACACAGGAACAGGCATCTCAATCACAAAGCCCCAAAGGAGGTATAAAAACCCACCAACTCTCAACCCCACTTCGTCAGCGGCCCCAGAAACATGTTGCCGTCACTGGAGTTTCTTTTATCCAAATAAACAGAGACTTCCTTTCCTGCAGCCAACTTCCATTTTATTTCCAAAATCTTTCTCCCGGCTTGGAACCTGACCAGATTTTACGTCCAACGCAACCATGGGATCCACTTTAGGACCACTGAAGTGTTCATTGAATCAGCGGTCATGAACTGGTGGTCCGTGGACCACTGATGGTCCACGAGAAAATTTTAGTGGTCCGCAGAAAAATTATTTGCATTTTTTATATTGCACTAAATCAGGGGTCTTCAAACTACGTGTTGTGCCTCGTCCGCTTTCCCTGCAGCCGGGCCCATCTTATCTGCTTCTGAACGCTGAGGAATGTCCTACCATGCCTCCCGGCCCCAGCCCTGGCTCCATGCCCAGACAGGCCGAGGAGGAAGAAGTGCCTCCAGCAACTAGACCCCTCCCCCTCCCCCACAGCATGTGAGCCTGAGGAAGGTCAATTACCAACAGCTGCAGACTGGAGTGACCCTCGCTTCAGGAGAATTGATAGGCGGCGGCAACAGAAGGAAGGGAGAGGCAGGCCTGGATAAGTGCTGAGTCATGGAGCCACACCCCATGGCCTATATAAAGGATCTGCTTTCTGGCATTCTCTGAGTCAGGCAAAGTCTAACTTGCATTGCTGAAGTCACTTCCTGGTCTCCTGCCTGCCTTGAGAACTTTGCTAGGACTTTGGCAGAGCTGCAGAGGCACGCCTGATTCGGATTTCCCTGACCCGGCCGTCAGCGGAGGAGTGGGACACGACACTACAGCCCCTGGGACGGATATGTGCAATGAGCGTTTGTGTTGCAGCAGAGAGTCTCCCCCTTCGGGGTCTTTTTGTGTGGGTCGGAGGGGGGCAGAAATTCCGACTTGGGGTCTGCTTCAGCCTCCTGGTGCTGGGCTTTGGGCGAAGGCTGGAAGGAAGAGCCGTTGGTGGCGAAGAGCCGGAGGGCCTCGTTCCAGTGGGACTGCATCATGGCCTGGAACTGGCTGACCATCTCAGCCCGCTGAGCCTCCAGGTGCCGGTACCTGGCCTTGCACTCCCGCAGGTCTTCCCTCTGCTTGGAAAGCCTATGCTCCTAGTCCTCAGTGAGGTGCTTCTGCTGAGCCTCCTTCTTGGTCAGATCCAATTTGAACTGAGCTGTTTTGCCAACTCTTTCTCATGGTGGCTGCTTAGCTCCAGCAACTGCTTCCTGTTGGGGCCCTAAGGAGCCCCGGCGGGTAGGCGAGGAATGGCTGGGAGGGGAGGGGCAAGTAGAGGCTGGCGAGGCACCCCTCGATGGGAGTGACACCGAGTTGGCCACGCCCACCTAGTCACATGACCACCTTGCCACACCCACCGAGCCAGTCATTAGGCAGATCATATTAGTGGTCCGTAGGATTTAAAATTGTTAAGTTAGTAGTCCCTGAGGTCCAAAAGGTTGGGGACCCCTGCAGTGAATGACGGCTGTGAAGAAGTTCATAAAACTAGCTTGGTGATGGGGATGTCTCGACTTAAAACCGACGTGATTTATGACAGAAACTCTGGGCTGCTTTATGGTTCTAAGTCGAGGATTACCTAGTATGTGAATTCTTTGAAAACATTTCCCTTTTCATCTGAGAAGCCTCCTCAGTTCTGAAGAAGCTTCTTCAATCAGGAGCAAAACATTTTCAAAGCAAAAAAGCAAAAAAGTCCAGTCACATTTTGGAAAGAAAAAAAAAAAAAGCACTTTTGTGATCGAGAATCTCCACACCGGACTAACTCGCTTAGCAGACGAAATTTGGGGTTCAATTGAGTTCGCGAGTCTAGCTTTTTGGAGGTGCCCCATAGAATAGAGATAAGGTCATCTTTGAGATGAACGCCTCCTGTTTTATATTTTAATGAGAGGGGAATAATAAAATCTTGCTGTTCTGTAGGGCCAGGCTAGGTTGACGGGGCTTTTAACCACGGGAAAGCCACTGATTTCATTTTGCATTTCTGGTTAATTTGATTTGTATCTTTTCCTTCCTGCCCAGGGCACATTCAAGCTGGCTTAATAGCACAAAACTCAAAAGCAAAATAAAGTAAGAGAGCGCAGCCGTTACAAATGAGCTGCCCATGAAGTCAAACTGGTCATTCCTCAAAACAGTCAGTTGCGGTAGTCAAGCTGGTAACGGATCCGGGTCTTCAGGCCGTGTTTGTACCTGAGGCCCTTGATGATCTCCTATTGCGCATTTATCCTTCCACAGATCCAGTTGAGAGGGGAAACCCAAAAACGACCGGATGTCAAAAATTCTGTTCATGAGATTGCAAAATTCCAGGGGAAAAACAACATTATCTTGATCAGAATCAATCTAAGCCCTTCCTCAGCCAAAGGTGCTTCTTTTGAAAAAGCAACTGGACTTTAATGGTTTTCTTCTTTGAAAATGTTTAGGTAGGTAGGTAGGTAGGTAGGTAGGAAGGAAGGAAGGAAGGAAGGAAGGAAGGAAGGAAGGAAGGAAGGAAGATAAGAGACAGAAAGAGCAAAGAGAGAATAGAAAGGGAGGAAGGGGAAAGAGAAAAAGAGAAGGGAGAGGAAGGGGAATAGAGAGGAAGGAAAGAAGGAAGGAAGGAAGGAAGGAAGGAAGGAAGGAAGGAAGGAAGGAAGGAAGGAAGGAAGGCGAAAGATAAGAGACAGAAAGAGCAAAGGAGGGAAAGAGAATAGAAAGGGAGGAAGGGAAAGACAAAAAGAGAAGACAAAGAAAAGAGAGAAGGAGGGAAGGAGGGAAAGAGAGGAAGGAAGGGAAGGAGGGAGGAAGGGAGGGAGGAAAGAAGGAGAAAGAGAAAAAGAGAAAAGAGGGAAAGAGAGGGAGGGAGGAAGGAGAAAGAGAGAAAGAGGAGAGAAGGGAAGAGAGGGAGGGAAGAAGGAGAAAGAGAGAAAGAGAAGAGAGACAAGGAAGGAAAGAGAGGAAGGAAAGAGAAAGAGAGAAAGAGAAGAGAGACAAAGAGACAAAGAAGGAAAGAGAGGAAGGAAGGAAGGAAGGAATCACAGCATATGTTCTTCTAAATACTTCCATGTTTTCTCGGCTATTTAGCATCAAATAAATCCAAAATCTGGTCATTTCCCTTTTGTGAGAACTTTGCATCCAGCCACCCTAAAAGCTGTTCTCCTCCTGCCTGCAGCTGCCTGCTGCAGAATTAATTCAGAAATGATTCCCGGAATATGAGGGGTAGAATTCCTGAGCAATGAGAATTGCTTGCGAAGAATCACACATCCCTTTCTCCACAATTTCTGCTCCCTAAACTCCTACCAGCCTAGGAGAGATCCTGGGATGTCCCTTTAAGCCATCCGAAAAATATCCAGGTATACTTATTATTTCCTAGAATTTGGATCCTACTCCATTCCCGGGTTTCCTACAAAGCTGCATAAAACAAATGCATGATAAAAATGTAACAGACATCAGAAGTCATCTTTAAGACACTTAAGGGATAACATGTCTGCAGCTTGATCCTCCCAGCGTCCTTCTAAAAATCCAGTTTTTATTAAATTTGGGGAGAGGAGTCCACCCATTTCAGACACCATAATTTATAAAGAATGGGCTGCTGTTGGAGAGGGAGGGGGGTGGGAGGGGAAGAGAGGAGGAGGGAGGCAGGGAGGGAGAAAATGGGGGAGGAGAGAGAGAGGGAGAGGAGGAGAGAGGGAGGTAGTGGGGGAGAGAGGGAGAGAGGGAGGAAGAGAATGGGGGTGGGAGGGAGGAGGAGAGAGAGAAGGAGGGAGGGAGAGAGTTGAGGGAGGGAGGGAGAGAGACAGGATGAGAGAGAGCAGGAGGGAGGGAGAGAATGGGAGAGGGAAAGAGAGGGAGGGAGAAAATGGGGAGGGAGAGAGAGAGGGAGAGGGAGGGAGGGAGGGACGGAGAGTGTGTGTCTCTTCCATATTTTAAAGCAGGGGTCTCCAAACTTGGAAACTTTAAGACTTGTGATCTTCAACTCCCAAGCCAACATGGCTGACTGAGGAATTCTGGGTCTTGAAGTCTAGAAGTCTCACAGTCTCACAAATTTGGAGACAAGTTCTACGATCAGCATGACTGTCTGGGAGTTGAAATCGCTAAGTCTTACATTTGCAAAGGTTGGAGACCCCCTGGATTGAAGCTATGTAGGGATTTACAAGTGATAACTGAGCCTGCGGTATCCGTGAGACACAACTAAAATAGCTTTTAAAATGGAACGGAATGGAATAGAGCTGGAAGGGATCATGGAGGTCTTCTAGTCCAGCCCCCTGCTCAAGCAGGAGACCCTCTACCTTTTCAGACAAGTGGCTGTCTGGTCTCTTCTTAAAAACCTCCAGTGGTGAAGCACCTACAACTTCTGGTGGCAAGCTGTTCCGCTGATTAATAGTTCTCCCTGTTAGGAGGTTTCTCCTTAATTCCAGGTTGCTTCTCTCCTTGATTAGTTTCCATCCCTTGTTTCTTGTCCTGCTTTCACGTGCTTTGGAAAATAGGTTGACTCCCTCTCCTCTTTGCAACAGCCCCACAAATACTGGAATACTGCTATCATGTCCATGCTCCAGTCCTTGTTTTCTCCAAACTAGCCAAACCCAATGTTCTTTGTATCTCTTAGTCTCCAGAATACAGAACAGAGTACAGAATAACAGAGATGGGAAGGAATTTAGAGTTCTTCTAGTCCAACCCTTGGCCCTTAATCAGTGATGGGATTCAGCCGGTTCGGGCAAACCGGTAGTTAAATTGCTGGCTGGCCCTGCCCCACCTCTTCCAGGAGTTCCCACGCGCCCCGGCGTTCTTTGGTTCCCAGGTAAGTGCAGGGAGGCCTGCTAGGCTCAAAATGGGGTGTGGAAGGGCAGCATGCCTCCCCTCGCCGTGGCCCATTTTTGCTCCCAGGGGGGTGCAGGAGGCCGAGTGCTACCTGTCACACACCCCTGGCCACGCCCACCATGGCCACACTCACCCAGCCGGTCATTAGGACAGAAAACCAGTTGTTAAATTATTTGAATCCCACCACTGCCCTTAAAAAAAGGGATGCGGTGGCTCAGGGGCTAGGACGTTGAGCTTGTCGATTGAAAGGTCAGCACTCAGCGGTTCGAATCCCTAGCGCTGCCGTGTAATGGAGCTCCCGTTACTTGTCCCAGCTTCTGCCAACCTAGCAGTTTCAAAAGCACGTACAAAAATGCAAGTAGAAAAAATAGGGACCATCTTTGGTGGGAAGGTAACGGCATTCCGTGCGCCTTTGGCATTGAGTCATGCCGGCCACATGACCACGGAGACGTCTTCGGACAGCGCTGGCTCTTCGGCTTTGAAACGAAGATGAGCACAACCCCCTAGAGTCAGGAACAACTAGCACGTATGTGCGAGGGGAACTTTTACCTTAACCTTGCGGCCCTTAAGCATTTTAGATGCTCTTCTCTGCATTTTGCACAGTCCCAGGTCCTTGTTTTCTCCAGACTAGCCAAACCCAAATCCTGCAACCCTTCTTCATAGGTTTATAGCCTCCAGGCCTTTAATCATCTCCGTTGCTCTTCTCTGCACTTTTTCCAAAGTCTCAATGTCTTTCATTTTATTTGTTTTTTTTACCCTCATAGCATGGGAAGATCTGCATTTAGCGTCCGCTGCCAAGTCTTCTTCCGCGGTGGCTTCAGCTGGAGGAATATATTCTCCCCGATGCTAATTAAAGAATATGCTAGACAGCAAAAGTGCGAGGTACAATCAGATCTTACGGGAAGGGTGGAAGGGGAGATTCGCTTATCCATGGCACAATCCTGCTGGCATCAACAAATCCCACAATCACACAGCAAACACCCAGGATCCGTATCTACGTCTACATCGCTGTTCCCCAGGAAAAAACTGCTAAGCGAAGCGATCAAAGGCTCATCAAACGAGGACTGACGTGCTTTGATACATGCCTGTGTTTGTCACCCGTTTTGAGAAGACTATTCTAAAACAAAACAAAACAAAAAACACTAAAAAAAATCCAGTTGCCTCCTGAAAAAAAAGTACCTTTGGGAAAACCGCGACCTGGATGACTGAGAATCTCTACAGACTTTTAGCTCTACAATTTGGGATGAAGACCCTTGGAATGGGGTGGGAGTAGGAATGGATTTTTATTTATTTATTATTTTTCCATTTGCTGCCTTACTGACTTTTCAATTTGCAACCCACATCGGCATTAGCATAAACCCGGCATCCAGCCTGGCCTTCAGTTTGTGCAGGTAAAATTGTTATCGGTATATAAACCTCCGAAATGATCTATCTAGTTGCCACCGCTGACCTGAGGATAATGACAGGACAATTCAGTTACAACTGCACAATACCATTAATCATCCCAGCGTAAACAGAATGGCTCCCACTGGAAGGAGGGAGAGGCGTCAGGGTTGGCTCTGGGTTCAAATCCTGAAAGCCCCCCCGGGGAAGGGAAGGCTTACATTGGGGAGTGGGATATATTGCAGATTTAATAGCAAAAATCACCTTGAGCCATTCCGTTTATTAGTATTATGCTACATAATACTGCAATCAAGTTTGAAGAAAATATGACTTCTGTAACAGAGTTGTTAATGCTTGGAACTCATTACCTGATTCTATAGTCTCTACTCAAAATCCAAAATCTTCAACCAAAAACTGTCTACTAGTGACCTCACCCCATTCCTAAGAGGACTATAAGGGGCGTGCATAAGAGCACAAAAGTGCCTACCGTTCCTGTCCTATTGTTCCCTTCATTATATCAAATTAATATAGCTGATGCATATTCTTTACTTGCATATATATATATATATATATACAATATATGTATATATATGCAAGTATACATATATATATATATGTATATGTATATGTATATGTATATGTATACATGTATATGTATATTTGTTTTCTGAGGTTTTCACGGGTGTTTGTATATAGGTCTTTGGTTGTTCGGGTTTTCTCCCGTGTAAAATTGGAAGTGTCTTGGCGACGTTTCGACGAAGTCTCATTCGTCATCTTCATGATATGTTTTTTTATTTATGACAATGTTTGTGTATACTGTTGTGACAAAATGAAATTAAAAAAAAAATATGCTAATCGAGGCCTTTGAACTTTGGTGCTGTAGAAGACTCCTGCGTGTCCCTTGGACTGCAAGGCGAACAAACAAGTTCAGTCCTAGAGGAGATCAACTTTGATTGCTCTTTAGAAGGCCAGATCCTGAAGATGAAACTGAAATACTTTGGCCACCTAATGAGAAGGAAGGACTCACTGGAGAAGAGCCAAATGCTGGGAAAGATTGAGGGCAAAAGAAGAAGGGGACGACAGAGAACGAGGTGGCTGGATGGAGTCACTGAAGCAGTAGGCATGAGTTTAAATGGACTCCAGAGGATGGTAGAGGACAGGAAGGCCTGGAGGAACGTGGTCCATGGGGTCACGATGGGTCGGACACAACTTCGCAACTAACAACAACAACAACAACAACATATGCTAATGGCGAACTGAACATTCCTTCTGAGCTCTAACATCTGCTTGGAGCACCAGACTCTTACTTAGGAAAAACAAAAAACTTGATTTAAACTCACTCAGGCAGATAAACGCCAGCTATCTAAGCAGGTGGCTGCCGAAGAAAGAAAATATCTCAACCCCCCCAAATTCCTTTGATGAACTTTGGGGCAATGATCATTAATATTCAGATAACCCCTGTGCAGAACAAACACAGGGATGCAAAATATATCTACCAGTTCTTCTCTTCCCCCCACCCCACACACACATCCTCGTAGGGCAAAAAAAAAAAAAAAAGATTTAGAAGAAACCAACAAACAAACAAACCGAAACTGAGATAGCTTCATCACTGGAAGCTTTCAAGAAGAGACTGGGCTGCCATCTGTCAGAAATGGGGTAGGGTCTCCTGCTTGGGCAGGGGGTTGAACTAGATGACCTATAAGGTCCCTTCCAACTCTGTTAATCTGTTTAAAGCTGCGGGAGCTTCGTCACTGGAAGCTTTCAAGAAGAGACTGGACTGGCATCTGTCAGAAATGGTGTAGGGAAGTGATGGCTAACCTTTTTGCCATCGCATGCCAAAAACGATGCCCGCACCCATAATTCTATGCACCCTGCCCCCCCCATGCACGTGCATGCGACATCCGCCCCCCCCGCTTCCCTGCTTTTGGCACGCGATGGCACGGTGGGCCAAGTAGGCCCATTTTTTGCCTTCTCCAGGCTCCAGAGCCTTTCTAGGAGCCTGGGGAGGGCGAAAAATCAGCCTCCCCACCCCATGGCCCTCTGGAGGCCAGAAACAGCCTGTTTACCTACTTTTGGTGAGCCCAGAAGGCCTAAAAATCAGCTGGCCAGTGTGCGCATGCGTGCCCAAGCTGAGCTTGCATGCCCACCGATATGGCTCCATGTGCCACAGGTTCGCCATCATGGGTATAGGATTTCCTGCTTGGGCGGGGGGTTGGACTAGATCAGGGGTCTCCAACCTTGGTCCCTTTAAGACTTGTGTACTTCAACTCCCAGAGTCCCTCTGTCGTGTCCCACTCCCACTCTGACGAATGAGTCAAGGAAGTCAGTAACAAACTTGGCAACGAAGCCTCTGCAGCTTGCCAAGTTCCTTCGAGGTTTATCAGGGCAGGCAGGAGTCCAAGTTGTGACTTCAGCGATAGGGTCCAGTATCAGCAAACTTGATAAGACTTTGCTTGACTCAAGGTTGGAATGCCAAAAGCAGGTCCTTTATATAGGCTGTGGGGTGTGGCTCCATGACTCAGCATTTATCCAGGCCTGCCCCACCCTTCCTTCTGCTGGCACCGCCTCTCAGAGCTCCAGAAGCGAGGATCCTCCCACTATGAATTCTCTTCAGCTGGATCTGCTGGCAGCTTCTGGGAAAGGGAGGGGTCAGAGGGAGTAGGGCCAAGTGATTCCAGCACTTGGCTGGCTTCCTGCTCTGAAGGCTGAGCCAAAGGAACACACGCTGTTTGAGTGAGGTTTATTGGGCTTCTCCTTTCACTCCTTGAATCCTTTCTGGGCAAGGGGCCAGAGCAGGGGGCTGGAGTCATGACAGGCCTTTCATCTTCATTATCAGACTCGGAGTCTGATAAAAGGCCCAGTTGGAGATGGGAGGGGCCCGGCTGAGGAGAGGAGGGAGGACGAATCACAACACCCTCAGCCAGCAAAGCTGGCTGAGGAACTCTGGGAGTTGAAGTCCACAAGTCTTAAAGGGACCACAGTTGGAGACCCCTGGACTAGATGACCTCCAAGGTCCCTTCCAACTCTGTAAGCTTTGTCACTTGACTTCCATGGAGAGCTAAGCAGATTTAAGTAATAGGCAGATGGCTCTGGATTTACAACATCAATTGAGCTCAACGTTTCTGTTGCTAAGAGAGACTATGGTTGCTAAGCGACTTTTGCCCCATTGAACAATCTTTCTTGCCATCCTTGTTATGTAAATCGATAACAGTTGTTTAGTGAGTAACATGGTTGTTTAGTGAATCTGGCTTGCATGTTGAGTTTACTCGTCCGCAAGTTACAGCCATGTGGGGCAGCAGCCCAAAAAGGCGAATACAATCTTTGGTTGTATAAACAGAATCAAACTCACGTGAATTATTAGTACCGCTTTATAAAACCGTAGGAATGACACACCTGGAATACGGCATCCAGTTTTGATCACCACATTATGAAGTTGGGAGTATGGAAAAAAACGCAGAGAAGAGCAACTAAAGTGATCAAAGGCCTGGAGACTACCACATATGAAGAACGGTTGCAGGATTTGGGTTTTGGCTAGTCTAGGAAAAAGAAGGACTAGGAGTGACACGATAGCAGTGTTCCAGTATTTGAGGGGCTGTCATAAAGAAGAGAGGGACAACCAGGGGTGCAATTCAGCAGGTTCTGACAGGTTCTGAAGAACCGGTAGCGGAAATTTTGAATAGTTCAGAGAACCGGCAAATACCACCTCTGGCTGGTTCCAGAGTGGGGAGGGAATGGGGATTTTGCAATATCCTTTCCCCAGGTGTGGAGAGGGAATGGAGATTTTGCAATATCCTTCCCCCAAGGAGTGGGGTGGGAATGGAGATTTTGCAATATCCTTCCCCCAAGAGTGGGGAGGGAATAGGGATTTTGCAGTATCCTTCCCCTGAAGTTGGGTGGGAATGGGGATTTTGCAATATCCTTCCCCCAAGAGTGGGGAGGGAATAGGGATTTTGCAGTATCCTTCCCCTGAAGTTGGGTGGGAATGGGGATTTTGCAGTATCCTTCCCCTGCCATGCCCACCAGGCCACGCCCACCAAGCCACACAACGCCCACCAAGCCACGCACATAGAACCGGTAGTAAAAAAATTTGAATCCCCCACCACTGTGGACAACCTATTCCTTCAAATATCTGAAGGCAGAACAAGAGTTAACAGATGGAAAATAATCAAGGAGAGAAGTAACCTAGAAATAAGGAGAAATTTCCTGGCGGTGAGAGCAATTAATCAGCGGAACAGCTTTCCACCAGAAGTTGTGGGTGCTGCATCACTGGAGGTTTTTAAGAAGAGATTGCATAACCATTCGTCTGAAATGGTATAGGGTCTCCAGCTTGAATAGTGACTACAACTCACAGTCTCCTGGTGATTGACCTAAAATCACCCAGCTGGTTTTCATATCTGTCAGGAATAGAACTCACCCAGTTCTATTCTGGACTGAGCTCACCCAGTTGGCATTCTTGCATAAGGCAGGACTAGAACTCGTTATCTCCTGATGATTGGTCCAAAGTCACCCATTCATGGCTAAGGCAGGACTAGAACTCACAATCTCCTGGTAATTGGCCCAAAGTCACCCAACTGGCTTTCATGCATAAGGCAGGACTAGAACTTACTGTTTCCCGGCGATTGGCTCAAACTCACCCAGTCAGCATTCATGCATAAGGCAGGACTAGAACTCGTTATTTCCTGATGATCGGGCCAAAGTCACCCATTCATGGCTAAGGCAGGACTAGAACTCACAATCTCCTGGTAATTGGCCCAAAGTCACCCAGCTGGCTTTCATATCTGTCAGGACTAGAACTTACTGTTTCCCGGTGATTGGCTCAAACTCACCCAGTCGGCATTCATGCATAAGGCAGGACTAGAACTCGTTATCTCCTAATGATCGGGCCAAAGTCACCCATGCATGGCTAAGGCGGGACTAGAACTCAATTCCTGTTGGTTGACCCAAAATCACCCAACTGGCTCTCATGAATAAGGCAGGACTAGAACTCCCAGTCTCCTGGTGATTGTCCCAAAGTCACCCAGCTGGCTTTCATGCCTGTCAAAGACTAGAACTCGCAACTCCTGGTGCTTGGCTCAAAGTCACCCAGCTGGTTTTCATGGCTGCAAGACTAGAATTCACAGTCTCCCAGTTCCTAAGCCAGTACCTTAACCACTACACCATACTACACATACACACATAACACCAACCTGGAAGTATCTCCCCTATCATTCAGATGACCTCAACTTTGCTGGGTGCCCCCTTAGCAGGTACATAGGTGGCCCATTTTTGTGATGACAATTGCCTGCAACACCTAGTGTTGTCGTACGTCAATTGTTTATCCGCTTTTATTTCATTGATTCTGAGCAGTGTGTCAATCGGGCGGCCCTATAAATCTCCCGGAGAAATTAATCAGCAGTCATGACAGACATATTAAGTAGGTCAATCTAAGAGACAAGATGTGACTTACTCCTGTACGGGAGTAAGTCAGGAGCTCGGTGCTGACTCTACATCTCTGCATTCCAGCTCCTGGTCAGAAGAGACAGATCAGCAAATCCACTCCTTATCCTCCAGGAAATTATTCAAGCCAGTTGTTCGAAGACGGCAGCAGCTTCTTTGGCAGCCCGCAGAAAATTTTATTGCTCGTCTTGGGGACCAAATTAACTTTCCACCAAGCCATTGATAGTCCAAGCAGCATTTACGGGCGCGAAGCAATCCCATAATTAGACGCGGAAGAAGATAAATTCTACGCGCAGATACACTCATAATACGTCTCTACCCCCCTCTTGAGTTGCCGAAGAATAAACCAGCATATATTTTCCCCCTCATAATTACGACATTTAAATTATTACATTAACTTCACACTGTGATTACGACTTTCCCAAATTGTGCTATGCGTGCCACGTTTCGGGAGGTGGTGGTGGGGTTTGTGCTCCTGAGATCGGAGGACTGGGCTTTAAACAAAAAATGTGTTCGGAGGCTAATAATGTTATTGGTCCTAAAACATAGAACAACAGAGTTGGAAGGGACCTTGGAGGTCTTCTAATCCAACCCCCTAATTGAGCAGGAGACCCAGACAAATGGTTGTCCAGTCTCTTTTTGAAAGCCTCTAGGAATGGAGCATCCACGACTTCTGAAGGCAAGACAATCCACTGGTCGATTGCTCTCACCATTAGGAATGCTGTCCTGGGTTCTAGGTTGCGTCTCTCCTTGGTTAGTTTCCATCCATCATTTCTTATCCGGCCTTTTGGTGCTTTGGAAAAGTTTGACCCCCTCGTCTTTGTAGCAGCTCCTCAAATATTGGAACACTGTTATCATGTCTATCCTAGTCCTCCTTTTCATTAGACTAAACATACTGTATTTTTCGGAGTATAAGCCGCACTTTTTTCCCGCATAAAAGAGAGTGAAAATTTAGATGCGTCTTATACACTGAATGTAGCCCAGCCCGTCCTCCAGAAAATGGGGGCAATAAGCTATGGCAATCCTTGCAGTCTGAAACAGCTGATGGTCGGGAGGCCGATCCAACTGACAATCAGCTGCTTGTGCTAATCAGGCTGTGCTGAAGCTGAAATGGGTTGTTTGCTGCAAGGAGGCGAATTGCTGGGAGCCAGAGGCAGATTTTTTTTTCTTGTGCCAATCAGGCTGTGCTGAAACTGAAACAGACTGTTTGCTGTTTGCTGCAAGGAGGCAAATTGCTGGGAGGCAGAGGCAGATTTTTTAAAATTTATTTATTTCCATTTATATCCCGCCCTTCTCCGAAGACTCAGGGCGGCTTACACCATGTCAAGAAATAGTCTTCATCCCTTTGTATATTATATACAAAGTCAACTTATTGCCCCCAACAATCTGGGTCCTCATTTTACCTACCTTATAAAGGATGGAAGGCTGAGTCAACCTCGGGCCTGGTGGGACTTGAACCTGCAGTAATTGTAAGCAGCTGCTGTTAATAACAGACTGTATTAGTCTGTTGAGCCACCAGAGGCCTGGTGTTTCTTGTTTTCCACCTCAAAAAAGGTAGGTGAGTCTTATAGTCTGGAGCAAGGGTCTCCAACATTGGTCACTTTAAGACTTGTGGATTTGTGGACTTCAACTCCCAGAGTCCTTCAGCCAGCAAAGCAAAGCTGGCTGAGGAACTCTGGAAGTTGAAGTCCACAAGTCTTAAAGGGACCAAGGTTGGAGACCCCTGGTCTGGAGGGTCTTATACTCCGAAAAATACGGAGTATAAGACCCATACAGTTACATACAATTTATGTAACTGTTCTTCATAAATTTAATCTCCAGCCCCCTAATCATTCCTGTTGCTCTTCTCTGCACTTTTTCTAGAATCTCAAAAACTTTTTTTTTATATTGTGGTGACCAAAACTGGATGCAATATTCCAAGTGTAGCCTTACTAAGCTTTGTAAACTGGTACTAGAACTTTATATATATAATATAATATAATATAATATAATATAATATAATATAATATAATATAATATAATATAATATAATATAATATAATATAATATAATATAATATAATATAATATAATATAATATAATATAATATAATATAATATAATATAATATAATATAACAACAGAGTTGGAAGGGACCTTGGAGGCCTTCTAGTCCAACCCCCTGCCCAGGTAGGAAACCCTACACCATCTCAGTCAGATGGCTATCCAACATTTTCTTAAAAATCTCCAGTGTTGGAGCATTCACAACTTCTGCAGGCAAGTCGTTCCACTTATTAATTGTTCTAACTGTCAGGAAATTTCTCCTTAGTTTAAGTTGCTTCTCTCCTTGATCAGTTTCCACCCATTGCTTCTTGTTCTACCCTCAGGTGCTTTGGAGAATAGCTTGACTCCCTCTTCTTTGTGGCAACCCCTGAGATATTGGAACACTGCCATCATGTCTTCCCTAGTCTTTCTTTTCATTAAACTAGACATACCCAGTTCCTGCAACCGTTCTTCATATGTTTTAGCCTCCAGTCCCCTCATCATCTTTGTTGCTCTTCTCTGCACTCTTTCTAGAGTCTCAACATCTTTTTTACATCATGGCGACCCTGATCTTTATTCTAGCCCTCTATTAATGCACGCTAGGATTGTATTAGGTTTTGTTTTGTTTTTTGATTCTGCTGCACACTGTGTGCTCATATTTAAGTGATTTTTTCCCCCACTAGGACACCAAGAATATATTCACAGCAGTTGCAGAACATAAGAACTGAACCAACAAGGCTTTCTCTAGTAGGGAGAAATGGAAGTTAGTTTGCTTCTTTCCTGAATTTATTATTTTGTAAACAACTCTAGGCAGTGAGCACACACAGTAGTCCTTCTACCTCCTGTTTTTCACGCAACAACAACCCTGTGGGATGAATCAGGCTGAGAAAGAATGACTGGTCCAAAATTACCTGGCTGGCTTTTGTGCGTAAGGTGGAACTAGAACTCACAGTCTCCTGGGGATCGTTTCAGAGTCCTGAAACCGGCTTTCAGGCCTTAAGGTTAGACTAGAATTCACCTTCTCCTAGTGATTGGCCCAAAGTTATCCAGCTGGTTTACATGCCTAGGGCAGGACTAGAACTCATTGTCTCCTGGTGGATGGGCCAAACTCCTAGAGCCTGCTTTCATGCCTTAAGGTGAAACCAGAACTCACAAACGCCTGGCGATTCACCCAAAATCACCCACCCAGCTTTCATGCCTAAGGTGGAACTAGAACTCACCGCTTCCTTGTGTTTGGCTCACAATCATCCAACCAGCCTTCAGATCTTAAGGTGAGACTAGAATTCACTGTCTCCTGGTGATTGTCTCAGAGTCCCGCAGCCAGCTTCTGTGCCTATGGCACTACTAGAACTCACTTTCTCCTGGTGACTGACCCACAATCACTCAGAAAGCTTTCATGCCTTAAAGAAGAACTAGAACTCACCGTTTCCCAGGGGTTTCTTTTAGCCTGATAGCTTAACCCTCAGACCAAATATTATTATTATTATTATTTTACTCTTCTTTCTAGGTGTATCTGACACATGCACAAATTGTCACATGGGATTTTATGCATATTTAAAGTACATTTCTCTCCCCCGCCCATACTCCTGCAATCCACCGTCTCCTTCTCCGTGTTTATCCAGCTGGAATGGAATCTCCCTGACTCCCATAGGCCTCTTCCACTGTGTATATTCAGAACACGGGTTAATTTAGGAACCACCTTAAGTAGGTTAAACGAAGACAACCTATATTTCTGCCTCCGGTAGGTTGCAGCCTAGTCCAAGGTCTCTCGTGTTGCTCCTATTAACATTTCTCCACCGCAGCTCTAAATATACAAGAAATGCCACTGGAATAAGGATATTTATGTGCCTGATTTCCAAATGCATGCTAATCAAATGCAAAGGCTCCTCTTTTATCCACCTAATTTACACGTTTTAAGTTCTCCCACTAACGGATCAACTTCTACTCTGAATGTTTTACTAATCACTGCCCACTTCCTATGATGATGCTGATGATGCTGATGAGGATTTTTAAAGGGTCAGCCTTCTCCAACAAGACACAATGCAAATATTTTGGGCATGGTATTACAGAATTCCCACCTGGCGGGGTCCAAAAATTTGATTGGGAACCCTTTTTTTATTATTAATATCTATCTATCTATCTGTTTGTCTGTCTGTCTATTTATCTCTGTTATCTCTCTCTCTGTCTGTAAAATATCTCTCTCTCTCTCTCTGTGTAATATATCTCTATCTATCTATCTATCTATCTATCTATCTATCTATCTATCTATCTATCTATCTATCAGTCTGTCTGTCTGTCTATCTATCTATCTATCTATCTATCTATCTATCTATCTATCTATCTATCTATCTATCTATCTATCTACCTACCTACCTACCTACCTACCTACCTACCTACCTATCTATCTATCTATCTATCTATCTATCTATCTATCTATCTATCTATCTATCTATCTGTCTGTCTGTCTGTCTATCTATCTATCTATCTATCTATCTATCTATCTATCTATCTATCTATCTATCTATCTATCTATCTATCTATCTATCTTTATATTTTTATTATATTATTTATAACCTAAAATACAAAAATACAAAAGCAAATAATAGGAAAAATAAGGGAGGGGGAAAAAGGGAAGGGAAAAATGTGGAAAAGAAGGGAAAAAGAAAGAAAAGGTATTGACTTCCGACTCCCTTGGTGCAGTCGAATGAGAGAGTAACCTCAAGTGTTTACTTTTACATAACAGTATCAACGCGCCATTTCTATAACCACAGATCTATCTAGTCCCTAAAACCCAAAATCAAGGTTTCATTTTCCCCCCCCCCACCTCAAGCACAAAGTCCAGAAACGGTTTCCAAGTAGAAACAAAAGTAATTGTGTTTGTGTTATTTTTTTTTCCTTCAGTCAGTTCAGCCATTTCTGCTAACTCTTATCAGCTTTTGTTCACCCAGATGGGGAACTCTTACAGTTGCAGATATAATTCCTTTCTAGAGTCCCAAGTTGGAAGGAAGACCCACCTGTTAGAAATCAGTGGGTTTCCCTTCCTTCATTATAGGTTGTCTTCAAGTTGTGTCCAGTGGTGGGATTCAAATAATTTAACAACCGGTTCTCTGCCCTAATGATTTCTTTCAACAACCAGTTCATCAAACTGCTCAGAAAGTTAACAACTGGTTCTCCCGAAGTGGTGCGAACCGGCTGAATCCCACCACTGGTTGTGTCCCCAAAATTGAGCCCGTAATTTCTGTTGCTAAGAGTTGCACTTCTGTTGCACTTGAGTTTTGTCCCACACAGTGTGAAAAAGGATCTTAAGTTGCTTTTTTCAGGGCTGTTGTAACTTTGAACAGTCACTAAGTGAATGGCTGTAAGTCGAAGACTACCTGTAAGTGACAGGACCAGTTCCAAGTTCTGATTCTGAGTCTAAAAAGATCTGAACTGCTCATGGTTACTTCTCGGGTTCTCTATACTGAATTCCCCCCCTTCCCCCCCCCCTTTAATAGGCAAAATGTCTGTGAAGATTCTCAGTCATTCAGGTCATAATTGTCTCAAAGGTGTTTTGTTTTGTTTTTTACTTCAAAAGAAAGTATTTTTTCCTTGAGGAGGAAGAAGAAGAAAACATTTTGCTTCTCATCTAACAAGCTTCACCATTTCTAATGGCCTCCTCCTCCTCCTTCCTCCTCCTCTTTCAGTGTTTTTACCACTACCTCCTCCTTCTCTTTCTCCTTCCTCCTCCTCTTCCTCCTCCTTCAGTGTTTTTACCACTACCACCTCCTCCTCGTTCTCCTCATCCTCCTCCTTCCTCCTTCTCCTTCTCCCTCCTCCAGTGTTTATACCACTACCACCAGCTCCTCCTCCCTCCTCCTCCTTCTTCCTCCTCCTCCCTCTCCTCTTCTTCTTCCTCCTCCTTCCTCCTTCTCCTTCTCCCTCCTCCTCCTTCAGTGTTTTTACCACTACCTCCTCTTCTTCCTCCTCCTCCTCTTTCAGTGTTTTACCACTACCTCCTCCTTCTCTTCCTCCTTCCTCCTCCTCTTCCTCCTCCTTCAGTGTTTTACCACTATCACCACCTCCTCCTCCTCCTCCTTCTTCCTCCTCCTCCTCCTCCTCTTCTCCTCCTCCCTCCTCCTTCAGTGTTTTTACCACTACCACCACCTCCTCCTCGTTCTCCTGCTCCTCCTCCTTCCTCCTTCCCCTTCTCCCTCCTCCTCCTTCAGTGTTTTTACCACTGCCTCCAGCTCCTCCTCCCTCCTCCTCCTCCTTCTTCTTCTCCTCCTCCTTCTTCCTTCTCCTTCTCCCTCCTCCTCCTTCAGTGTTTTTACCACTACCTCCTCTTTTCTTTCTCCTTCCTCCTCCTCTTCCTCCTCCTTCAGTGTTTTTACCACTACCACCTCCTCCTCCTCCTCCTCCTCCTCCTCCCTCATCTTCCTCCTCCTCCTCCTCCTCCTCCTCCTCCTCCTCCTTCCTCCTCCACCTCCCCCTTCTTCCTCCTCCTCCCCTCCTCTTCTTCTCCTCCTCCTCCCTCCTCCTTCAGTGTTTTTATCACTACCACCACCTCCTCCTCGTTCTCCTCCTCCTCCTCCTCCTTCCTCCTTCTCCTTCTCCCTCCTCCTCTTTCAGTGTTTTTACCGCTACCTCCTCCTTCTCTTTCTCCTTCCTCCTCAGTGTTTTTACCACTACCTCTTCCTCCTCCTCCTCCTCCTCCAGAAAAAAGGAGGTGCTTTGAAAGGGGAAAAAAGCACCTTTGAGACATTTAACAGACAAGGAAACATTTTCAGATTTTCTTTCTGCAAGAGGTAAGACAGGTGAAAACCTGAAAAACATCTTCTTGGTACCTATCACATCATTATGGAACAGCTTCTCCTACAGCTGAAGACTGTCCCTGCATGTCCATCTATAGGCAAGTGGCGTAGACATTTTTAGTTTGTCAGTTATTTGGACATAAAAGTGTTATGTTTGCTTTATTACCGTTTTTCCCTGCCTTTTAATTTATATTTTCTTGTTTCTGTTTTTTACGAGGAAGCTCTGTAATGGATTCTTGGGATTTTATGAGGTTATGTGTTATGTTTTATTTCTTTTTATTGTTTGTAAACTATCTAAAGTCTGGTGATGGAGGGCATTGTATAAATATTGCAAATATTCCATATGAGTGGATTGGAGTGGAGTGGAGTAGAGTGGAGTGGAGTGGAGTGGAGTGGAGTAGTGTAGAGTAGAGTAGAGTAGAGTAGAGTAGAGTAGAGTAGAGTAGAGTAGAGTAGAGTAGAGTAGAGTAGAGTAGAGTAGAGTAGACATAGAAGGGAAGGGAAGGGAGGGGAGGAGAGGGGAGGTTAGGGAAAGGGAAGAGAAGGGAAGGGAAGGGAAGGGAAGGAAAGGAAAGGAAGTAAATTGATGAAGAAGGGAAGGGAAGGGAAAGGAAAGGAAAGGAAAGGAAAGGAAAGGAAAGGAAAGGAAAGGAAAGGAAAGATTGAAGAGGGGAGAGGAGAGGAGGGGAGGGGAGGGGAAGGAAAGGACATGATAGCATTCTTCCAATATCTCAGGGGCTGCCACAAAGAAGAAGCTGCTGATCCAGTTCTACAGAGGAATTATTGAGCCTGTCATCTGCACCTCTATAACTGTCTGGGTTGGTTCTGCAACCCAACAAGACAGACAGAGACTTCAGCGGATCATTAGAACTGCAAAAAAACAATGGCTACCAACCTGCCTTCCTTGGAGGACCTGTATACTGCACAAATCAAGAAGAGGGCTGTGAAAATATTTAAAGACCCCTTGCATCCTGGACATAAACTGTTTCAACTCCTACTCTCAAAGCGACGATATAGAGCACTGCACATCAGAACAACTAGACACAAGCACACTTTCTTCCCGAAGGCCATCACTCTGCTAAACAAAGAATTCCCTCAACATCGTCAAACTATTTACTAAGTCTGCACTACTATTAATCTTCTCTTCATTCCCCTTCCACTTATGACTGTATGACTGTAACTTTGTTGCTTGTATCCTTATGATTTATATCAATATTGATTGTTTCCTGATTGCTTATTTGTACCCTGTGACTATCATTAAGTGTTGTACCTTATGATTCTTGATGAACGTTTCTTTTCTTTTATGTACAGTGAGAGCTTATGCACCAAGACAAATTCCTTGTCTGTCTAATCACACTTGGTCAATAAAAGATTCTATTCTATTCTATTCTATTCTATTCTATTCTATTCTATTAAGAAGAGGGGGGTCAACCTATTCTCAAAGCACCTGAAGGCAGGATGGATACTAACCAAGGTGAGAAGCAACCTAGAAATAAGGAGAAATTTCCTGACAGTTAGAACAATTAACTTCCCTCCAGAAATTGTGAATTCCCCAACACTGGAAGATTTTAAGAAGAGATTGGACAACCATTTGTCTGAAATGGTATAGGAGTTCCTGTCTGAGCAGGGGGTTGGACTAGAAGACCTCCAAGGTCCCCTCTGACTCTGTTATTCTATTCTGCTATTTTTCACCAAGACACAGATTGCGCAAATTATAGTTTCTCTCTGACATTTCCTTTCTAGCTCGCTTCACACTTTTAATTCTTCTTCCCCGCAATGCTTAATACACAACGACTCTGATGAACACAACGAAATAGCTCCGAATGTGCTGGTTTAAAACTCCCTACAGTCTAGTAAACCAGAGAGGCGTTGTGCGAACGGGGAGCAGCAGCCCTATATATAGTCAGCATATTGCGAGTCCTCCAGGGAACAAAACTACTTTCCAAGCTCACATACTGCATGTCGACTCTCTGTGTGTGTTTGTGTGTGTGTGTGTGTGTGTGCGTACGCAGGCACACCCACACAATCTTTTAAGACACTGCTCATGGCTTGTTTCTGTCTTGCTTAGAGGCAAAATCCATCGTTCCAGCATTTTTTCCCCCCTTTATCTTTGGCTGCGTAGATCCTTTTATAGTAGTTCAATAGTATAGTAGTTTTATAGTAGTTCAATATACAGACTGGGTGAAACCAGGCTTACTAGCAGTAACTGTGAGAGGGATCTTGGAGTCTTAGTGGACAACAAGCTAAACATGAGCCAGAAGTGTGCGGCGTCAGCCAAAAAAGCCAATGCAATCCTAAACTGCAGTACCGGAGGGATACAATCAAGATCAAGTGACGTTTTAACACCACTCTATAAAACCCTAGTAAGGCCACACTTGGAATATTGCACCCAGTTCTGGTCACCAAAATATATATATAAAAGGTGTTGAGACTCTAGAAAGAGTGCAGAGAAGAGCAACAAAGATGATTAGGGGGCTGGTGGCTAAAACATACGAAGAACGGTCGCTGGACCCCCACAACCCTGTGAGGTGGGATTTGAACTCGCAGCCTTCTGCTGATTGGCCCAAAGTCACACTGCTGGCTTTCACGCTTAAGGTGGGAGTAGAACTCACTGTCTCCTGGTGATTGGGCCAAAATTACCCAATCGGCTTTCATGCCTAAGGCAGGACTAAAATTCTCCCAAAGTTCACGTAGCCAACTTTTATGCCCAAGGTCGGACTAGAACTCTCAGTCTCCTGGTGAGTGTATCTATTGTGTGTGTGTGTGTGTGTGTGTCCATCACACCCACCCAAACTTTAAAGCTTATTTCAGAAACAGCTCTTAGCTTGTTTCTGTCTTGCAGGTCCCATTATTCCAGCCTGGTTAACTTTCGTTACGTGGATTAATATTATTATTAATAATAATAATAATAATAATATTTTAATTTTTATACCGCCCTTCTCCCGAAGGACTCAGGGCAGTTAACAGCCAGATAAAATACAATACAGTACAATACAATAAAACCAAATTAAAAGACTTATTCGATATGGCTAATAATTTAAAATTATAAAATACGTAGTATAAAACCCCATTTAAAATCCAATTTAAAACCCATTTTTTGATAGTTGTTCAACTCAACTCCTCGTTCTGTTTCAGTGGTTCTCTTCAAAGCTGTTCACCCAGCTGTCTTTCATGCCTGGCGTGGGACTAGAACTCACATTCTCCCGGTTACCAACTTCACCAGCCAACCGGACTGGCTCAATGCAGCCTGGCTTGTAAGATTGTAAATTGATAGAAGTCAAATAGTGGCTTATCTGATCTGCTATGACTGCACTGCAGATCCCAGATTGGGGTTGAACTGAATAATCTCCCAGAACCCCTTTCTTCTTTGACTCACTAAGCATCTTCTAGGTGGTAGCCTCTATGCATATGCAGCACCTTCTTCCATCATCCTTCATTATATTCACCTTTATTTATTGCATCATCCTCTTCCACTCTTCCTTCCTTCCTTCCTTCCTTCCTTCCTTCCTTCCTTCCTTCCTTCCTTCCCTCCCTCCCTCCCTCCCTCCCTCCCTCTCCACTTAACCATTAAAATTCTGGTTGGCCCACCTTCTCTTGGGGCAGGAGGGGCTTCCTCTCTACAAAATCCATAGCTTACAACAATGCTGTATAAATGACAATAACCATCAGGGCCTCCTCCTTCCCCCTATTGTGGATATGTATTTTTTCGCATTGTAATGGTTACATTATATGCACTTTGGTTCGGCTTCCATAATTAGAAAGGAATTCATATTTTATTACTGTTCTCTATCAAACAAATTATTCTCCACTTAGAGGAAGGCAGGGGAGAGGGAAAGGAGTCAGAAATATGCCATCAAGATGGCCATAAATATTCCCTGAGAATTCTGCAATGGAAATTTCATGGGAAAGTCTCCCTGGGGGTGAGCAGGGAGGGGGGAAATCCTTATCATCCAGTCTAGGAGATGCTCACTGCAGCAGATCACTGCAGGGATCTTGGAGTCCTAGTGGACAACCATTGAAATAGGAGCCAGCCGTGTGCAGCAGCTGCCAAAAAAGCCAACACAGTTCTAGGCTGCATAAACAGAGGGATAGAATCAAGATCACATGAAGTGTTAATACCACTTTATAATGCCTTGGTAAGGCCACACTTGGAATACTATATCCAGCTTTGGTCGCCACAATGTAATAAAGTTGTTGAGACTCTAGAAAGAGTGCAGAGAAGAGCAACAAAGATGATTAGGGGACTGGAGGCTAAAACATATGAAGAACGGTTGCAAAAACTGGGTAGGTCTAGTTTAATGAAAAGAAGGACCAGGGGAGACATGATAGCAGTCTTCCAATATCTCAGGGGCTGCCCCAAAGAAGAAGGAGTCAAGCTATTCTCCAAACCACCTGAGGGTAGAACAAGAAGCAACAGATGGAAACTAATCAAGGAGAGAAGCAACTTAGAACTAAGGAGAAATTTCCTGATAGTGAGAACAATTAACCAGTGGAACAACTTGCCTCCAGAAGTTGTGAATGCTCCAACATTGGAAGTTTTCAAGAAGATGTTAGATAACGATTTCTCTGAAGTGGTGTAGGGTCTCCTGCCTAAGCAGGGGGTTGGACTAGAAGACCTCCAAGGTCCCTTCCAACCCTGTTATTCTATTCTATTCTAATTTAATTGGACTTTCTCATGTGGACCTGGTCGTCCATGCCTGAAAGGGGCAGGGTTTTGAACACATAGATGAGGAGTGTTAACACTGAGGATGTTACCTAGTTGGGGAATGAAACATCTACAAGAAAACAACCAGGCTCCTCATTTCAACCCTGAGCTACAAAGATTCACCTTTATTGGAATCGTATAGGTGCCACCTTGAATTCTTGATTCTCCCTACAGATGTGCCTGGCTGTAGGTGGTAATCCTTTCCATTATCCCTATACTCGTTGGAGGACCATCATCCCAGTCTCGAGAAGAGGTCAAGCAGGGAATTAGCCTGGACTCGTTACGTAAACACAAATGGGCAAGGTCTGATCTCCCCTGAATGCCTTTGAGTCTTATCTGGTCTTTCCTGGGTGAAAGTTGTCAGTCAGGGAAGATACCTGTAGTATAGGCCAGGAGTCACCAACCCCTTGAACCTCAGGGACCATTAAATTCATAATATTAAATCCGGCGGACTACTAATATGACCTGCCTAATGACCGGCTGGGTGAGTGTGGCTAGGTGGTCATGTGACTGGGTGGGCATGGCCAACTCAATGTCATTCACGTCGAGGGGTACCTCACCAGCCTCTACTCGCCCCTCCCCTTCTAGCCAATCCTTCCCTCCCCGCCTGGGCTCCTCAAGGCCCCAATAGGAAGCAGTTGTGGGAGCTAAGCAGCCACCACAAGAAAGAGTTGGCAAAACAGCTCAGTTCAAATGGGATTTGATCAAGAAGGCGACTCAGCAGAAGCTCCTCACTGAGGACTACAAACATAGGCTTTCCAAGCAGAGGGAAGACTTACAGGAGTGCAAGGCCAGGTGCCGGTGACTAGAGGTTCAACGGGCTGAGATGGTCAGCCAGTTCCAGCCCATGATGCAGTCCCACTGGAATGAGGCCCCTCCAGCTCTTCGCCACCTGCAGCACTTCCTTCCAGCCTTCGCCCAAAGCCCCACACCAGGAGGCTGAAGCAGACCCCAAGTCGGAATTTCTGCCCCCTTCAACCCACACAAAAAGACCCAGAAGGAGGAGACTCTCTGCAGCAACACAAACATTCATTCCACATATCTGGCCCAAGGGCCATAGTTGGAGGCTCCCTGATTTAGGGCAATATAAAAAATGCAAATAATTTTTCTGTGGACCCCCAAAATTTTCTCACGGACCACCAGTGGTCCATGGACCACCGGTTGGTGACCACTGGTATAGGCAGTAAACAATAAAGTAGCTCCCAAAGGTGTTCTTTTGTTTTTTTTTTTCAAAAAAAAACCACGGTGTGGCTCAGGCTGTAAGAAGCCTGTTATTAAAACACAGCTGCCTGCAATTACTGCAGGTTCTAGTCCCACCAGGTCCAAGGTTGACTCAGCCTTCCATCCTTTATAAGGTAGGTAAAATGAGGACCCAGATTATTGGGGGGGGCAATAAGTTGACTTTGTAAATATACAAATAGAATGAGACTATTGCCTTACACACTGTAAGCCGCCCTGAGTCTTCAGAGAAGGGCGGGATATAAATGTAAATTAAAAAAAAAAAAAGGGCAGCTGGATTTTCTTTCTTTGTTTGATTTGCCTTGAAGACATTTCACTTCTCATCTAGGAAGCTTCTTCCGTTCCTGCAGAACATCCCTTTGCTTCAGAGCTGAAGAAACTTCTTGGATGAGAAGCGAAACGCCTTCAGGAGAAAAAACAAAGACAGTCCAGTTGTCTTTGGAAAAGCACCTTTGGGACAGCCATGACGTGGATGATGGAGAACCTCCACAAATAAGATCCTTTGTTTGAACTTTATGCAGGTGGGCCTGGTTGCTTGCACCGGACGACGCTCTCCTTAACATTCGTCAATGCTCAGGCTGAAAAAAATAATAATGATCAGGAGATATATCTTCAATAAATCCAGAGTAGTGACCGCCTTCCTGCATGGCTACGCAAAGCAGCCATTTTCTTAAGCCTAGCACCATCGAAATTACACTCGATATATCCCCATGAGGAAGTCATGAGCAGAGTGAATCAAGAAATATTAAACCCACCAGAGGTCGTTAGCCCTCTTCTACCACCCTCACCTAGTGACTCCCTACTCAGTTACAGCCTCCTTCTCAAGCAGTTACATCAAATATCTATAATAATTATAATAACAACAGAGTTGGAAGGGACCTTGGAGGCCTTCTAGTCCAACCCCCTGCCCAGGCAGGAAAACCCTACACCATCTCAGAAAGATGGTTATCCAACATTTTCTTAAAAATTTCCAGTGTTGGAGCATTCACAACTTCTGCAGGCAAGTCGTTCCACTGATTAATTGTTCTAACTGTCAGGAAATTACTCCTTAGTTCTAAGTTGCTTCTCTCCTTGCTTAGTTTCCACCCATTGCTTCTTGTTCTACCCTCAGGTGCTTTGGAGAATAGTTTGACTCCCTCTTCTTTGTGGCAGCCCCTGAGATATTGGAAGACTGCTATCATGTCTCCCCTAGTCCTTCTTTTTATTAAACTAGACCTGACACATTTTTGGAGGGTTCTGAAGTTCAGCCAAGATTGAAATCCTGTAGGCCAGCATGGAAAACCTATCATCTACCCAGTTTAACCCTGAAAATGCCTGGAGATAGGAAGGGCCAAGGTCCCTCCTTGAAGCCTGACCATTTTCTGACTCGCTGACCAAGTGTACTCAGCGAGTAGTCCTTAACAGCGGCGCAGTGGTGCAGTGGTTAGAATGCAGTCCTGCAGGCTAATTCTGCTGATCACCGGCTGCCAGCAGTTCGGCAGTTCAAATCTCACCAGCTCAAAGGTTGACTCAGACTTCCATCCTTCCGAGGTGGGTAAAGTGAGGACCCAGATTGTTGGGGGCAAATATGCTGACTCTGTAAACCGCTTAGAGAGGGATGAAAAGCACTGTGAAGAAGTATATAAGTCTAAGTGCTATTGCTTCTTTCTTTTCTTTCTTTCTCTCTTTTCTCCTTCCTTCCTTCCTTTCTTCCTTCCTTCCTTCCTTCCTTCCTTCCTTCCTTCCCTCCCTCCCTCCTGCCTGCCTGCCTTGCGGCCTTCCTTCCTTCCTCCCTCCCTCCCTCCCTCCCTCCTTCCTTCCTTCCTTCCTTCCTTCCTTCCTTCCTTCCTTCCTTCCTTCCTTCCTTCCTTCCTTCCTTCCTTCTAGAGTTAGGCTAACTCTAACCACAGCTAGGAATTTCAGCTCTCACCAGGCTCACAATAGACTCACCCTTCCATCCTTCTGAGATCGATAAAATGAAAGCGATAAAATGAGGACCCAGATTGTTGGGGGCAAGAGGCTGACTCTGTAAACCACTTAGAGACGGATGGAAAGACCTGTGAAGAGGTATATAAGTCTAAGTGCTATTGATTCTTTCTTTTCTTTCTTCCTCTCCCTTTTCTCCTTCCTTCCTTCCTTCCTTCCTCCCTCCCTCCCTCCCTCCCTCCCTTCCTTCCTTCCTTCTTTCCTTGCCATAGTGGCACAATAGTTAGAATGCAGTATTGCAGGTTGACTCTGCCGACTGCCAGGAGTTCGATCCTGACTGGCTCACAGTTGACTCAGCCTTCTATCCTTCCTAGGTCGGTAAAATGAGGACCCAGATTGTTGAGGGTGAGAGATTGACTCTGTAAACTGCTTAGAGAGGGATGTGAAGCGGTATATAAGTCTAAGGGCTATTGCTATGGCTAATGGTACTACATCCACATGGAGAGAAGCAGTGGGGTAGGGCAAGATTCCGCCTTAGGCGGAATATCGTCAATATCTTCATAAATGACTTAAAATGAAGGAATAAAGGGGAACATACCAAATTTGCAGATGATACTAAGCTGACAGGAATAGCCAACACTACAGAAGACAAGCTCCGGATCAAAAAAAAAAAAAGATCTTGACAGATTTGAACCCTGGGCCCTAACTAACACAATGAAATTCAAGGTAGAGAAAAGTAAAGTCTTACACTTAGGCAAGAAAAAGCGAAAGTGCACATATAGGGACATGGTGGTTCAGTGGCTAAGACGCTGAGCTTGTCAATCGAAAGGTCGGCAGTTCAGCGGTTCGAATCCCTAGTGCCGCCGCGTAACTGGGTGAGCTCCCGTGAACTTGTCCCAGCTTCTGCCAACCTAGCAGTTCGAAAGCACGGGGGGAAATGCAAGTAGAAAAAATAGGGACCACCTTTGGTGGGAAGGTAACAGCGTTCTGTGCGCCTTTGGCGTTGAGTCATGCCGGCCACATGACCACAGAGACGTCTTCGGACAGCGCTGGCTCTTCGGCTTTGAAACAGAGATCAGCACCACCCCCTAGAGTCGGGAATGACTAGCACATATATGTGAGGGGAACCTTTACTTTTACACATATAGACTAGATGAAACCAGGGTTAATAGCAGTAACTGTGAGAGGGATCTTGGAGTCTTAGTGGCCTGCTGCCGCCACCAGTGTGCGGCAGCAGCCCAAAAAGGCAATGCAATCCTAAATTGCATTAACAGCGGGATTCAATCAATGCTTGTGCAGGGGTTGGACTAGAAGGCCTCCAAGCGTCCCTTCCAACTCTTGTTATTCTGTTTACTCTCTTGTCCTCACTCTTTGAGCCAACCTTACGTTGCAAAAGCGGACTCTGTCACATTCATTCAACCCTGTTTGTGGAGATAAACAAGCTAAGACGCTGAGCTTGTCGATCCGAAAGGTCGGCTTTTCGGCGGTTCGGATCTCTAGTACAGGCCTTCTGCATGAGCAGGGAGCCAGACTAGATGACCTCCAGGATCCCTTCCAACTCTGTTACTGTTACTGAATAGATTCTCAATCACGAACGGTCATTGACAGTCCCGGAACTTGGGTTGTTTTCTTGCAGAAATCTCAGCCGGAGGTTGGACTAGAAGACCTCCGAGGGGCCCTTCCAGCTGTGCAATTCTACTTTCTTTCTTTCTTTCTTTCTTTCTTTCTTTCTTTCTTTCTTTCTTTCTTTCTTTCTTTCTTTCTTTCTTTCTTTCTTTCTGCTTCTGCAGCATTAAAAGAACCAGCCGGGCAGATGGGAAGGGGTTTGTCATCACCCTCTCCCCGTTTTTCTTTTTTCCCCTCTTCGATCTTTCCCCATCTTTTTGCTTTCCGGCTTCTTCCAGTTGGCGGCTGCTATTTTCTTTAACTTAGAAAGACGCTGCCTCAACCATTTGCCAGACCCCTGACTGTGCACTGATGCACATAAACACTTAGCTTTGAACACAATCAGAGAATGAAAGAGCTCCTTTTTTTGTAAAAAAAAAAATAAATTGCTGCCGTACAGTAATATACCAATTCCTTGAAGCCTAGGGGGAGGAGGAGGGAAAAAAAATAGAAAGAAAGGAAAAAGAAAAAGGGAAAAAAAAACCCATCCTGGCATCCATTATGTCATCTGTGTGTGTAACCCAACTGCATTCCATTTTTTTTTCCTTTCCAAAAGGGGAAAGAAACAAATTACCATAATTTAAACGCTTTTCATGGAATATAATGATGCTTGCAAGAATTCCCTTGCACTCCCTTTCGCTTCTCGGCGCTGCCCCAGTTTGAAAATCGATGCATAATAAGTCATTATTATTATTTTTTTTCCCACCAGCGTCCGGGATGATGTTGCAATTGCAGAAAAAAGAAACCAGCCGGATCAACTTTCGAGATTGCAATCCTAAGCATATTCCTTAACCGGAAAATCTTTTCCTCGCTTCTTTAAAAAAAAAAAAGAACTTCGTGTTTAGGTAGACAAATAGCAATAGCACTTATACACCGCTTCACAGCATGGCTCAAGGAAGGAAGGAAAGGAAGGAGGGAGGGAGGGAGACAGGAAGGAAAGGGACCAAGGGAAGGAAGGAAGGAAGGATGGATGGATGGAAGGAAGGAAGGAAGGAAGGAAGGAAGGAAGGAAGGAAGGAAGGAAGGAAGGAAGGAAGGAAGGAAAAAAGATAAGGAGGGAGGAAGGGAGGGAAGAAGGGAGGAAAGGAAGGAAGGAAGGAAGGAAGATAAGGCGGGAAGGAGGGAGGGAGGGAAGGAAGGGAGGGAGGGAGGAAAGATGGAAAAAAGATAAGGAGGGAGGAGGAGGAAGGAAGGAGGAAGGGAGAGAGGGAGACAGGAAGGAAGGGAGGGAGGAAGGAAGGAAGGAAGGAAGGAAGGAAGGAAGGAAGGAAGGAAGGAAGGAAGGAAGGAAGGAGGGAGGAGGGAGGAGGAAGGAAGGAAAAAGATAAGGAGGAGGGAGGAGGAAGGAAGGAGGAGGGAGGAGGGAGGAAAGGAAGGAAGAGTTCTTGTTGGAAAAATAGGAGGAGGGTGTGCTGTAGATGTTCTCAGCCTTGAGTTATTTATAAAAAATAATAAAAGCATGCAATAAATAAAATAAACAATAAAGAAATGTTCAGAAGCCCTTGGGCTGACGTAGCTTCAAAGAAGACTCGTTTTGATCTCAGTTTGTTACTGCGGTTTTATCAATCCTTGTTTTCGGGGACGGCATCATTGTATGATGCTGGCTTGCTGCTTGGTGCTTCAATGCTGCCTACGATCTTTGGCTGCCTACGATGTCCTTTCTGCAAAGCAAAGCAGGGTTCCGATCGCCCCTCATAGCTCAGAGTGATGGGTTAGGCAGTCCAACCCAGCAGCAGGATGCAGCCTGGCTCGATCGTAGGCAGTCTCTCCCTGCCTATTTTTTCCCTCATTGGATCCCGCAGACTAATTTTAGTCGGTGAGCTAAAATTGGGAGTTGACTGCCCCCACTGGAAGCTATGGAGAACTCAGACACGCACAAGCCTTGAACTCTTAAAACAAACAGTAATAACCCACCATTGGCACCGACAGCCCAAAAGGGTCGGCCTCCAACCAACCTGCCTCTCCAAAGTCTTGAAGTTCTCCTTCAGACCAAATAATTAAAAATTAGCTAATGTTTAATAGCGATTAGCTATTTTACTAGAAGAGTACTCAAATCTTCTGCTTGAGATAAAATTCCCTATCCCACCAGACTTAAAATCTTTATTTATTTATTTTATTTATTTATTTTATTTTGTCACACAGTATATATAAGCATAAGCATGAGATAATTATACAATATATAAGCATATATATAAGTATGAGTATGTAATAACTATATTAATTGGATGCAACGAAAGGAAACAAAAGGACAGGAACGGTAGGCACGTTAGTGCTCTTATGCACTCCTTTCGCTTCTCGGCGCTGCCCCAGTTTGAAAATCGATGCATAATAAGTCATTATTATTTTTTTTTTTCCCACCAGCGTCCGGGATGACGTTGCAATCGCAGAGAAAAGAAACCAGCCGGATCAACTTTCGAGATTGCAATCCTAAGCATATTCCTTAACCGGAAAATCTTTTCCTCGCTTCTTTAAAAAAAAAAAAAGAACTTCGTGTTTAGGTAGACAAATAGCAATAGCACTTATACACCGCTTCACAGCATGGCTCAAGGAAGGAAAGGAAGGAGGGAGGGAGGGAGGGAGACAGGAAGGAAAGGAAGCAAGGGAAGGAAGGAAGGATGGATGGATGGAAGGAAGGAAGGAAGGAGGGAGGGAAGGAAGGAAGGAAGGAAGGAAGGAAGGAAGGAAGGAAGGAAAAAAGATAAGGAGGGAGGAAGGGAGGGAGGAAGGGAGGAAAGGAAAGAAGGTAGGAAGGAAGGAAAGAAGGAAGATGAGGTGGGAGGGAGGGAGGGAAGGAAGGAAGGAGGAAGGGAGGGAGGGAGGAAGGAAGGATGGAAAAAAGATAAGGAGGGAGGGAGGAAGGAAGGAGGAGGAGAGAGGAGACAGGAAGGAAAGGGAGCAAGGGAAGGAAGGAAGGAAGGAAGGAAGGAAGGAAGGAAGGAAGGAAGGAAGGAAGGAAGGGAGGGAGGGAGGGAGGGAGGAAGGAAGGAAAAAAGATAAGGAGGGAGGGAGGGAGGGAAGGAAGGAAAGAGGGATGGAGGGAGGAAAGGAAGGAAGAGTTCTTGTTGGAAAAATATGAGGAAGGTGTGCTGTAGATGTTCTCAGCCTTGAGTTATTTATAAAAAATAATAAAAGCGTGCAATAAATAAAATAAACAATAAAGAAATGTTCAGAAGCCCTTGGGTTGACGTAGCTTCAAAGAAGACTGGTTTTGATGTCAGTTTGTTACTGCGGTTTTATCAATCCTTGTTTTCGGGGACGGCCTCATTATATGATGCTGGCTTGCTGCTTGGTGCTTCAATGCTGCCTACGATCTTTGGCTGCCTACGATGTCCTTTCTGCAAAGCAAAGCAGGGTTCCGATCGCCCCTCATAGCTCAGAGTGATGGGTTAGGCAGTCCAACCCAGCAGCAGGATGCAGCCTGGCTCGATCGTAGGCAGTCTCTCCCTGCCTATTTTTTCCCTCATTGGATCCCGCAGACTAATTTTAGTCGGTGAGCTAAAATTGGGAGTTGACTGCCCCCACTGGAAGCTATGGAGAACTCAGACACGCACAAGCCTTGAACTCTTAAAACAAACAGTAATAACCCACCATTGGCACCGACAGCCCAAAAGGGTCGGCCTCCAACCAGCCTGCCTCTCCAAAGTCAAAGTTCTCCTTCAGACCAAATAATTAAAAATTAGCTATTTTTAATTGCGATTAGCTATTTTACTAGAAGAGTACTCAAATCTTCTGCTTGAGATAAAATTCCCTATCCCACCAGACTTAAAAACTTTATTTATTTATTTATTTTATTTTGTCACACAGTATATATAAGCATAAGCATGAAATAATTATACAATATATAAGCATATATATAAGTATGAGTATATAATAACTATATTAATTGGATGCAACGAAAGGAAACAATAGGACAGGAACAGTAGGCACGCTGGTGCTCTTATGCACTCCCCTTACAGACCTCTTAGGAATGGGGTGAGGTCAATAGTAGATAGTCTTTGGTTAAAGCTTTGGGGATTTTGGAAAGAGACCACAGAGTCTGGTAGTGCATTCCAGGCATTAACAACTCTGTTACTGAAGTCATATTTTCTGCAATCAAGATTGGAGCGGTTAACATTAAGCTTAAACCGATTGTGTGCTCGTGTATTGTTGCAATTGAAGCTGAAGTAGTCTTCGACAGGAAGGACATTGTCATAGATGATTCTATGAGTTAAATTCAGGTCATGTCGAAGGCGGCGGAGTTCTAAATTTTCTAAACTCGGGATTTCAAGTCTGGTGCCATAAGGTATTATCTGGATAGCTCCGAACTACGTCGTCTACGTTCCGACCTATGCTTCGTTCATAAGATTATTTACCAAAATTTTCTACCTGTAAATGTATACTGTAATTTCAACCGTAATAACACAAGGCCATCAATCGATTTAAACTCAATGTAATTCGCTCTAATCTTGATTGTAGGAAATATGTCTTCTGCAATAGAGTAGTAAATGTCTGGAACACTTTACCTGATCCTGTTTTTAAGTCTCTCTAATCCCCATACCTTTTACCTTAAGCTGTCTACCGTGGACCTTTCATGTTTCGTAAGAGGTCCCTAAGGGGGCGTGCATAAGCGCAGCAACGTGCCTACCGTCCCTGTTCTACTGTCCCCAATTGTATGTAATCATTCTATGTGTTTATGGCTATGTTTTGCCTATTTATATCCTTGTATTTGTGCCAATTTTCTTTTTCATGTGTCCATGTCTATATGGATACTTGTTTCCTTGTTCTCGTTGACAAACAAACGAACAAACAAATAAATAAAATTATCCGGCTTAAACTTGTCTTATTGAATTAACTTGCCGAGCGAGCTGACGGTGGCTGAGAGAGGCCACAAGCTTTGGCTAAGCTTACAAGCAGCTTCTCCTGCATGGGGCTACTTTCTAGAGCAGAGGTGGGCAACCGTGGCCCCTTTAGGACCTGTGGACTTCAACTCCCAGAATTCCCGAGCCAGCGGGAAAATCTATCACATACATCAAACTCTATTGCCATTTCTGTCTTTTAACCGCAAGCTGTTTTATATGCGTTTGAAAGGAGTTGTAGAATAAGATATAAAGATACAAGAAGAGGATACTTGGAAGAAAGGGCTTCCCTCCCCAAAAAAAAGAATATGGGGCCTCTGGTGGCTCAGACTGGTAAGACAGTCTGTTATTAACAGCAGCTGCTTGCAATTACTGCAGGTTCAAGCCCCACTAGGCCCAAGGTTGACTCAGCCGTCCATCCTTTATAAGGTAGGTAAAATGAGGACCCAGATTGTTAGGGGCAATAAGTTGACTTTGTATATAATATACAAATGGATGAAGACTATTGCTTGACATAGTGTAAGCTGCCCTGAGTCTTCAGAGAACGGCGGGATATAAATGCAAATTTTTTTAAAAAAGAATATTTGTAGCTGAGAGGTTGAAATGAGGGGTTCTTCGAGCACTCTGAGCTTGGTGGTTTTCTTGCAGATGTTTCATGACCCAAGTAGGTAACCTCATCAGTGCTTGAAGGGAGTGGGATTTGTGGAGAAGAAGAGGAGGAGGAGAGGAGGAAGAGGAGGAGGAGGAGGAAGAGGAGGAGGAGGGAGGAGGAGGAGAAAGAGAACAACAGTGAGGTCCTTGGTGCTCTCTGAGTTTGGTAGTTTTCTTGCAGACGTTTCATAACCCAACTAGGTAACCACATCAGAGCTAGAAGGGAGGGAAGGTATGCTCTCGGTTAATAGAAACTGAGAGCAAACCCCCCTCTCTTCTACCAATGATGGTGTTACTTAGTTGGGTTATGAAATGTCTGCAAGAAAACGACCAAGCTCAGAGAGCACCAAGTATGCCAATTCCTCAGGTTTGCGGGAAAGAAAAGGGAAGGAGAGAAGGAGAAGGAGAGGAGGAAAGAAGAAAAGTAGATGGAAGAAGGGAGGGAAAGGAAAGAGAAGGAGAGGGAGAAGAAGGAGTGCTGTAAAACAAGGGAGATGAAATGGTAGAAGAGCAACCCCGAATATACCTAAATTGTTTAGGATGAAGGTTGTATTAGTATGAAAGTTAAAAGAAAATATGTATGTTAGATAAGAAATTGTACATTTAAGATAGGTTTATGAGGGGAATTTTTTAAAAAACAAAAAAGTATGCCAGTTATTCCTTCTCTTCTTCCTCCTCCTCCTCCTCTTCCTCCTCCTCCTCCTCCACTCCATAAACTCCACTCCATTCTCACACTGATGATGTTACCTACTTGGGTAATGAAATGTCTACAAGAAAACCACCAAGCTCAGAGAGCACCAAGTATGCTAATTCCTCCTCCTTCTCTTCCTTCCTTCCTCCTCCTCCTTTTCCTCCTCCTCCTCCGCTCCATAAACCCCACTCCATTCTCACACTGATGATGTTACCTACTTGGGTAATGAAATGTCTACAAGAAAACCACCAAGCTCATAGATCACCAAGTATGCCCATTCCTCCTCCTTCTCTTCCTGCCTCCTCTTCCTCTCCACAAACCCCACACTGATGGTGTTACCTACTTGGGTAAGGAAATGTCTACAAGAAAACCACCAAGCTCAGAGAGCACCAAATATGCCCATTCCTCCTCATTCTCTTCCTTCCTTCCTTCCTCCTCTTCCTCCTCCTCCTCCTCCTCCTCCTCCTCCTCCTCCTCCTCCTCCTCCTCCTCCTCCTCCTCCTCCTCCTGTTCATAAACCCCACTCCATTCTCACACTGATGATGTTACCTACTTGGGTAATGAAATGTCTACAGGAAAACCACCAAGCTCAGAGAGCACCAAATATGCCCATTCCTCCTCATTCTCTTCCTGCCTCCTCTTCCTCCTCTTCCTCCTCTTTCTCTTCCTCTTTCTCCTCTTCTACACAAACCCCACACTGATGGTGTTACCTACTTGGGTAAGGAAACATCCACCAGAAAACCACTAAGCTCAGAGCACCAAGGACCCCTCTAGAAAGGGTTTGTTGCGAGCATTAAAGAGAGAGAATGAGATAGAAACTGAACTGTGAAGCTTAAAGTAGGACAAACAGAATTCCTTTCAACAATCCCTTAACTTCTTCCCATCAGGAACTGCAATATGCATAAAATTCAGTATCACCCCATTAAAATTCATTAAAGCCCTTTTCCAGCTATTTAGTGGATTTTGAAGAAAAGACAGCCGTTGCCTCGCCTGCTCCTTCCAATGGCCTCTTTGAATATAATTAACCCTTATTCATGGGTCTCTTCTTCCAACTAATCTTTCCACCCTGTGCTGTCCAATGCATTTTTAATACCGTGGCTAATTCTGGCATCCCAAATCCCTGGTGTGCTCCTGAGAAAACAAGGTTTTGACAAAAGGGAAGGAAGGAAATGGAAGAAAGAAAGATGGAAGGAAAAAGGAAAGAGATAGAAGAGGGAGGGAGGGAGGGAGGGAAGAAGGAAGGAAGAGGGGGAGGGAGGGTTAGGGAGGGAAGGAAGGAGTTGGAAGAGAGGGAGAAAGGAAAGAAGGAAGGAAGGAGAAAGGAAAGGAAGGAAGGAAGAAAAGGAAGATAGGAAAAGGAAGAAAGAAAAAGGAAAGGAGAGAAGTAGGTAAAGAAAGAAAAAGGAGAATGAAAGAATGAAAGAAGCAAGAAGAAAGGAAAGATAAGAAAGAAGAAAAAGGGGAAGGGAAGGGAGGGAGGGAGGAAGGAAGGAAGAGGGGAGGGAGGGTTAGGGAGGGAAGGAAGCAGATGGAAGGGAGGAGATGGGAGGGAGTGAAGGTAGGTAGGAGACTGAAAGAAGGAAGAAGAAACAAGGAGAAGGAGAAAGGAAGAAAGGAAGAAGAAAAGGAAGGAAGGGATGGAAGAAGGAAGGAAGGAAGAAGGAGGGAAGGAAGCAGATGGAAGGGAGGAGATGGGAGGGAGGGAAGGTAGGTAAAGGAAGACTGAAAGAAGGAAAGAAAGAAAGAAACAAGGAGAAAGGAGAAAGGAAAGAAAGGAAAGAAGAAAAGGAAGGAAGGAAGGGATGGAAGAAGGAAGGAAGGAAGAAGGAGGAAGGTAGGTAAAGAAAGAAGGAAGGAAGGAAGGAAGGAAGGAAGGAAGGAAGGAAGGAAGGAAGAAGCAAGGAGAAAGAAAAGGAAGAAAAGGAAGGAAGGAAGGGGATGGAAAGAAAGAAGGAAAGGAAGGAAGGAAGGAAGGAAGGAAGAAAAGAAGGAAGGAAGAAAGGAAGGAGCAAGGAGAAAGGAAAAGAAAGGAAGGAAGGAAGGAAGGAAGGAAGGAAGGAAGGAAGGAAGGAAGGAAGGAAGGAAGGAAGGAAATGCTGTGAGATCCTTGGTATTCTCTGAGCTTGGTTATTTCCTTGCAGATGTTTCATTACCCAACTAGGGAACAGCATCCATCCTTCCTTCGCAATTGATTTATTTTGGTTTTGAAGGAACAAGTTTTTCAGACTTTGGGAACAAAACATCCAGCTGAAAAGCTGTGCCATCTTTTTTTCGGCTTAATACTTCAGTACACGCTCCTTCCTGAGTCAATTCCCTCTGGAGATAGCCTCCAAAAACACAGAGACTTTTTTGCGAGAATTGGGTCTCCAAACAGCCGGCAGAGGTAACATCAGAAGACGATCAGCTGTTGGCTAACGGTGGTGGCAAGAAAGTCCCCGCACTCCTTGTTATTGTTTACGAGCACCGCAAGAGAGGCAAAGAGCACATGTAGCCAGTGATTAACGGGAGATTATATTGTTGCTGTAATTAAAAAAAACAACAAACCATCATTTGCTCTACTCAACTGCACCGGGATGATCAGAGAGAGAAAGCGATTAGATAAAACCAGGGAGCGAAAGGAAAACCAGAAGGCTGGGGGGGAAAAAATCCAGAGCTTTCCAAGGAAATGCAATGGGAATATTCCCGATTAAGGTAAGTCTACATTTAGGCACGAAAAACAAAATGCACAGATAGAGTATAGGTGGTACCTGGCTCAACAGTAGTAACTGTGAGAGGGATCTTGGAATCCTAGAGGACAATCATTTAAATCGGAGCCAGCAGTGTGCTGCAGCTGCCAAAAAAGCAGGGGTGAAATGCTACCGGTTCGGACCGGTTCGGCCAAACCGGTAGCAATAGAGGCAGGTGGTTTGGAGAAACAGTAGCGATGGCAGCGTGAGGCTCCGCCCACCCTCCCTGTCGTCATTACTTTCCGGTTTTAACCAGGAAGTAACCTGTTTTTTACCCTCTGCACATGCACAGAATGGTTTGCGCATGCACAGAGGGTCCATGTGCGCATGTGAGACGCATGTGCGAGCGGAGCAAGCACGTATGCGTGGCGCGTGCATTTCCGAGCTGGTAAGGAAGGTAAGTAGATTTCACCCCTGCAAAAAAGCCAACACAGTTCTAGGCTGCATCAACAGAGGGATAAAATCGAGATCACGTGAAGTATTAATATCACTTTTTAAGGCCTCGGTAAGGCCACACTTGGAATATTGCATTCACTTTTGGTCGCCACGATGTGAAAAAGATGTTGAGACTCTAGAAAGAGTGCAGAGAAGAGCAACAAAGATGATTAGGGGACTGGAGGCTAAAACATATGAAGAACGGTTGCAGGAACTGGGTATGTCTAGTTTAATGAAAAGAAGGACTAGGGGAGGCATGATAGCAGTCTTCCAATATCTCAAGGGCTGCCAAAAGAAGAGGGAGTCAAGCTGTTCTCCAAAGCACCTGAAGGCAGGACAAGAAGCAATGAGTGGAAACTAATCAAGGAAAGAAGCAACTTAGAACTAATTTGAAATTTCCTCACAGATAGAACAATAAATAAGTGGAACAATTTGCCTGCAGAAGTTGTGAATGCTCCAACACTGGAAGTTTTTAAGAAGATGTTGGATAACCATTTGTCTGAAATGGTATAGGCTATCCTGCCTAAGCAGGGGTTTGGTCTTGAAGACCTCCAAGGTCCCTTCCAATTCTGTTATTCTATTCTATTCTAAATTCTAAGCAGAACATTGAAGGCAGAACCAAGAGAGGGGCAGACCGATTGGCATAGTCTACAACTTCTCCTCCTCTCTAAGGTCAATTAATCAGTGTATGAGAAACTAATTTTTGGGGAAGCAGAAAGGATTAGTGGACAAGTCTGCATTGCAGTGGTGGGAATATGTTCTCCTTTTTGGCAAATTCTTTATCTTCCCTCTGAATCCAAGAAAAAATATTTTTTTTGCAAACAGCCTAGGAACAGAGTCAAGGGGAGTAACAGAACAACAGAGTTGGAAGGGATCTAGGTAGAGTCTCAATCATCTAGGTCATGGTTGTCCCAAAGGTGCTTTTCCAAAAGGCAAATGGACTTTCTTGACACCAAGAAAAGCCTTTCAGAAAAAACTTTTGGGTCAAGGTTTAGAGACTTTCAGATAATTGTTTCAGAGGTCACCAAGAACGTGAATCGTCTGAATATTGTAACATAGGGTGTCAAACTCAAGGCCTGCGGGCCATATCCGGGCCGTGATGTGGTCGGATCCGGCCCGTGGGCCCTCCTGAAAAAGAAAAGAAGAAAAAGAAAGAAAGAAGGAAAGAAGGAGAGAAGGTAGGTAAAGTAAGAAAGAAAGAAGGAAGGAAGGAAGGAAGGAAAGAAAGAAAGAAAGAAAGAAAGAAAGAAAGAAAGAAAGAAAGAAAGGAGAAAGGAGAAAGATAAGAAAGAAGAAAAAGGGAAGGGAAAGGAAGGGAAGGAAAGGAAAGGAAGGAAGGAAGGAAGGAAGGAAGGAAGGAAGGAAGGAAGGAAGGAAGGAAGGAAGAGGGGAGGGAGGAATAGGGAGAAAAGGAAGCAGATGGAAGGGAGGGAGGGAGGAAAGAAGGAAGGTAGAGGAAGACTGAAAGAAGGAAAGAAAGAAAGAAGCAAGGAGAAAGGAAAGAAAGGAAAGAAGAAAAGAAAGGAAGAGGATGGAAAGAAGAAAGGAAGGAAAGAAGGAGGGAAGTTAGGTAAAGGAAGGAAGGAAGGAAGGAACGAAGGAAGGAAGGAAGGAATACAAGGGGCCATCCCGCATCGCTTTGGCCCAGTCTACCCAATGTAAAGAGGAAACATTGGGCCAGTGTGGTTTTGGCCCAGTCTACCCAGCAGTGAAATCCTCTGAATTCTGTTACCGATTCTGTGAGTCTGCTACCAAGAGTCTGAGGTGTCCCTGTGCAACACTAAGAAAGTAACATTTTGAAGCCTTCCAAGTCTGCAAAGGTAAGTAGAACAGCGAGAGGGGTGGAATCCATTGTGCCACATGATTTAGATTAGCTAGAACGTGGGAAATCTGACAATTCTAGCTAATATAAATTGAGCATCACAGCTGATTGTCACCCAGCTGATCATCAGAAATACCGGATCGCCCGAACTGGTAGCATTTTTTTACTACCGATTCGGGACAACCAGTCTGAACCGGTAGCATTTCACTCCTGGGTCTACCCAATGCAGAGAGGAAACATGCCAGCAGTTTGTGGAGCCACCCAATCAACCAAGCTCCCTCAGCCCCCCACCCCAAGGTCAACCACAGCCCTGATGCAGCTCTCAATGAAATTGAGTTTGACACCTCTGTTCTATTTTTTTTTTTTTTTATTATAAAAAGTTTTTATTGGTCAAAAAAAATTTATGCAAATACATATCAGGTATGGTAAATTTTCATTTTTCTTATACATGATAAGAATTTTACTCAAAATTTTAAACACATACAACAGCCATATGGCAAGCAGGTGATACGAAGTAGCTAAGTTTCAATCTTACACAATAAGGAAGGGTCAAGAATAATCAGAATATCATACGAAAGAGAATAAGGAAAACCAACACAATACCAAATATCTTTGTCACTTCCTAGTTTTGGATCTCAGAACTCTGGGTTCAGCCTGACCCAACTCCAGGGCCGCAACAGCGGCAGCCGCCTCCGCCCCATGGTCTATAACCTCCCCTTCTTCAATTCCTGGGTCATCTAAATCCAGGAGGGCTTTGTGTTCCTCCACGAGGCCGCAGCCTCCGCAATTGTACTAATTTTTTCGTAATGCCCTCCCGGAAAATCATCAATCCTCTGGCATCAGCCATCTGAAGCCCACTCCTTCTGGTACAATTTGCTTGATAAAAATAATATTTCTTTCTCATTTCACGACCTGTCTGGGAATCTGCCTCAGAATGGCTATCTCCTGCCCCTATAAGTCAGTGCCCCACTCCTATGTTTTCTAAGAATTTCATCTCGCCTCTTTTCACAAATTTGACATGAACCTCTCTAGGAACTGCATGCGTGCGTGCATATTGTGAATTAACTCTATAAACTCGCTCCACATCCCAATTCATAAAATCAACACCTCTCCCAAGAAATTCTCCCAACAGTTTAGTCACAACATCTCTCAAGTCTTCTTGGTCCACTTCTTCCAAATTTTGAAACCTAAGAAATAAGACATTTTATCCATCTGTAGTCCAAGCACAGCATTGCTTGTCGCCTCCTCTTTTCTGCACTGCCCGCATCTCACCCTCCAGACCTTCCACTTTCTGCTTATTTTCTGCTGAGACTTGTTGAGTATCCTTTAAAATCCTTTTGGATAGTCACAATTTCTGCTCTTATTTCATCCAGTTTCTTGTCCATATTAGATAACTTTTCCAGAATTCTCCATTTCTCCAGCAGTTGGTCTCTGACCTTTGCCATTTAAAAAAAAAAATTTTAAAATCCTCAGGCAAGCACAGTATCCTTATAATTTCCTCCGGATCCACCAGGGGCACTCACAGGAGCAACGAGTCCAGAGTACAGTTAGTCAACCAGGAAGTCAAGGGAAGTGATGTCATCAAGATTCTCATAGTGAAGGCGGAAGCTGGACGCCACCATTGTTCCTCAGAGGAGGGGGGCCTCAAACCTCCCTCCTAAATTTCTCCATCACCTCTTTCTCCAGAGCTCCACAAAACCGTAATCTTGTTATTTTAAGTTCTCCTCTCCAGTGATTCAGATTCTTCCAGTCGCAGGGGAGAAAAAACCCCCCCGCACTCCGGAGTACTCCACTCACATTTGCCGATATTCCCTTCCCTTCTCCTCCTCAATTCTTCTCCGTTCCCTGTTCACCACCAGGCTGCTGCAATTATAAATCCAAAGCCCCGGTGTCACCGAGCACAGCGGCCCAGGCGACGACCAAAATAATGGCCGCGGCCTGTGGCCTCCGAACCCCGCCGAGCCTAGGACGCGCCAGCATCGGTCCCCCCAGTCCTGTATATCGGCTGGGAGACCCCTGGCGAGCCGTCCGTGCGGCAGGTGTCCTTTTCGGAACACCTGGCCCCTAAGGGCCTCGGCGGCGGCCGGATTCGGACACTGGAGGCAGGAGAAGCCTTCCAGACGTCCGTTGCCACCGGATACCGGAAGTCGTCCCGACACCTCTGTTCTAGTCCAACACCCTGCTCAAGCAGGAAACCCTGTGTCATGTCAGACAAATGGCTGTCCAGTCTCTTCTTCAAACCTTCCAGTGATGAAGCACCCAGAACGTCTGGTGGCAGACTGTTCCACGGGCCTCTGGTGGGTCAGCAGACTAAACCCTATTTACTAAACCCTATTTACTAAATCTGCACTACTATTAATCTTCGTTCCCATCACCAATCTCTTTCCACTTATGACTGTATGACTGTAACTTTGTTGCTGGCAATCCTTATGATTTATATTGATATATTGACCATCAATTGTATTGTAAATGTTGTACCTTGATGAAGGTATCTTTTCTTTTATGTACACTGAGAGCATATGCACCAAGACAAATTCCTTGTGTGTCCAATCACACTTGGCCAATAAAAAATTCTATTCTATTCTATTCTATTCTATTCTATTCTATTCTATTCTATTCTATTCTATTAAGTCTGTCTGTTATTAACACAGCTGCTTGCAATTACTGCAAGTTCAAGCCCCACCAGGCCCAAGGTTGACTCAGCCTTCCATCCTTTATAAGGTAGGTAAAATGAGGACCCAGATTGTTGGGGGGGCAATAAATAAATAAATATACAAATGGATGAAGACTATTGCTTGACACAGTGTAAGCTGCCCTGAGTCTTCGGAGAAGGGCGGGATATAAATTCAAATAAAAAAAAAATTCTTCTCACTGTCAGGGAATTCCTCCTTAATTCTAGGTTGCTTCTCTCCTAGATGGAGTTTCTCTCCATTGCTTTTTGTTCTGCCTTCGGGTGCTTTGGAGAATCAGTTGACATCCCTTCCCTCTTCTTTGTGGCAGCCCCTTAGAGAGTCTACCAGTTTTCTCTAGTTCATCCTGCAAGTAAGATCAGTTCCATCTTCTTTGATCAGTTTTGATCAGCAAGGAGATCCCTTCAAGGAGCCTTATTCAATAAAGCTCATCCACCTAAACCCTTTAAAAGCATCCCTCGTAAGAGTCTTAACCCAGGAACAGTCCAATCCCTGGTTTTCCTGCCGTCCTAACCCTCCGTTGAAGTCTCTACTTGCCCTGTTTGGTTGCCGAAACCAAACCAGAAAGTTATCGAAGAGCAAATGACAGAGCCAATAATTCCTTGGTAGAACTACACCAGCAGCTCCTTGGGAAGGGTGGCCTCACCAATTCAGTGTAAAGCAGTACCATCACTTCCCGTGTGGACTGAACAGAAAACATTCTCAGCTGCCATCTGGAGGTACCCAGTGAAAATAAGTCCCTCTACTCATCCTTTGGAATAAAATAATCTTCCCATCCTTCTGGCAGGGTCCTTTTCTTCCCTCAGCTCTAACTGATCTAGCCTCACATAACATCTTTTGTCTGGGCCTGGCTGAAACAGAGATTTTTCACGTCCTGCTATTATTATGGGAAGGGAAGGGAAGGGAAGGGAAGGGAAGGGAAGGGAAAGGAAAGGAAAGGAAAGGAAAGGAAAGGAAAGGAAAGGAAAGGAAAGAAAAGGAAAGGAAAGGAAAGGAAGATAATGCAGAATAAAAGAGAAGAGAAGATAATGCAGAATAAGAATAGAATAGAATAGAATAGAATAGAATAGAATAGAATAGAATGGAATGGAATGGAATGGAATGGAATGGAATGGAATGGAATGGAATGGAATAAAAGTGGCCAAGTGTGATTGGACACACAAGGAATTTGTCTTTGTGCATACGCTCTTAGTGTAAAGAATAGAATAGAATAGAATAGAATAGAATAGAATAGAATAGAATAGAATAGAATAGAATAGAATAGAATAGTCCCTATGTACCCTATGACTATCATTAAGTGTTGTAAATATTGTACCTTAATGAATATATCTTTTCTTTTATATACACCGAGAACTTATGCACCAAGACAAATTCCTTGTGTGTCCAATCACACTTGGCCAATAAAAAATTCTATTCTATTCTATTCTATTCTATTCTATTCTATTCTATTCTATTCTATTCTATTCTATTCTATTCTATTCTATTCTGATAGGATAGGATAGGATAGGATAGGATAGGATAGGATAGGATAGGATAGGATAGGATAGGATAGGATAGGATAGGATAGGATAGGATAGGGGAAGGGAAGGGAAGGGAATGCAGAATAAGAATTACAAAAGGCTTTGTCACTAGACTGGAGACCTGCCTGAGCTTGAAATTTAGCAGTCCTTGTTTTCTGGTATAAAAAAGGACCTCCGCTTTTTTTCATTCCTTTTCCACCTTTTTCTTAACTCCATGTTGTGTACACCATCTCAGTTTGCAGAACTGTACAGCACGTCCCAATGTTTGCAACATGTCCGCTTTTTCCTTCCTACGACTCTTCAACCAGAACGATTAAATTCACCGCAGCGCGCTTCCCAAAATGGTTGAAAGAACTGACAATTGCCTTTCCAAAATACTGTATCTAAGGTTTAGTTAAGGGACGCAGTGGCTCAGTGGCTAAGATGCTGAGCTTTTCGATCGGCAGTTCAGCGGTTCGAATCCCTAGTGCCGTGTAACGGGGTGAGCTCCCGTTAACTTGTCCCAGCTTTTGCCAACCTAGCAATTCGAAAGCACGTAAAAAAACATGCAAGTAGAAAAATAGGGACCACCTTTGGTGGGAAGGGAACAGTGTTCCGTGCGCCTTTGGTATTTAGTCATGCCAGCCACATGACTATGGAGACGTCTTCGGACAGCGCTGGCTCTTCGGCTTTGAAACGGAGATGAGCACCACCCCCCAGAAGCAGGAACGACTAGCACATATGAGTGAGGGGAACCTTTACCTTTACCTTAAGGTTTAGTTAGCCTTAACTAATTTGTATGTGTTTGTGTGAGTGTGTGTTCAATGGGTGCATTGTGCTGCACAACCCCAGATATCTCCTCAAGTTAGCTTATATGAGTTGGACCAACGCAGAAAAATTAATGTTCTGATTAAATCCGGTTCGTGAAAAAAGCCATACATTGAACAATCGAACACACAAATCAAGGTACGTGGCCTGCCAGTTTGATACCGGGTTCAATTCAAAGTTCAGGTTTTAACTTTTAAAACCCATCATTGAGCTGTCCGAGGCCACACTCCAGCCCACCACATCAGCTCTTGCAAAGAAGCTACGCTGAGAATACCCTCAGCTAGGGACCTATGCCTTTGATGAGACAGACAGCCATACAAATTTACAGAATGCAGAATAAGAGAGTTGAAGGTCTTTCTAGTCAACCTCCCCTTGCTTAGGCAGGAGACCCTGCACCATGTCAGACAAATGGTTGTCCAATCTCGTCTTTAAAAACCTCCTGTGATGAAAGGGGCCTCTGGTGGCTCAGACTGGTAAGACAGTCTGTTATTAACAGCAGCTGCTTGCAATTACTGCAGGTTCAAGTCCCACCAGGCCCAAGGTTGACTCAGCCTTCCATCCTTTATAAGGTAGGTAAAATGAGGACCCAGATTGTTGGGGGCAATAAGTTGACTTTGTGTATAAATATAAAAATAGGATGAAGACTACTGCTTGACATAGTGTAAGCCGCCCTGAGTCTTTGGAGAAGGGCAGGATATAAATGCAAATTTTTTTAAAAAGCGCCCACAACTTCTGGAGGCAAATCTTTCCGCTGGGTAATTGTTCTCACTGTCGAGAAATGTCTCCTTAGTTGTAGGTTGGATCTCAAAATAAGGAGAAATTTCAGTTAAAACAATCAACCAATGATATTTGATTAACTAATTAATAAATCAATGGCCAATCATACTGATAGTGACATGCTACATGCTGGATTACAGACAGCACGGGTGTTGTATGTGCGATGGAACAAAAGTAGGAAGTGGGTCATGGTTGCAGATGTCTCCACAGTGTCGTGTAGTCCAGGGGTGAAATGCTTCCAGTTTGGACCGGATTGGGCGATTCGGTAGCAATGGGGTTGTAGAAAAAAATGCTTTTAAAAGGCTCTGACAATCCCAGCTGAGCCGCACGATCATCAGAGGCTTTTTTAAAAAAACTTTTGCAGGGATTTTTGCTACCGGTTCTCCGAACCACCCGCCACCATCACTACCGGATCAGGCAATCCGGTCCGAACCAGGAGCATTTCACCCCTGATGCCAAGGTTACAAAATACTGCTCTACACTTTTTCCCTAACTCCTTTCATACACAACCAACCTAAAGGGTGGAAGAATGAAATCTTTGTAGAATATTTGACCCCAGATGCACAACTGCATCTGGGATGTAACAATGCTTGTGAATTTCAACACATAAGAACTTTTTAAAGAAGTCGAGCTTCCATTCATCCCTATCACCCTTCATCCTTTCTCAACGAAATCATCAAACAATACTGGGTAAGCCATGGTCACAGTTGATAAGACAACATGTGAAGTACCAGCCCTGGACAAAGTAAGGTGGTCTAAGACCTTCTCGGACTAAATAAGGTACAGCACAACTTGAGTAGCTATTCTATCAAGTACCAACAAAGGAGAATATTTGTAGCTCAGAGTTGACGTGAAGGGTCCTTGGTGCTCTCTGAGCTTGGTTGTTTTCTTGCAGATGTTTCATGACCCAACTAGGTAACCTCAAGGAGCTGTGGAGCGCAGTCGTTGGAATGCACTATTGCAGCCTAACTCTGCAAACTGCCAGGAGTTCGATCCTAACCAGCTGACTTAGTCTTCCATCCTTCCGAAGTCGGTAAAATGAGGACCCAGATTGTTGGGGGCAATGTGCTGACTACGTAAACCGCTTAGAGAGGGGTGGAAAGCACTATAAAGTGGTATATAAGTCTAAGTGCTATTGCTATTGTTATTGGTATCATCAGTGTTACTAAAGAATGGAATTTGCTCTCTAACTCCATTCCTTTCTAACACTGATGATGTTATCTAGTTAGGTCATGGAACATCAGCAAGGAAAAAAACAACTCCTCTTCCTCCCCTTCCTCCCCAGTCCTCCTCTCTGCCAACCCCTTTCCCCAATCCCTTCTCACTTTGATGATGTTACCTAGTTAGGTCGTGAAATATCAGCAAGGAAACAACTCCTCCTCTTCCTCCTCCTCTTCCTCTTCTTCCTCCTTCTCCTCCTCTCTGCAAACTCCATTCCCCAATCCCTTCTCACACTAATGATATTAGCAATAGCAATAGTTACAGCACCTAGACTTATATACTGCTTCATAGAGCTTTTACAGCCCTCTCCAAGCGGTTTACAGTGTCAACTTCTTGCTCCCAACAATCTGGGTCCTCATTTTACCCACCTCAGAAGGACGGAAGGCTGAGTCAACCTTCAGCCTAGTGAGATCTGAACTGCCGAACTGCAGCTAGCAGTCAGCTAAAGTAGCCTGCAGTACTGAACTCTTAACCACTGTGACACCTGGGCTCCGCTATTACCTAGTTAGGTCATGAAACATCAGCAAGGAAACAACTTCTCCTCCTCTTCCTCTTCTTCTTCTTCTTCTTCCTCCTCCTTCCTCCCTTCTCCTCCTCTCTGCAAAATCCCTTCTCGCACTGATGATGTTCCCTGTTATCTGTACCTCTATAGATGTCTGGTTTGGTTCTTCAACCCAACACAGGGCCTCTGTGGCTCAGGCTGCTAATGCAGTCTGTTATTAACAGCAGCTGCCTGCAATTATTACAAGTTCTAGTCCCACCAGGCCCAAGGTTGACTCAGCCTTCCATCCTTTATAAGGTAGGTAAAATGAGGACCCAGATTGTTGGGGGGGCAATAAGTTGACTTTGTATATAATATACAAATAGAATGAAGACTATTGCTAACATAGTGTTAGCCGCCCTGAGTCTCCGGAGAAGGGCGGGATATAAATGCAAAAAAAAAAAAAAACTAGACAGACACAGACTTCAGAGGATCATTAGAACTGCAGAAAAAACAATGACTACCAACCTGCCTTCCATTGAGGACCTGTACACTGCACGAATCAAAAAGAGGGCTGTGAAAATATTTATAGATCCCTCACATCCTGGACATAAACTGTTTCAGCTCCTACCCTCAAAACGATGCTACAGAGCACTGCAGAACAGAACAACTAGACACAAGAACAGATTTTTCCCAAACGCCATCACTCTGCTAAACAAATAATTCCCGCAACACTTTCAAACTATTTACTAAATCTGCACTACTATTAATCTTCTCATCGTGCCCTTCACCCATCTCCTTCCACTTATGACTGTAACTTTGTTGCTTGTATCCTTATGATTTATATTGATATTGTTTCCTGATGGCTTATTGGTTCCCTATGACTATCATTAAGTGTTGTACCTTATGATTCCTGACGAACTTATCTTTTCTTTTATGTACACTGAGAGCATATACACCAAGACAAATTCCTTGTGTGTCCAATCACACTTGGCCAATAAAAATTCTATTCTATTCTATTCTATTCTATTCTATTCTATTCTATTCTATTCTATTCTATTCTATTCTATTCTATTCTATTCTATTCTATTCTATTCTTATTTGTACCCTATGACTATCATTAAGTGTTGTACCTTATGGTTCTTGATGAATGTATCTTTTCTTTTATGTACACTGAGAGCTTATGTACCGAAGACGAAATTCTATTCTATTCTATTCTATTCTATTCTATTCTATTCTATTCTATTCTATTCTATTCTATTCTATTCTATTCTTATTTGTACCCTATGACTATCATTAAGTGTTGTACCTTATGGTTCTTGATGAATGTATCTTTTCTTTTATGTACACTGAGAGTGTATGCACCAAGACAAATTCCTTGTGTGTCCAATCACACTTGGCCAATAAAGAATTCCATTCCATTCCATTCCGTTCTATTTTGTGTAATGAAACATCTGCAAGAAAACTACTAAGCTCAGTGGGTATCAAAGACCTCCTATCATGTATATCATATCGTATTGTATTGTATTGTATCGTATTATATTGTATCGTATCGTATCGTATATCATATCATAATCAGGGTTGAAGATAGATGGCTTGATCGAATGTAGCAAATGACGTTCCTAACTGAAACAGCCTGGCAAGAAAGTACTTAAAATATTGGCATGAAACTAAGATTTATTGAAGTTATATAAGGCAGGCACAACGTTTGTAGAGAATTCCCTTTCATCGCCACTAATAACTCGTCTAGCTGTTTCAGATGTATCCATCTCAATTGATAGAACACTACAAATGCCTAATTCTTTGAATGTGCGAAGCGAGAGGAAGAATGGGGTGCCAATTCTATCCCTGTCACATTCAGATTTGGATTGCATTTGATCCCTGCATAACAGGTAGCGTCAAATTTCGATGATTCATTTACTGGCTGTTTGAAGTTACAACAGCAATGGAAAAATTCTGAGGCTTGGCAAGGCATTCATATTTATGACGGTCACATGATCAAAATCACAGTTGGCAACTGACTCATATGTATGACAGTCGTAGGGTCACGACCTTCCGACAAGTAAAGTCAAAACTCCCTTAACAGTGATGCTACTAACTTAACCACTGCAGTAATTCTCTTAACAATTGTTTTGTTGTTGTTTTTTTACATTTATATCCCGCCCTTCTCCGAAGACTCAGGGCGGCTTACAGTGTGTAAGGCAATAGTCTCATCCTATTTGTATATTTACAAAGTCAACTTATTGCCCCCCCCCAACAATCTGGGTCCTCATTTTACCTACCTTATAAAGGATGGAAGGCTGAGTCAACCTTGGGCCTGGTGGGACTAGAACCTGCAGTAATTGCAGGCTGCTGTGTTCTAATAACAGGCTTCTTACAGCCTGAGCCACACCGCGGCCCTGTGGCAAGAAAGGTCATAATACGGGGCAGAACTCACTTAGCAATTGTCTCACTTAACAACGGACATTTTGGGCTCCATTGCAGTCATAAGTCGAGGACTCTCTGTACTTTACTTTCATCCCAAAAAAAGCATTTATTGAAAATTAACAATAGGGAAGAGTTGAAAACGATAATTCACCTTCTACTTTTTAACGATAGAATATCCGGAAGGTGGAAGGCGTATAAACAGAGCTGCTAAGAAAATGGTCAATTTTAGGGGACATTTTGAAGCGGCCTCTTTTGATGGATTACTTTTCAAACAGTTTCAAACTTGGGAAGAGGCTGTTCCCGTGTATGAAGCTATGAGTAAATAATAATAATAAAAAAAACACTCCTCTGCTTTTTCATATCCTGTAAAATGAATTAAAAGACAGTCTAGCAATGACCTTTAGAAGTGGCTAATTTGAACGTTTAGGTCCTTACAGGGCTACCTTTTCATCACAAGTCCACATTCACAGAGTAACAGAGCTGGAAGGGACCTTGGAGGTCATCTAGGCCAACCCCCTGCTCAAGCAGGAGACCCTATGCCATTTCAAACAAACAGGTGTCTAAACTTTTCTTTAAAAACTCCAATGTTGGAGAATTCATAACTTCTAGAGGCAAGCTGTTCCACTGGTTAATTGTTCCCACGGTCAGGAAATTTCTCCTCAGTTCTAGATTGCTTCTCTCCTTAGTTAATTTCCATCCCTTGCTTCTTCTCCTGCCTTCAGTCGCTTTGGAAAATAAGTTGACCCCCCTCTTCTCTGCGGCAGTCCCTCAAATATTGGAAGACTGCTATCAGGTCACCCTTCTTTTCATTAAATCAGAAATACCCAATTCCTGCAACCGTTCTTCATAAAGCAAGAACGAAAAATGTTCTTCTTGCCTGAGAAAAGGGGGTTGGACTAGAAGACCTCCAAGGTCCCTTTTCAGTTCTGTCAGTCTGTGATATGTTTTAGCCTCTAGCCCTCTCACTGTCTCTCTGGCTCTTTTTCTGCACTCTTTATTTTCCCCCCTCTCTCAAATTCGTCAGCTCAGAAACTCACGTTCTTCCTAAGCGGACCTTCAAAAAACACGTTCCTCCTTTATCCTAAAAATAACCAGGCCTTTTCAACGTTTTCCACCTCAGCAATGTAACCTGAGAATCCCTCCAGCTCTCCAATGAGAGATCGCTTGATGGTGTCCTTCTGGCTTTAAATAAATTTTTTAAAAAAACAAAACCCCCAAAAAACAAAACGAAACAAAAGGAAAGGAAAAAAGCCAAAATTTTAAAGTGCAAGAAATAAGCCCGAAACCAACCGTGCCATTAGTGGATATGTGAAATATTGGGTTCTCTGCATAGCAAAGCTGAGCGAATGATATCTCGGAAGCGTGTAAGCCTTCTCTCCGACATACGTGTTTTAACGGCCTGTCCCACGCGTGTCTCGGTTGCGAGAGCTTCGTTCGTAACTGTCAGGATTGACGCAAATAAACCGGCCACAGTTTTACGCCATGGGCCCCCAAATACCCACAGCATGGTCAAAAAAAAAAAAAAAACACCCACAAAACACCCAGGCAGGCTGGCTCTGAAATTACGCCGTTTCCCAGCTCCAGACGCAATGCAAGAGAAAACCAGACATGGATTAATTAGGTGTGACTGTATCATTAAATTAGGATAATGAACAAACAGCTACGCATCACATCCAACTTAACATGTCAGACTTCAGTTCACCTGTCATTTTGGGGAGGGGGAGAGAGAGAGAGAAAGAGAGAGAGAGAGAGAAAGAGAAACAGACCAGCCTAACCCACAGCCTCAGAGAGAAATAATGCATCTCCCCAGTTACGTAGCTATTTCTTGGCAATAACTTAGGAGAGAAGGGGAAAAAAACCCCAAAATTCAATACTTTAGAAACCTAAACAAGTCTTTTCTCCATTTATGCTATTTTTTTCTTTCTTTCAGAGATGGTCATTACAGGCCATTTTCTTTCAGAAAGACCCATTTTGGAAGCCCTTGGAAAGAACTTCTGAGGAAAAGAAATAAAAAGTGAAAAAGAAAAGAGGAATATATTATTTGTATAAGGAATGGAGGGAGAGAGGAAGGAAGGAAGGAAGGAATGGAGGAATGGGATGGAAGAACAGAGGGAGGGGGGAGGAATGGGAATGGGAAGGCGGAGGAATTAGCAGACATGGTAAAATGGACCCTATCGGATCAAAGATCGAATAATTAAGTGCCTGTTATCGAAGGCTGGAAACCCTTTCTGGATCTGGGGCTGAAACACGGACAGAAAGGAAATGGGGATTTCGGGATTTGCCGATTGAAAAAGGAATGTAAAAGGGATAGGCAGACATTATGGAATTAAGGATGGGATGAGAAATTGTAAGTTTGTTTGCCGTAGGGATTTGAAGAAGCTTCTTTAATTATCTTCTTTTTTCAAAACAAAACAAAACAACAAAAACGGTATTGCTCTTTGCACTTTTTCTTCCTTTATCTTTTTTCTTAACGTTACGTGTTTTCAAACATCGCTCTTGTTCCAGTAAATGCTTCTGATCAACATTATATAAAATTGTAATAGCTTATTCGGTCAGTGAAGGAGGGAGGGAGGGAGGAAAGAAAGAGAAGGAAGGAAAGAAGGAAGGAAGGACGGAAGGAAAGAAGGAGATGGAAGGGAGGGAGGAAAGAGATGGAAGGGAGGGAGGAGATGGAATTGAGGAAGGAAGGAAAGAAAGAAGGAGATGGAAGAAAGGAAGGAAGGAAGGAAGGACGGAAAGAAAGAAAGAAAGAAAGAGAGAGAAAGAAAGAGATGGAAGGAAGGAAGGAAGGAAGGAAGGAAGGAAGGAAGGAAGGAAGGAAGGAAAGAAAAAAAGAAGGAGATAGAAGGAAAGAAGGAAGGAAGGACGGAAAGAAAGAAAGAAAGAAAGAAAGAAAGAAAGAAAGAAAGAAAGAAAGAAAGAAAGAAGGAGATGGAAGGTAGGAAGGCAGGAAGGAAGGAAGGAAAAGGAAGGAAGGAAGGAAGGAAGGAAGAAAGAGAGGAAGGAAGGAAAGAAAGAAGGAGATGGAAGGAAAGAAGGAAGGAAGGAAGGACGGAAAGAAAGAAAGAAAGAAAGAAAGAAAGAAAGAAAGAAAGAAAGAAAGAGATGGAAGGAAGGAAGGAAGGAAGGAAGGAAGGAAGGAAGGAAGAAAAAAGAAGAATTAAAAAGAAGCAAGCTTCTTGGAAATTCAGGAAAAGGCATATTAACTATTAATCTGTGCTAAACTATTACAACTTCACCCTATTAAGTGTCATTGCATTTGCAATAGCGAAACAGATTCTTTTAAAACGACATGAAACCCAAAAGGCAGAGGTATCAAACTCAAGGCCCGGGGCCCGAATCCGGCCCCTGGGGTGCTTAGATGTGGCCTGCGGGGCCCACCCTGAAAACAGTGGGCCGCTGGGGCTCCATTTTCAGCCGCGACAGCCTCCTGCAGCCCTCTGCTAGTGAAAACGGAGCCCAGGCGGTCCGTATGTCAAAGGGCTGCAGGAGCCTGTCGCGGCTGAAAATGGAGCCTTGATGACTGACGATGTAGAGCTGGCCACGCCCACCCTGACCACATCCCCAGCCACAAACACACACACACACACACAACCCTGAAACACAACCCTGATTCAGCCCTCGATGAAATTGAGTTTGACCCCCCCGTCCTAAGAGATATATTTAATTTAAGACTAATGGCTCTGCAGTTAAAAAGAAGCGGTGAATATACTCAAATATTTTCCCTCCCCTGTAAAGTTCATAACTTAACGCGGGACTTATGCTTCACACATTGCCAATGTATGAAGCATAACTCCAAATGCAAAATCTGTTGCTTTTATAACCCAACATCGACAGTAGTGCCGGTCTGTAAATTTTGGATTTTTAAAGCTGCCGTTATATGCTTCCTCTCTCCCTTCCCCCTCCCTCCCTCATTTCCTTCCTTCCTTCCTTCCTTCCTTCCTTCCTTCCTTCTATTCTCCTTCTTTCTTCCTGTTTCTCCCTCCCTCCCTCCTTTCTTCTCCTCCTTCCCATCTCCTTCCTTCCTTCCAGACAAGAAGTGATGGATGCAAACTAATGAAGGAGAGAAGCAACTTAGAAGGAAGGAGAAATTTCCTGACAATTAGAACAATTCATCAGTGGAACAACTTGCCTCTAGAAGTTCTGAATCCTGCAACACTGAAAGTTTTTCAAGAAGAGATTATAGATAACCATTTGTGTAAAATGCTATAGGGTTTCCTGTCTAAGCAGGGGGTTGGACTAGAAGACCTCCAAGGTCCCTTTCAAGTCTGTTCTATTCTAAATCTTTCCTTTCTTCCTTCCTTCCTTCTTCCCTCCCTCCCTCCCTCCCTCCCTCCCTCCTTCCTTCCTTCCTTCCTTCCTTCCTTCCTTCCTTCCTTCCTTCATCTCCTTCCCTCTCCCCCCCTTCCTCCTGTTTTTTTCTCATTCCTTCTTTTCTATTTATTTGTTTAAAACTCCAAAATTTGCTTATACCTAGACACGAACAAGATCATGTCCTTTCGGGAAATGAAGAGAGAGAGAGGGAGGGAGAGAGGGGATAGAGAGGGGGAGGGAGGGAGAGGTGGGAGGGGATAGAGTGGGAGGGAGGGAAAGAGGGACTGGAGAGAGGTGGGGAGGGAGGGGAGAGGGAGGGAGGGGAGAGGAAGAAAGAGGGAGGGGAGAGAGAGGGAAGAAGAGAGGGGGAGAGAGAGGGAGGAGAGAGAGCGAGAGAGGGAGGGAGGGAGAGAGAGGGAGGGGAGAGATGAAAGAAGAGAGGGGAGAGAGGGGAGGAGAGAGAGAGAGAGAGAGAGGAAGGAGGGAGGAGAGAGAGGGGAGGAGAGAGGAGGGAGGGAGGGAGAGGGAGGGGAGAGAGGGAAGAAGTGAGGGAGAGAGAGGGGGAGGAGAGAGAGGGTGAGAGAAGAAGGGAGGGAGAGGCAGAGAGAGGGAGGAGAGAGAGCGAGAGGGAGGGAGGGAGGGAGAGAAAGAGAGAAATAAAATAAAATAAAATAAAATAAAATAAAATAAGTGATCACCCTTGGAAGTTTTTTTTTTTATCCGCTGCAACTTGCCTGGCCAAGAAACTGTTTTGTGGGAGAGAGTTGTGATTTTTCTCATCGTTGTTTGATTCCGGGCTGTCCTTCCAAATTCTACCAAATGTTATCTAAAAAGAAAGAAGACAGGCTGTGCTTTGTTCTCTCCGGCTTCCTCTAAACCATTTCCAGAAGGGGCAGCTTTGTTGGCTTGCGGTGGTGTGTGTGTGTGTCTCCACAACAAAGCACATTTTTGTGGCATCTTCCAATGAAACAGAAGCCACCCGGATGTCAGCGAGTCTTTCAAGGGAAGCTCCTGCAAGCTCCCTTGATTTATTTGCTGGATAGAAAAGGAGGAAAAGGGGGCAGTCAGGCCAGGTTTTCCACTCTCCCCGAAATGCTCCCCGGATCGAGCGATGGGGACGCAACCGGGCCGTAGATCATGGTGGGAAACATGGTTCTATCTCGGGATCCTTATGCGGATGAAAATGCAAGGAGTCCAATTGCGCTGGCGTAGGATTCTGGGGTTGCAATTCTGGGTGTCTAAAGGAATGGTTTTCTGGACACACGTACAGGGCCATCGGCCTTTAGCAAGTGTCATGAAATTAGCTTTATTGGAAAAGAAACCTTTTCCTTTCTTCTTTCCTGCCCTCTTTCTTTCTTTCCTTCCTTCCTTCCTTCCTTCCTTCTGTTTCTTCCTCTGTCTTTCCTCTTGTTTCTCCTTCCTTCCTTCCTTCTGTTTATTTCTCCTTCTTTCCTCCTGTTCCTTCCTTCTTTCCTCCCTTCCTCCCTCGTACCTTCCTTCTTCTCATTCCCATATCCATCCTTCCTTCCTTCCTCCTGTTTCTCCTTCCTTCTGTTTATTTCTCCTTCTTTCCTCCTGTTTCTTCCTTCCTCCCTTCCTCCCTTGTTCCTTCCTTCTCCTCATTCCCATCTTCTTCTATCTCCTTCCTTCCTTCCTTCCTTCCTTCCTTCCTTCCTTCCTTCCTTCCTTCCTTCCTCCTGTTTCTCCTGCCTTCCTTCTGTTTATTTCTCCTTCTATCCTCCTGTTCCTTCCTTCCTCCCTTCTTTCCTCCTTCCCTCCCTCCCTCCCTCCTCCCTCCCTCCCTTCTCCTCATTCCCATCTCTCTCCTTCCTTCCTTCTCCTTATTGCCATCTCCTTCCTTCCTTCCCTCCTTCCTTCCTTCCTTCCTTCCTTCCTTCCTTCCTTCCTTCCTTCCTTCCTTTATTTATTTATTTATTTATTTATCAAATTTATATACCGCCCTATCTCCCGAAGGACTCAGGGCGGTGTACAGGCATTTAAAACACATAAATACAATGTAAGAAATATAAAAACAGTTAAAAAACTTATTCTAAACGCCTATTAATTTAAAATTAAAAATATAGAATAAAAGCCAATTTAAAAACCAGTAATTTAAAATTTAAAATTTAGCTCAGCCCTGCACAATTAAATAAATGTGTTTTAAGCCCGCGGCGGAAGGTCCGGAGGTCCGAAAGCTGACGGAGACCGGGGTAGTTCATTCCAGAGGGTACAGAAGGCCCTTCCCTGGGCGTCGCCAGACGACATTGCCGCGCTGACGGCACCCTGAGGAGACCCTCTCTGTGAGAGCGCACGGGTCGGTGAGAGATATTCGGTAGCAGTAGGCGGTCCCGTAGGTAACCCGGCCCAATGCCATGGAGCGCTTTAAAGGTGGTCACCAGCACCTTGAAGCGCACCCGGAAAGCCACAGGTAGCCAGTGCAGCCTGCGCAGGATGGGTGTTATCCTTCCTTCCTTCCTTCCATCCATCTGATTCAGTACTGTATAATCGGCGCACATTTTTTTTTAAAAAAACAACACCCTAAACAAGTTTGTTTTTGCATATGGGAATTATTCCTGAATGGGAAACTCTTCTTCTTCTTCTTCTTCTTCTTCTTCTTCTTCTTCTTCTTCTTCTTCTTCTTCTTCTTCTTCTTCTTCTTCTTCTTCTTCTTCTTCTTCTTCTTCTTCTTCTTCCTCCTCCTCTTCTTCTTCTTCTTCCTTTACAATTAAAATTAATTGTTAAGGGGAATACAGAAGAAATGATCAATGGTTGTTTACACTGAGTTAGGAGTTTAATCTGTGAGCCGATACGTACCTTCTCCTCTTATTCTTTGGGATATCTTTTTGAACTCTCTCTCTCTCTTTTTAACAGGTTCCATTTATTTATTGAGGGGCTTCACAACTGGGGACTTCTGGAGATGCCCCTAAGCTTTGGGTTGCTCTTCTAAGAAGCCGGTAAAAGTTTCAGGAACTCTTGTCCACATCCAACTGCGATGGAGGAAATCAACAGACAGCCATGGGTGGATGGAAATTGGTCTGCCTCGTTGGCTCAGCTGTCGGATGTTTCTAATGCATCTGAAGGCTTCATTACAAAGATCCTGCTATAAGTATCTTTGAAATCTTTGATCTGCAGTCAGACTGACCAAAGGAGACAATTAATTGAAGGTGAGCATCGTCGCGATGAAGTTACGGCGTGGCCAGTTGAAATGCATGGTCCGTAGCAAGATTCGTGCAAGTCATCATCAATTAAAAATCGGGCTGGAGCCCAGTTCATTATTCTGCCTGCCCTCGTTGTACGAAGACCCGCTTTGATCAATACTTGGGCTTGCTCGGTCTTGACGCCTCACAGAGGGTCTCCATCTCTTGGTCTCCCCATTCATTTCTCCAACGGATTAGGGTTTATTTCACACACACACCCCGATATCGTATTATGAAGCATTTTATCCAAAGCTTTTGGGTCCTTAATTGTCTTTAAAAGCCACAAGGACCCACCTTCCTTCCTTCCTTCCTTCCTTCCTTCCTTCCTTCCTTCCTTCCTTCCTTCCTTCCCTCCTTCCCACCCCTTGTTTCTTTCTCCTTCCTTTTATTCTAATTATTTATTTATTGGGTAACTTACTTTATTTACTTATTTACTTACTTCCCCTTCCTTTCTCCCTCCCTCCTTTCCTTTCCCTACCCTCCCTCCATCCTTTTCTTTCTCCCTCCCTGCCATCCCTTCCCTCCCTTCCTTCCTTCCTCCCTTCCTCCCTTCCTCCCTCCCTCCCTCTTTCCCTCCCTTCCTTCTCTCCTTCCTTCATCTCAGTAGTGCATAATCAATAAAGCAATAAAAAAACCCATTTTCTCCTCTCAGTAGCATCACTCCAAATGACAACTGCAAGCAAACGCAAAATCAGGAATTACACTTTTTTCCTTAGCTCTTGCCAAGTGCTTTGGCACCGTGTATTCTCATTATCATTTTTTGGGGGGAGGGGGGGCAGGTTATCCAAGACCCTCCTTCAGACTGTCAGTAGCGTTGGTGTAATTGTTGTGCGGCTCTGAAAGTCAGATGGGGAAATGCTTAAATTAATCCGTTGAACTTTTCCCAAGCAACATCCATCACTTTCTATTTTCAGCCGAAGCGGTCACACCGATGAAGAAGTGGGCTTCACTCTTTCCTGGCCCCTCCGTGGACATTCGAAAGAGCCTTCCCAAAGTGGGCCTTATCTATGATGGAACATCTTTAGAGCTCCAAACAAATATCAAAAGAATTCCACAGCACCAAATTCCCTAGCATTAAAGATAAAGGTTTCCCTCGCACACATGTGCTAGTCGTTCCCGACTCTAGGGGGCAGTGCGCATCTCTGTTTCAAAGCCGAAGAGCCAGCGCTGTACGAAGACATCTCCGTGGTCATGTGGCTGGCATGACTCAACCCCAAAGGCTCACGGAACACTGTTCCCTTCCCGCCAAAAGTGGTCCCTATTTTTCTACTTGCATTTTTTACCTGCTTTCGAACTGCTAGGTTGGCAGAAGCTGGGATGAGTCATGGGAGCTCACCCCGTTACGCGGCACTTGGGATTCAAACCGCTGAACCGCCGACCTTTCAATCAACAAGCTCAGCATCTTAGCCACTGAGGCACCACATCCCATTCCCTAGCAATATCCTGTTCCATTTAAAGAACTGCAAAAACGAAGACCTAAAATCGTATGATACAGATACTTCGCGACCTTAACTTTATTGAGCACAATGGACAATTTGGAATAACCGTGGCCCTCTTTCAGATGAAACTTTTAACACCGATAGCCCTTGACTTAACAACAGTTTGCTTAGTGAATGTTCACTAAATTACAACGGCAATGAAAACTATGACCAATTTTCCCACTTACGACCGTAGCAGCATTCCCGTGGTCACGTGAGTTACATTCGGATGCTCGGCAACTGACTCACATTTATGACGGTTGCAGGGTCCCCGTGGGGGGGGCAGTCACGTGATCCTCTTTTGCAACCTCCTGGCGAGTAAAACCGATGGGGAAGCTGGATTCACTTAACATTCGTGTGACTAATTTAACAACCTCAGTGATTCACTTAACGAATGGGGCAAGGAAAGCCGTAAAATAGGGCAAAACCGCACTTAACTGATTTCTCATTTAGCAGTGTAAACTCCAGGCACAAGTGTGCAGTTGCAAGTCAAAGACAACCTGTATTCGAAGCAGTGCATTTGGTCTACTTCTAGTCAACAACCAAGGGTGGGTTTTTTTCCTAATCATTATTATTTAATATCTTTAAAGTATTAACTGATGCAAGACCAGATCCATTTGAAAGGAGACCTGTTCTGTCCCCCCTCGCCTCCGTCCGAACGATGGCTTAATTAGCCGGCACTATCAGCCCTGGCAGCAAAAGAGCGAGCGTATGCCAAGTGGCTCTGTTATCTCCGATGAGTCAAACAGTACTTCAGTTCTTAGTTCAGCAGTTAATTTGCTTGCTATGAAGAGACACAGCAGCTCTCGCTGCCTTTATATCCTGTGGGGTGTGGCTCCATGAAGCAGCACTTCCTAGGCCTGCCCCACCCCTGCTTCTGTTGTTCCCGCCTCTCCTGCCTACGGAATCTAGGGTCCAGCCAGGCCTGATTGCCATCAGCTGGGTCTGGAGGTGTGTCCTGGGGGGGGGAGAGTCAGGGGACAGAGGCCTCATTATCTCTTCTACCTGGCTTGCCTCTGGCTCCTGGAGCTGAGCCAGGAAAGCCGGTGCTCCAGAGTTAAGTCCTGATGGCCCTCCCCCCTCACTTTCCAAGTCACTTTCTGGCAGGAGGGCCGGCTCGGCGGGGCGCAGACACAACAAGACCATTTTTTTAAGCTATAATGCAAAATTTGTATTTTTTTTTTAAAGCAAGCTCTTGAGAAGCTATTTAGATAGAGACTGATACAGTGAAGACAGCATAGGCCAGAATTTCTTTGCAGGGTGAGATTTAAATTAATTAATTTAAATGCATAAGTAATCATTATAGAAGAGGGAAGTCAAGCTATTCTCCAAAGCAGGGGTCTCCAACCTTGGCAACTTTAAGCCTGGTGGACTTCAACTCCCAGAATTCCTCATTGGACTTAGCTGGCTGAGGAATTCTGCAAGTTGAAGTCCACAAGTCTTAAAGTTGCGAAGGTTGGAGACCCCTGCGTCTAATCCATGTATGGGTCTTTCTATCTTGTCTTGTAAGAAGAGGGGGGTCAACCTATTTTCCAAAGCACCAGAATGCAAGTAAAGAAACAATGGATGGAAACTAATCAAGGAGAGAAGCAACCTAGAACTAAGGAGAAGTTTCCTGATAGTGAGGACAATTAACCAGTAGAACAGAAGTTGCCTTTAGCAGTTGTGAAATCCTGGAGGTCTTTAAGAAAAGACTGGACAACCATTTCTCTGAGATGATGTAGGGTTTCCTTCTTGAGCAGAAGGTTGGACTAGAAGACCTCCAAGGTCCTTTCCAACTCTATTATTTTCATAAATTCAAATATGGTCCCGTTTTGGTAAGAGCTTGTCGATTGGAAGGTCGGCAGTTCAGCGGTTCGAATCCCTAGCGCTGTGTAACGGGGTGAGCTCCCGTCACTTGTCCCAGCTTCTGCCAACCTAGCAGTTTCGAAAGCAGGTAAAAAATGCAAGTAGAAAAATAGGGATCACCTTTGGTGGGAAGGGAACAGAGTTCCGTGCGCCTTTGCCATTGAGTCATGCCGGCCACATGACCATGGAGATGTCTTCGGACAGTGCTGGCTCTTCGGCTTTGAAATGGAGATAAGCACCGCCCCCTAGAGTCAGGAACAATTAGCACATATGTGCAAGGGGAACTTTTATCTTTTCTTTTATGTACACTGAGAGCATAAGCACCAAGACAAATTCCTTGTGTGTCCAATCACACTTGGCCAATAAAAATTCTATTCTATTCTATTCTATTTACCTTTACATATAATACAAAATTTACAGAGGTATATCAGGTTTCCTTCTTGCTATTGATCATCCAAGAAATGGTGGGGAGTTTATCACCTCTGTAAAGTCAATGAGTCTAAGGTTAACCTGACTCTTGTCATAGTAACTGTACAAGGTCCTTTAACAACCAGGAAGGTGTTAGCTCATAGCTTCCATTCAAGCTTTATCTCTTAAGCTAGAGTTGGTTTCAAGCCTGTATAAATCGACAGAGGAATGTTTTGGAGAAATGCATACATGTTGGTGAGTTTTTTTTCTGCTTGGGGTTAAAACTGCATTAACCCAAAACTCAAGGCCAGACGGAAGCTGCGGGATTGGCTCTGTTGAAGGCCAGGTAGTGAAAGCCCCAAATTGAAAGAAGAGGGGGAAAAAAACAGTGAAAGAAAGAAGGTAGATACTTGCAAACAATGGAGCTGGAGATGGTTTCAGATTGCAAGAGAAGCTAATCAGTCAGTCCTGGGTCAAAAAAAGACGGTCTATTCCTTACATGGGAAAAGACCTGAATATACCAAGTCATAGATAGATAGATAGATAGATAGATAGATAGATAGATAGATAGATAGATAGATAGATAGATAGATAGATAGATAGATGGATGGATGGATGGATAGGTAGGTAGGTAGGTAGATAGACGGATGGATAGATAAAGATAAATACACATAGATAGATAGATAGATAGATAGATAGATAGATAGATAGATGATAGATAGATAAATAGGTAGGTAGGTAGATAGACGGATGGATAGATGATAGATAGAGATAAATACAGATAGATAGATAGATAGATAGATAGATAGATAGATAGATAGATATAGATAGGTGATAGATAGATAGATAGATAGATAGATAGATAGATAGATAGATAGATAGATAGATAGATAGATAGATAGATAGATAGATAGATAGATAGATAGATAGATAGGTGATAGATAGATAGATAGATAGATAGATAGATAGATAGATAGATAGATAGATAGATGTATACATATACGTTCTATCTATCTATCGATCGATCGATCGATCTATCTGATTCCATGTATTCATCTTCACCATTGTCGTCTCTGCTAAATTGTCCCAAGGAAGGAAAGAGTTTACGGTATTTAGTCCATAACTTGTTTTCTTCATGAATCCAAAAATTAACTGCAGTCAGATTCAAAACTGTATTTATGATTGTCCTTGCAACATCAATGAATTGTTGTTGTTGTTGTTGTTGTTTACTGGAGACTGCTGAAAAAATTCAAGCATCGGGCCATGTGGCTATCAAGAGCTGAACTTGACTTGATAACACCTAACTAACTAACTACACTTCAGCTAGTTGGGTCATCCTGCCCTGCTCTACTCATCTATCTGGCGTTTTTCTCAGTAACCCTAGTTAGCTTCAACTGATGGCTGTCCTTTCCAGCTTGATTTGAGTTTTTGGGGCTAACTACGCACATCCAAATTCATTTCTTTGTGGAAAAACAGCCTTCCAACTCTTGTAACTTCTCAGCAGCTTTCTGGAGCGAAAAAACCGTAAGAGGGTTCCTTTAATGAGTTCCTCCAAATGGACATTTTAAGTGACTCAGTATTATGTTTGATGTCCATTTGGGCTCCGAATATAACTTAGTTACATAACTCTCACTAAGAACGGTTGTGTAGTTTCCACTCATCCTTTTTTTAAGGGGGGACCCAGCAAAGCTTTTCCTCAGGAGCTTTTCCTCCATCAGCTTCCAGCCTTCGCGATCTCTTATGCCATTTTTTAATTATTATTATTATTACTATTATTTTATTTTGGTCCAGGCGATGATTGTTAACCCCTTTCACACACAAATGAAAAGCAAAAGCAACGATCGATTAAAAATCGATGGCTGAGAAATGAATTGTTTCTTCAAGCGGTCAAAGGCATGTTCTGCAAACGTTATTCTGGCAATAAATTAAATATTAAACAACGCTTCCTGGACCGAAGGGGAACGGCAGAGGACACCATGCAAAAGACTTCAATAAAAGCTGGGCAGGGGGGACACACGAGCAAACAGACCAACGAACTGGGCTAGCTTCTGAAAATAAACTTTTTTTAAAAAAAAAAAAGATATTTCTTTAAAGACTGAAGAAAGAAGATAACCTCCTGTTGATCTTCACTAGGAGGATGAATACACAAGCAGGAAATATCTCAACACAAATCGGAAGGGACACGCAAAGGTCTACGTGTACAGCTGGTTGTTTCAAGGCTTACTGTCGCAAATATCTCTTCCTGAAACTGGAATTCTCATCTCTTGTTATGTTCACAACAAAGTGCCCTTAATATGCCTCTTCCTCCTCCTCCTCCTCCTATTTTTCCCCCCCCCTTTCAGATTGGTTATTATCCTGTCTTGCCCGGCTCGGTGATATATACAGTACATTTTTTTCTGTCAATTTCACTTTGCAAAGTGAACTGGTGGGGGGGGGGACCTTGAAATCTAGCTTTATTTTATTTGTTTTTTTCTTCCTTCCTTAATATCGGCCTCCCATCAAGGCTGCAAAACCCACGAAGATGCGGTTCGTGGCAGGAATGGTGCAAAGTATTTAAATGTTTCTATCTTGTGTTCTTCCTTCCTTCCTTCCTTCCTTCCTTCCTTCCTTCCTTCCTTCCTTCCTTCCTTCCTTTCCCCTGCAAGGGTACTTTGGCATCAGGTCCAAAAAGGAAGAAAAGAAGCAAAAAGAGAAGAAAAAGGAGGGAAAAAAACCCACACACACCTCAGGTCTTGAAGCACAAAATGATGAAGTTGTTTGTTCAAGGAAGAAAAAAAGAGAAAACTTAGCCAACCAGACAGAAGGCTTTGAAGGAAGAAGCTTTTATGGAGTGATTTGGGGAGAAATGAGACAGGAGATGGAAGGATTTTTTATTTTTTATTTTTTTCGGAATAAGGGCGGTCGTTGGCTGCTCATGGCATGGAGAAGGCTCACTTACCAAATATACCTTACCCTGGGTTTTATGGGCATTAGAAATAGAGGGAAATTGAAATAATTCTGTCTTTATCTGCCATAAAAGTAACCCACTGTGGTTTGTTGGTTTAATGGCTGGAATTTTTTTCTTTCTTTCTTTCTTTTTCCTGGTTGCAGGTATAATATATTTCGCAGGCTGGTAATTTTGTTTCTTGAGTGTTGTCTGTCTGTCTGTCTGTCTCTCTCTCTCTCTCTCTCTCTGTGTGTGTGTGTGTGTGTGTGTGTGTTGTTGTTGTCCCTGAAACTTGATTCTGGATTCCAACCCCACTAAAGTTTAAACATGTCGCTTTCCGTCACATAAGCTTTGTGTTTTCCTTACAAAGGCATTTATTCTACACCTGTATTTAGCTGCGCGTCCTCTTTCAAGTACATTTTCATTTCCCCCTTTTTATCGCCTCGTACAGTGCATCTCAATTTAACCATCATCACACTTCTAAAATCTACACGGCCTGAAACCTGAAAACTGATATGGCACTGAGCTTGAACAAAGCTTTTAATTCACATCTGTCTCTCCCATTCTGGCTTCCCCAGTAATAAAAAAAAGAGGATGGTGAATGAGGGTGATTTGCAGATTTATAAGGCCAGGTGTTTTCAAAGAGGAAAATGACCTGGGTGGCTTAGAAGGGAAATTATCAAGAGGAGGAAAGAAAGACAGAAAAGAGGGAAAGTCAGAGGGGAAGAAGGGAGGGAGGGAGGGAGGGAGGGAGGAAGAAAAGAAGGGAGGGAGGGAGGAGAGAGAAATGGAAGAAAGAAAGGGGAAAAGGAGAGAGAGAAGGAGGGGGAGAGGAAGAAAAGGAGGGAGGGAAAGAGGACAGAAGAGAGGGATGGAGGGAGGGATGGAAGGAAGGAAAAGGAAAGGGAGGGAGGGAGGAAGGGAGGAAGGAGGGAAGAAAAGAAGGCAAGGAGGGAGGGAGGAAGGGAGGAAGAAAAGAAGGAGGGAGGAAGGAAGAAAAGGAGGGAGGAAAAGAGGACAGAAGAGAGGGATGGAGGGAGGGATGGAAGGAAGGAAGGAAGGAAGAGGAAAGGGAGAGGAGGGAGGAAGGAAGGAAGGAGAGAAGAAAAGAAAGAAAGGAGGGAGGAGGAAGAAAAGGAGGGAAAGAAGGAGGAAGGAAGAAAAGGAGGGAGGGAAAGAGGACAGAAGAGAGGGACGGAGGGAGGGATAGAAGGAAGGAAGGAAGGAAGAGGAAAGGGAGGGAGGAAGGAAGGGGGAAGAAAAGAAGGGAGGGAGGGAAGGAGGGAGGAAGGAAGGAAGGAAGGAAGGAAGGAAGGAAGGAAGGAAGGAAGGAAGGAAGGAAGGAAGGAAGGGTTGCAGCACAAATGCACCTCACAATATATATTTTTCTCTACTTTTTTATTTGTTCAATTTATTAAGGAGGTGGAGCTTCTTCTCCCTGTCTTAAAGATGGATGGGAAGCCTTTTTGAGGCAGCTGCATTACTCATACAAGATCTGAAAAGATACAACTATCATTCCAAGCAACACGTCATCTCCTTGCTTATCATCTGTTTCACAACTCTGCCCCTTAACAGGGGCTTCAAAAGCTTGAGTTTCGTTCTGCGAAACCTCACACTAACCTGACTCTAGCCTGACTTTGTAAGAAGATAGTTAGAGGAAGACAGCTAACTTGGGGTAATACACTATGGACCTCAAATACAGTATATGAATCCATCCTACAGAAAAATAGTTTGTGTGGAACAATCTTATATTTAGATTTCATCTATTTATAAATATTAGGCCAGAAAGCTTTTTACTTGGCCTTCAAATATTTTGAAAGCTAGAACATAACTGGACCTGACCTTTGAGTGACTAAACCACAAGGGCTCAAGAAACTCGGACCTTATTAGATGCAGATGGAAGGGTGGAAGTTATGAAAATGAATTACATTTCTAATTTCCCGATATATTTCCCATATCTAAGAAGAAGTGGCAAACTTGCTTTTTGACTGTTGACATTTCTTTCTTTGAATGTTCTGGCGAAGAAAACCTCAACCCAGCCACTCAACTTTCATTTTTTTTTCTTTTCAAAGGAAAGGAAAAAGAAAGATAAGGATAACATTAAGGGAAGGAAGGAAGGAAGGAGGAAAGTAAGTAAGTTGGCAGGTAAGGAGGGATGGAGGAGGAAAGTAAGTAAGTTGGTAGGTAAGGAGGGATGGAGGAAAGAGAAATGGAAGGAAGGAGAGGGAAGGAAGGAAGGAGGAAAGTAAGTAAGTTGGCAGGTAAGGAGGGATGGAGGAGGAAAGTAAGTAAGTTGGTAGGTAAGGAGGGATGGAGGAAAGAGAAATGGAAGGAAGGAGAGGGAAGGAAGGAAGGAAGGAAGGAAGGAAGGAAGGAAGGAAGGAAGGAAGGAAGGAAGGAAGGAAGGAAGGAAAGTTGGTAAGTAAGGAGGGAGGGAGGAAAGAGAAATGGAAGGAAGGAAGGAAGGAAGGAAGGAAGGAAGGAAGGAAGGAAGGAAGGAAGGAAGGAAAGTTGGTAAGTAAGGAGGGAGGGAGGAAAGAGAAATGGAAGGAAGGAAGGAAGGAAGGAAGGAAGGAAGGAAGGAAGGAAGGAAGGAAGGAAGGAAGGAAGGAAGACTGAATCAGCTGTTACAGATGACATTTTGTCAGGATTCTCACAGATCTAAAATAAATCAAACTTCTTAATATGTGACTGTGGAGTTTGGATCTGTGCAATACTCCGAGCAGAGCTACTCTTTGCATTTTTGAACTACGCTGCGGCCTGATTTTTGCTTACCAGAAACACAAAGCAACCTTATGTAGTATTTTTTACAGAGTCCATCATGCTCAGCGCAACTCTCACACATATCCACTTGTACAGACACACATCCTTACATTAGAAAAAACAACAACAGCAGCCCCTGAACACATGTCCATGGATGGACCTACAAACCTTTAACAGTTGTGTCTTTTAGCAAGCACCATGTACAAAACCAGTGGGCCCAATTATTCTCTCAGGAATGTCAGGGAGTAAACTGTCTGCTTATGTTTATGGATAAATATCTATAAAGAGCATTTTATTACATAATACGGAGATTAAATCAAGAGAGGGAGGGAGGGAGGGAGGGAAGGAAGGAAGGAAGGAAGGAAGGAAGGAAGGAAGGAAGGAAGGAAGGAAGGAAGGAAGGAAGGAAGGAAGGAAGGAAGGAAGGAAGGAAGGAAGGAAGGAAGGAAGGAAGGAAGGGTATTGGGTAGCTTTCTGTTGTATTGTAAGTGTCTGTTTTACAACGATAATAAACAAGAAGGAAAATCACATTATAAGCAATATATTGCTATTCCTCCATCTGCCTTGCTTCTATTTTCAAATTTTTCAGTAATGAATTTCCGATTGAAGGCAACTTCTCTTCATCCCAAGGTACCAAACCAGACATGGGAAAAGAGATAATACATTGGTGGCACCATCTAGGCATCCATGCAGCTACTCTTGATCTGGACTTTCGGCATTCATAACAACTCGGTTTCCAATCTCTTCCACCTTTGGAAATATATTGTCAAACTTCCAACCATGACAAAGAAGAATCCTGAATCTGAAAGAAATTTTTCTGTTTTTTCCTTCTCTCTCTCTCTCTCTCCCTAATCCATCCGGTTATTAAGCAGGCTGAGGATTTAATACAGATGGAAGGAAGCACTTTCGCTTTGAAATTTCGGCTCTCCTTAAAATTCGTCTTGAAATGCCACACCATAAAAAGAAATGAAAGTTAAGCCAGTGTTTCAAACCATGGATGTACAGGATGGATGTATCCGGTTAGATTGTAAGACTTTGCCCCCAAAAGAACCCGTTCAGGAAAGGTGAATTTTTCTTCTAAGAATTAGGCAAGAGGGATAGTTAGTTACTTGCCCGTGGATGACTCAAGAAACTCCTAGTTTAAAAAGTTAACTCTTGTCTCCCAACCTAGGTAAAACCAAGAAAAGGGGATTTTTAATTTTTTTAATTTTTTAATTTGGGACTCCTTTTAAAGTGTGTGTGTGTGTGTTTGTGTGCATTTGTATTGCATTGACAAGCATACCTGCAAAGACATAATCTTCTAGCTGTTAAGAAAATGTTGGATAACCATCTGACTGAGATGGTGTAGGGTTTCCTGCCTGGGCAGGGGGGGTTGGACAGAAGGCCTCCAAGGTCCCTTCCAACTCTGTTGTTATATTTTATTATATTATATTATATTATATTATATTATATTATATTATATTATATTATATTATATTATATTATATTATATTATATTATATTATATTATATTATATTATATTATATTATATTATATTATATTATATTATATTATATTATATATATATATATATATATATATATATATATATATATATATATATATATATATATATATATATATATATATATATATATATATATAAATATATATATATATATATATATATATATATATATATATATATATATATATATATATATATATGAAAATACACACATATATATATACACACACACAAAAACAAATATATATATATATAATTTAAAAAAAGAATTCTGAACTTTATCTTCATGGAGCGTTTGGACCAGACGTACAGAATCTTGAATTTGCTTTTCTTTAAAAAAAAAAGACATTAAAAAACCATACACACACACACCCTTTCTCCGGTCAAAGAAATCCAAAATAAAATGCAGCATTCCAAAGGCTCCATCCAGAGCGCGTTTACAGCAGCCTCGCTTGGCTTTTCAATCTTTCATAAGCAATTTCTATAAAGCTTGTTACGAATTTGAAAGGAGGGGGGGGAAGAGGAGGAGGAGGAGGAGGAAAGCCAAGTGGTTGGTTGTGGAGGAATAACAGTGGTTATCACATGCCCTGCCCGCTCCTAATTATCTACACTCTCTTTCTCTCTTTCCCTCTCCCTCTCTCTCTCTCTTTCTTCCTTTCCCTCCCTCCCCTCTTTCCAGACCGTTCATTCACTCTTCTTCCTTCTAAAATAATAATAATGATAATAATAATAATAATAATAATAACAACAACAACTCTCCCTCTCTCCCTCTCTCTTTCTTCCTTTCCCCCCTTCCCTCTTTCCAGATCGTTCATTCACTCTTCTTCCTTTAATAATAATAATAATAATAATAATAATAATAATAATAATAATAATAATAATAATAATAATAATAATAATAATAATAACTTCTTCCTGTTTTTAAATCTATCGCCCACAGGGTTTTGGAAAGAGGTGGGTGTTTTCAAAACGTGCAATTAACTTTTGGAAGGATTTATCGCTTGCGGGGTTGAAAAGAGAAGAAAGGAACCTCTTGCAAAATAGACCAGCGGGTTCGGAGTCACATTATGAATATTCCAACTTGGAAAGGAAGAAGAAGAAGAAGAAGAAGAAGAAGAAAAACACGTTTCTGCAGATTTCCCTTCGCGCGTTTTGCTTCTCCTCCTTTTTTCCTTCCTCCTTTTTTCCCCTCTCTCCTCCCCCCCCCGCTTCTTTCTTTCTTTCTTTCTTTCTTTCTTTCTTTCTTTCTTTCTTTCTTTCTTTCTTTCTTTCTTTCTTTTTTGGTTCTCTGAGTTTTTCCCTCGAAAGATTTCTCTCCCCCTCCTCCATTTTCCAGATGCAAAAGAAGAAGAAAACCAAACAGAAAAGAAAAACGAAGCAAGGAAAGAAAACATAAAGGAAAGGCGAAAAGTTCCCGGAGCTAAACGGCCCCCCTTCCGCGTTACCTTGCAGCCAACTTAACTCACTTTCCAATCTCAGTTTCTCTCAAACGATCAATAAGCCCTCGCCTACCAAAGGGTCCTCCTCCACCCCCCTCGCGTATACATTTACTTTCTGCCCCCCCCCTCTCCCTCTTTATAGGTGCGCTCCCGCCCCCAACCCCAACCATTATCTGTAAATTGTACAGCCAAGCACGACGTGAGCCGTAGGGGAAAGTGGGGAGCGGGGGCGGTGGGGGGGGGGAGAGAGAGAGATCCGGGATGCCAAGCCGGGAAGAGAGAGGCGACGGCGGATCTTCCTCCCAGCCTTAAAATAAACCAGGCGGTGCTGGGAGAGTGTGTGTGTGTGTGTGAGAGAGAGAAAGAGAGAGAATCTGTCTTTGTGTGTGTGCGCTCACGAGTGTGCATGGGGAGGGGGAGTGATCGCCGGGGAAATAGAAAGTCCCGTGGCGCTGGGCTCCCCTTTTCCAAAAGCGACCTCCCGTAGCATCCTCCTTATTCCCCCAACTTCTCCCCAACCCCCCAACCCCCCCCAAAAAAGTTGTCGAGTTTCCGTCTGAAGGAAACGACAAACTCCCCCGACTCCTCCCCGCCCCTCGCCAGAACACCTAAACACCCACCGACTTTCTCCCCTTACCTACCTACCTAAAAAACAAACAAAAAAAAAAATCAAAACGCCCTCTTCCTCGGATCTCCCCCCCCCCGCCTCAACAAAAAAACAAAAAACACACAAAAACCCACAAGCGCTGTTGATTTATCCGACCACCTGGGTTGCCGCGTTGTGCCTCCTCCATGCAGACAACCGTAACACCCCTTGCCTCCCCCTCCCCCCCCATGCTAAATTCCACCCTCCCACCACACACACACACACACCCCATCTCTCTTCTTCTTTTATATTGGGGAGGGGGGCTGCTCCGCCTAAAGGCAGAGAGCACTCCCCCCTCAAACGCCTTCCAAAATACCACCACCCGCCTTTTCCTCAACATGCCCACCCACCTACCCACCCCCCGGTCTTCCCATCTCAGAAACGCCCCGAGCAACGGGGGTCGCCGTTGGGGCGGCGGGGAGGGGGGGAGGCTGTCCATCGGGAGCCTCGCTCTTTCCCCCCAATATTTCAGCACCTTGCCGGATGGACAGCTCCCCTTCGCTGTTTTCGCTTAGAGCTGATATTTCCTCCTCCTTTCCCCCCCCCCTCCCCGCTTCCCTGCGCTTTTCCTCCGGCTTTGGTTTTGTTGGGTGCGTGTGTGTGTATTTGTGTATCTCGGGGTGTATTTTAAAGACAGGCATTTCTCTCCCCCCCCCCACATCCTCCCCACCTTCACACACACACACCCCAAACACATAGACCACAAACCGCCCCGGCGCTTTAGAAGTCGGTCCGATCCCCCCAAAAAAGAAAGACCCGTTTCAGCAACCTGACTCCGAGATTTCAAACCTCCATCGGAACCACTTTTTTCTTTCTTTTTCTTTCTTTCTTTCTTAAAACCCAACAACCGGAGTGGATCGCGCGCCCCCAGCCCCCCAATGCCCCCCCACCACCACCACAACCCCGTCGCCCTCCGCCTCGAAAGCCATCTGCCCGGACCCCCGTGTCCTCCCCCTCCCCCTCCGCCCACAGCCCCCCAGAGCTGAAGAAGCAGCCGAAGCAAAAAAAGAAAAAAAGAAGAAAAGAAGAAGAAGAAGCAGGGAAAAAAAATATGAAAGAAGGAATGAAAGAAAGTTGCGAAGCCTTTCCTCACCTTTGTGCATGCCGGTGAAGCGGTCCTTCAGCACCGTCAGTTCGTATATTTTCCCGAACTCTTCGAAAAGCGGCTTGAGGTCTTTCTCGTCCAGGTTGCGTGGGATCTGTCCAACGAACAGCTTGATGGCATCGTGGTCCTTCATGGGAATGGTGGCGGAGTTCCCCGGACTGTGATTTAATCCGTTCATGTGCCCGTTTGGGTTGGGGTTAGTGTGGGTGCTACTGAGGCTGGGATTGTCTGCTTGTCCGTTTGCTAACGTGGCCATCTTTATATACATAGAGAAAAAATCTTCTTTCCCTTTTTTGGCCCAGCCCCCCCCCCCACCCGTCCTCGCTGCCTCCGTTCCTCTCTCTCTCTCTCTCTCTCTCTCCCCCTCTCCCTCTCGCAATCCCGCTTCCTCTTGCTCACTCACTCTCTCTCTCTCACACACACACGCATACACACTCACACACACGCGCGCTCACACACATACATACACACACACACACACCACACACACGCACTCCCTCTACTCACGCACGCACCCTGGCACCGACGCGCGCGCGCTCTCGCCCGCTCGCCTCTTCTCTCTCTTTCTCTCTCTCTCCGTTCCTCGCTTTCTCTCTCTTTCCCTCTCTCTTTCCCTCTCTCTCACTCACTCACTATCACACACATACGCACACGCGCCCTCTTCTCGCTGCCTCTCTTCTTTCTCTCTCTCTTTCTCTCTCCCTCTCTCTCTCTTTCTCTCTCTCTCGCTCGTTCGCTCGCTCGCTGGCGATGCCCGAACTGATTTTTTTTCTCTCTTTCTTTCGTAATATTTTTTCCCCCTTTTTTTTCATACATCGAACAGCTTGGATCGCTGTCCTTTCCGTTTAAACAGGCTGGATCGGTTCAAAGTGCCAGGAAGCCGAGGGGGTTGGATGGGAGGGAGGGGTGGGTGGGTGGGAGGGAGGAGGGAGGGAAAGGAGGAGTGGAAGCAGAGGGAGGGGGGGACGGAGCCCCGCGCGCGGGAGGGAGGGAGAGAGGGAGGGAGGGGGGCGCTTTCCTCTAGTTGAGCTTCCATCCAGGCTACCCCCTTCTCCTCCTCCCCATCCCCTCCCCCCACCCCACCCCCACGCTTTCTCCCCACCCCCACCCCCGTCTGCTTGGCCGGTGGTAGATTCCAGTCCTAGCACTAGCTATAAATAGCGGGAGGCGCATGGCTTTTTGGAGTCGATAGCTATTGTGGGAGCTGAGCGGTTGGGGGGGGGGTGTTGGGTGGATGCGGTGGGGGGGGGGTGTTGGACGGACCGAGGCAAGAACGGGCGAGCAGGCAGGCAGGCAGGCGGGGGGAGCGGCGGCCGCTGGCACCAGCCGACTGGCTTATTTGCTTTTATTCTTTCTCTCTCTCTTTTTTTTTTATCTCCCTCTCTCTCCTGTCTTCCGCCTTTTTTTATGATGCTTGTTATATGTTTATTTATTTTATTTTTGCCGAGCGGCGCTCCTGTTTGTTTATTTTCCCCCCCCTTCTACAATGCATTCAAGGTTTGCCTCCCTCCCCCTCCGCGTTTTATTTTAATTTTTTTTCTCCCCAACTCCCACCCACCCCTCCTCTCCTTCTCCCGTAAAAAAAAAAAAAACGGAGGGGGAAAAAAATAAACCCAACCCCAGCCAGCTCGACTTTCGCTTCCAGAGACGGCTAAGTGAGAGAAAGCCTTTTGTTTCCAAAGGCCAGGCAGAGAGAGAGAGAGAGAAAGGAAAGAGAAAGAAAGAAAGAAAGAAAGAAAGAAAGAAAGAAAGAAAGAAAGAAAGAAAAAGAAAGAAAGAAAGAAAGAAAGAAAGAAAGAAAGAAAGAAAGAAAGAAAGAAAGAAAGAAAGAAAGAAAGAAAAGTAGACAACAAAGGGAGGCGGGTTGGTGTTTTTTATTGAACGTAATAAAAATAACATCTATCTCTTTTCGAGGTTTTTTTTCTTCCTTTCCGCTCCAGCTGTCTTGTCTTTCTCTCTCTCTCTCCTAAAACATTTCTAATAAAAGAGCTACAGATATGGAGGAAACCTGGAAATCAAAGGTGTTTTCTTGTTTGTGACAGTTGTAGCGGTTTGTTTTTCTCTCTCTCTCTCTTCGGTCCATGCGCTGTGGTCTATGTATGTGCGTGTATGTGTCTGTATATCAATATATCTATATTTAATAATAAAAAACATCTCCTTTCTTTGATGGGGGACCAGAAAGGTTTTAAAAGCCGTCTTTTAATTTTCTCCCAGAGTTCGATCTGCATCTATTCCCTATTGACACAATTTTTGGGGAGAAGGAGTGCAGTGGGGTGGGGGCAGTCAAGGAAGAAATATTTAAGTATATATATATATATATATATAATGTACTTTTATGGCAACCCTTCATATATATATATTTTTATAGTGAATAATTGTTCCTTGAATTCATTTGGTCTTCCTTCCTTCCCCCTCTCTTGTTTCTGGCTACTGAGGGAATTGATTCTTGCAATGCTTTGGTTCACATTGTTTTTTGGGTAGGATATTATTTCATGCCATCATCAGTCTAATCATCGTAGTCATTAACGATAGCAAGATGGGCTAGCTGTTGACTTCTCTCTCGGATGTGTAGATCCTAGTTCAAGGTCTTGGATGGGGGGGCGAAAGCAAACATGTTCATTTCCTTCTCTGAATAGGACAGCAGGTTTCTTTAGACACTTAATAGGGACAATGTATTATGGTTAATTAAGTCACGGCGTAATCAGAATCAGTAGCTTTCGCATTATTTTCCTCGCATTATCTTCGGCGTTGTTGTTTGAAAATAAGAAATAAATAATTGTCTTTCTTTTAAGAAGACAGCCCAAAAAAAAAAAGGCGGCGTCGGATATTTTTTTTTTTAATTTTAATTTAATTTTTTTTTTAAACCACCACGTAGCTCAAAGCAATTTTTCTTAAGCTTGAAATGAAATCTTACAGAAACATCTGGTGGCGTAAGCTTTTACTACAGATTGGGAGAAAGGCAGGCATGCTGTATGCGTGTGCAGAAAAGAAAGGAAACTGCACTATTGCAACTTACCGTGTTCACTAGACACCACTTTTTTTTCTTTTTTCCTTTTTTTAGAAATGTTGATTGCTGCTTGTTTTTAAATTTTCTTTATTTTTCTTTTTCTTTCTTTTTTTCTCCTTTCACAATATCACTTCGGAGGATTTTACCTGCCGACCCATAGACCGGGTTGTTGAAAACTATCACCTGCAAATGAATGAATATAAAGTCCGTTACTTTATTTGAATGGCTTTATAGGTCTTTTGGATGCTGATGAAAGGCACTTTCCTGCAGTAGATAGAAAAAGGGTTTTCTTTTCTTTTTTTCTTCTTTTTTTTAAGGAAAAGCAAACAAGGGAAATAATATCTCCATTCGACAACGGAGATTCTGTTTATTTTAAACATCGGTCGCTCCGCTCGGTTCCCCCTCTCGTCTTTCGTAGCAAAATAATATCTTGTTATATGTGTGTGTACACACACACACACACACACACGTGTGTGAGAGGGAGCTTGTGTGCACATTCCTGAGCCACAAACAGCAGCAGCCAGGATTTGATAAAGAAGGTTTGGAACAAGGCATTAGAATGACATTACCTGGATTATTTTAAACAGAAGGGGCAGCATCGTCAAAGACAAATATTCACATCTGTCCTGTTCTATGAATCCTGGCTTGGTTGTAACATATAATCTGGTGCTGGGAGCGATATATGAAAAGTGTGTGTGGTTGGGTTGGGTTGTGTGTGTGTGTGCACCTGAGTGCATTGGGGTGACTCTGCAAATCTCCAGGTTAACAAGGTAGGTTAATCTGTATGCTAGGCCAACCTAATAGGAAACCCCAAGCAAGTAATGGGAACAAAAAAAAGTAAAGCTAGGGCCCCATTCAATGAAAATAAAATAAAATAAAAATGGGCCTCTGTGGCTCAGACTGGTAAGACAGTCTGTTATTAACAGCAGCTGCTTGCAATTACTGCAAGTTCAAGTCCCACCAGGCCCAAGGTTGACTCAGCCTTCCATCCTTTATAAGGTAGGTAAAATGAGGACCCAGATTGTTGGGGGCAATAAGTTGACTTTGTATATAATATACAAATGGATGAAGACTATTGCTTAACACAATGTAAGCCGTCTTGAGTCTTCGGAGAAGGGCGGGATATAAATTCAAAAATAATATATATATTGTGCCAAAGGTGTTTTTTAAAAAGGCAACTGGATTTTCTTTGTGTTTTTTTTTTCCCTTGAAGACCTTTCACTTCTCATCCGAGAAGCTCCATCCGTTCTGGAAGAAGGGAAGTTCTTTATCCAGAATGGAAGAAGCTTCTCGGATAAGAAGCAAAAGGTCTTCAAGGAAAAAAAAAACCAAGTCTAGTTGGTTTTTGAAAGAAAAAAAAAAGTACCTTTGGGACAACCGTGACCTGGATGGCTGAGAATCTCCATAGATATTCTCATTTTCTGATAATTTTTGCAAAAAATGAAAAAAGAAAAAAGAAAAGAAGAGAAGAAAACCACCCTCCTTCAGCAGGACATGCAAAGTTCCTATAATCTATCAAACGCTCCATTGTCCAGATTGCAGTTTTTAGCCTCTGCATGTTGTTGAAATGAGCTTTGTTCTACGGTGGTTAACAGAAAAGTGATTTCCACGTACTTGTTAAGGGAAGTTGTGTGTTCTTTAGACAGCCGTATTGTTGGCAAAATAAATTGGAAGGTTGGGTTCAAGGAAGGGGTCACTGGTGCGATGGTCAATTTCCAAAATACAACATCCTGTGGATACAAAAATTCATAGCATCCTAAGTATGAATAATATTTTGAAAAGCAAACAGGCCAGAGGTGAATTATTATTATTATTTTCCTTTAATGTTCTAGGTCCCTTTTAGAATTAGAATTTTTTATTGGCCAAGTGTGATTGGACACAAAAGGAATTTGTCTTGGTGCATATGCTCTCAGCGTCTCTTTTGAAAGGGGATGAGGGTTTTTTGTCTGAGGAACAGTGGTGGTATTCAGACATTTGGACCAATTTGGACCTGTTCGGATGTGCCGGTAGTGGCGACCTGCAGGTGGGCCCATCCACACACCCCTGTGCTATGCCAGCCTATTTAGCCACATTTTCTAAGCTGCACACAAGCGTGCAAGCTGTCCGCGCAATCAGAGCGCGTGTGTGGAAAGCCACACACACGTGTGGAAGGCACACGCAAGAGTAAAGCGAGCGTGTGCACGCGTGCTCACATTTTCGGTGCGCGGCGAACCAGTGGAACATAAATTGAAATGGTCTAGGGTCTCCTGCTTAAGCAGAGGGTTGGACTAGAAGACCTCCAAGGTCCCTCCCAGCTCTATTCTGATTGACAAATTTTACCTTGTTCAGCTTTTCAGGATTTTACCGCTTATTTTGAAGGTATTTTTAGGCCAGATGGGCAGGTAATCCTCGACTTGCGAGCACAATTGAGCCCAAAATTTATGTTGCTAAGCGAGACACTTAGTTCTGTCTAAAGTGAGTTTTCTCCCATGGGACGAACTTTCTTCCCTCTGTTGTTAAGTGAATCACTGCGTTGGTTAAATGAGTAACGTGGTTTTTAAGTAATTGTGGCTCCTCCTTTGATGTCGCTTGTCAGAAATTCGCAAAAGGGGATCACGTGACCTCGGGATACTGCAACCGTCATAAGTCTGACTCAGTTGCCAAGCATCTGAATTTTGATCACGTGATCATGGGGAATGCTGCAATGGTCATAAGTGTGAAAAACGGTGGTAAGTCCTTCCTCCCCCCCCCCCAGTGATGTTGTAATTTTGAACGACCACTAAACAAATTGTTATAAGTAAAAGTATATTACTTTTAGTGGTTGTTGTTGTTTTTTAAAAGAAATGAACAAAAGTTTGCTAGAGGAATACGTTCAATTGTTCTAGTTTGACAGGTTTTGGTATCCCGTCAAACTATAACGTGACATTTTTGCAACTTCTCAGCTCCAAGATACCTTCATCCTTGATGAACGTATCTTTTCTTTTATGTACAGTGAGAGCTTATGCACCAAGACAAATTCCTTGTGTGTCCAATCACACTTGGCCAATAAATTCTATTCTATTCTATTCTATTCTATTCTATTCTATTCTATTCTATTTACACTGAGAGCGTATGCACCAAGACAAATTCCTTGTGTGTCCAATCACACTTGGCCAATAAATTCTATTCTATTCTATTCTATTCTATTCTATTCTATTCTATTCTATTCTATTCTATTCTATTCTATTCTATTCTATTCTATTCTATTCTATTCTATTTACACTGAGAGCGTATGCACCAAGACAAATTCCTTGTGTGTCCAATCACACTTGGCCAATAAAGAATTCTATTCTATCCTATCCTATCCTATCCTATCCAATCCTATCCTATCCTATCCTATCCTATCCTATCCTATCCTATCCTATCCTATCCTATCCTATCCTATCCTATCCTATCCTATCCTATCCTATCCTATCCTATCCTATCCTATCCTATCCTATCCTATGACTATCATTAAATGTTGTACCTTATGATTCTTGACGAATGGATCTTGTCTTTTTATGTACACTGAGAGCATATGCACCAAGACAAATTCCTTGTGTGTCCAATCACACTTGGCCAATAAAAAATTCTATTCTATTCTATTCTATTCTATTCTATTCTATTCTATTCTATTCTATTCAAAGAATGCAGTCAAATATGAAGCTTTGGGGTTTTTCTTCTTGGAAATAATCTACTTATTTGGTCATTGCTAGTCCACGTTCGTTTAGGCACTTACCTAGCATCGAAGATGGAATAGATAGGCGCAGACTTGCATACACAGTTCTTTCGCAGATAGAAGCAAAGGGAGAAATGGTGGGTTGTTTTTTTCCCTATGATACAAAAGCAAAAAGATGCTAATGAAAAAGAGAAATAGAAATAATTTGAAATGAAATTGGGGCTGCTCAGCTGCCATTTCAGAAGGGAATGGAAAGGGAGAGGAGAGAGTGAAGGAAGAAAGTAGGTAGGAAAGAGAGAGGTAGAAAAGGGGGAAAGGAGAGGAAGAAGAAAGGGGAAAGAGAGAGGGTTAGAAAGGGTGGAAGAGAAGAGTAGGGAAGGAGGAGAGGATGTAGAAAAGCGAAGGAGAGGAAGGATGAAGAAAGTAGAAGAAAGTAGAGAAGGGAGGAGGAAAGGTTTGTTAAGGAAGGAAGTGGTAGCTGGGCAGGTCCGAATAAGTAACAAATGAAAGTTAATGACTAATGTTGAATAAGAGACTGTATATTGAATAGGTTGTTGGAAAATGGAAATAAAACTTTTTTACTAAAAAAAAAAAAGAAAAATAAAAAAAAAGAAAAAGAGAATATTTTTTGAAGACTTTGTTGTATTATCATGCAGTTAGAAAAACGAACTTCTCTTGCAAATAAGAGTCAAACCAACAGCCAGCGACAACAGAAACAGATTATATCACTGTCTGTGAATGTGTACTTCACAGACTGTACATTTTTATGTACTGTACATTTTTGAGACTCTAGAAAGAGTGCAGAGAAGAGCAACAAAGACTCTTAGGGGGCTGCAGGCTTAAACATATGAAGAACGGTTGCAGGAACTGGGTATGTCTAGTCTAGTGATGGAGATTCTCAATCACCCAAGACATGGTTGTCCCAGAAATGCTTTTTTCAGGAGGCAACTGAAAAACATCCTTGTTTTTTCTTTGAAGACATTTCTCTTCTCGTCCAAGAAGCTTCTTCACCTCTTCCTTCCATTCCCTACCATCCAGTCAGAGGTGAAGAAGCTTCTTGGATGAGAAGCGAAATGTCTTCAAAGAAAAAAAAAACCAAGAAAGTCCACCTGTCTGCTGAAAGTCTGCTGGAAAAGTATATTTGGGTCTAGTCTAGTGAAAAAAAAAAAAAGGACAAGGGGTGACATGATAGCAGTCTTCCAACGTTTGAGGAGCTGTCACAAGGATGGGGTGGGGTGGGGGTCAAGCTGTTTTCCAAAGCAGCAGAAGTGTTGTGCCTCATCCTCCCTCCTCTCCTCAGCTGGGCCCCTCCCGTCTCCAACTGGGCCTTTTATCAGACTCCGAGTCTGATAAAGAAGATGAACGGCCTGGCTTCCGGTTTGGCTCCGCTGTGTTAATGGCGGCAATTTCAGTCCGCCCGTTCTTTGTGATTCTGTGAGAGCTGTTTAGACAGTGCTAATCTTCTGTCAACAGCTCGTAAATCTCTGCCTCGGGCAAAGAGGGGGAGATGAGCATTTGAACTGAAGTTTGAGCCCCCAAGAAAAGCCCCAGAATGATTTCTGGTGGTTTGATGGGAAACGCTCCTTCGATAGTTCAAAAAAGCTCCAGAGTCCAGAACGCCTCTGCAAAAGCAGAGCAAAACGCAGCGTCCATCTCCGTGACTGAAGAGGATCTATGATAAATTTTCAACACGGAAGAATCGAAAGCAGGAAGACTGGCATTTGCTTGTAAGATGATTTTAACTCCCTGACAGAGAAGTTATTTGAAGAGTGGAGATGAAGAAAGATGGCGTTTTGTTTTTTGAAAGTGAAAGCTAAGGAAATGCTGATTACAATTGCTGGTGTGGAACCTCTAAGAAGAAAATAACAAGATTTTTTTTTCTAAATGGAATTCTTTTTAAAAAAAATCTATTTCTTTTATTATCTTTTTTTACAGTGTTTAAGAAGAAAAATAACAAGATTTTTTTTTTTTTTTTTTTTTTTTTTTTTTTTTTTTTTTCTTTGAAGACATTTCTCTTCTCGTCCAAGAAGCTTCTTCACCTCTTCCTTCCATTCCCCACCATCCAGTCAGAGGTGAAGAAGCTTCTTGGATGAGAAGCGAAACGTCTTCAAAGAAAAAAAAAACCCAAGAAAGTCCACCTGTCTGCTGAAAGTCTGCTGGAAAAATATATTTGGGTCTCGTCTAGTGAAAAAGAAAAAAAAAAAGGACAAGGGGTGACATGATAGCAGTCTTCCAACGTTCGAGGAGATGTCACAAGGATGGGGTGGGGTGGGGGTCAAGCCGTTTTCCAAAGCAGCAGAAGTGTTGTGCCTCATCCTCCCTCCTCTCCTCAGCTGGGCCCCTCCCGTCTCCAACCGGGCCTTTTATCAGACTCCGAGTCTGATAAAGAAGATGAACGGCCTGGCTTCCGGTTTGGCTCCGCTGTGTTAATGGCGGCAATTTCAGTCCGCCCGTTCTTTGTGATTCTGTGAGAGCTGTTTAGACAGTGCTAATCTTCTGTCAACAGCTCGTAAATCTCTGCCTCGGGCAAAGAGGGGGAGATGAGCATTTGAACTGAAGTTTGAGCCCCCAAGAAAAGCCCCAGAATGATTTCTGGTGGTTTGATGGGAAACGCTCCTTCGATAGTTCAAAAAAGCTCCAGAGTCCAGAACGCCTCTGCAAAAGCAGAGCAAAACGCAGCGTCCATCTCCGTGACTGAAGAGGATTTATGATAAATTTTCAACACGGAAGAATCGAAAGCAGGAAGGCTGGCATTTGCTTGTAAGATGATTTTAACTCCCTGACAGAGAAGTTATTTGAAGAGTGGAGATGAAGAAAGATGGCGTTTTGTTTTTTGAAAGTGAAAGCTAAGGAAATGCTGATTACAATTGCTGGTGTGGAACCTCTAAGAAGAAAATAACAAGATTTTTTTTTTCTAAATGGAATTCTTTTTTTAAAAAAAAAAATCTATTTCTTTTTTTATTATCTTTTTTTTTTTACAGTGTTTAAGAAGAAAAATTTATTGGGGGGTTTTTCTTTTATTCCTCCCCTTTTTTTTTTTTCTTCTTCTTCTTCTTGATATTACTTAGTTTAAAATGGCTTTTAAGCAAAGAGATTTAACCACTTCTAAATTATTGGAAATATCTTCACTTCAGGTACGGAAATTGAAAGAAGATATTAAAGACAGTCTAAGGAATTTTTTACAGGAGCTTATGGAGGCTCATCTTTCAGAAATAGATCAAAAATTTAATGAAATGGAGAGAGAAATACTGGATTTTAAAGATTTGGTGGAAGAGCAGAGTAAGGAGATGAAAAAATTAAAGGAATCAATTACTCCATTATTGTTATCTAGTACACAGACAGAAGAAAGACTGAATGAATTTAACCAAATTAATTTAGATTTGCAAAGGAAAATAGATGAAGTTCAAATTAATTTGAATTTAGAAAATAAAATAGATGATATTCAGGTTAAGGCTGATAAGGCAGAGGAAGAAAGGGTTATATTACAATATAAATTAATGGAATATGCTATAAGGGTAAGGGTTTAAGAGAATTTAAAGAGGAAAATTTGAAAGAGATTTTTATTCAGGCCTTTGCCCAGATAGAGGAATGGAACCAGAAGATTTTGAAGTTAATATTGAAAAATTTATCGTGTTAATTCCTGGTGGGCAAGGCAGAAGTGTTTACCGAGAGATGTGGTTATTTATTTTACAAATAAGAGGATTAGGTATGGAATTTTGCAAGCATTTTATAAAAATAAATTTCAAATATTAGGACAAGATATAATAATGATGAAGGAAATTCCTCCTAAAATGTTAAGAAAGAGAAAAGAATTTGCCTTTCTGGTGGATGAGCTTAAGAAACATCAGATATATTTTAGATGGGAGGTTCCAGCAGGTTTAACACTGAATTACAAAGGAACATAGTATTTTCTCAATACAATTTGTAAAGCGAGATTTTTATACTAATGTATTAAAGATTGGGAATTCTTTGTTAACAGATGTTAAGTTGAATGGTGAATAGATGGTTGAAAATGTGTAAGATAGAAGAAGGGGAGGGAGAATGTTTAACTTTATTAAATATGATTATGGTTAATTTTTGTAAATGACTTATTGTGGATATAAATGTGTAATTTTAGGGGTACTATATGATATATTAAAGGTATAAAGGAATAGGAAGATGGAATATTGTTTAATTTTGGAGGATAGATAGTAAAATTTAGGAACTTGGATTAAATATTATATTTAAGAGATGGATGTAATGTTAATTAGAATGTAATTGTTATAATAGATATATTGTGGATGATATAGGTGTAATTTTAACAATGTTATTTGACATAAGTAAGGTAAAGTGAAGATTTTAATTATTACAATTGACACTTTGGATATTTGTAATATTATTTGTTGTATATATAAATGTTAAAGATGTGAAAAGATGGACTATTGCTTACCCCTGAAGGTTGGACAGAAAAATTAAAGAAACTAAGTCGGAAATATGAACTATTTTTGAGAGATTGCTAAGGGAAGAAAGACATTTTAGAAGAAACCTTGGTGAATATTGGAAGATGGAACGTTGTTTTGATATTGATTGATGAAGGTTGGATATTAAAAACTACGTACTTTATTCAAGAATAAACACTAACTCAATTGGAAACTTTGGAGAATTCTAGGAGTGGAATGGTCTGATATATAATGGAGTGGAAGAAAAGTATCTTCTTTGTCTTTGGAAGGGGAGTGGAGGTTTTAAGGAGCGACTATGGATTATGATTTGTGCTAGATTTTAATTTTGTTGTTAGTTTTATACCCTGTACTCGGTTCTCGGAAGTCCTGGGGGTGGGGAGGAAGGAAGGGAGGGGAGGGGTAGAAAATGGATTGATAGTTAATGTACAAAGATGATTGAAGATGTATAATTAATGTAAGATCGGACCTGCCTGGTTACTACTTTAGAATGAAGGGAAAGAAGGAGTAGAAGAGAGAAGGAGGAAAGAGAAGAGGAGGAGGAGGAAAGGAAGGAAGGAAGAGGGGAAGAGGGAGAAGAAAGGAATAGGGAGGAAAGAGGAGAGGATGTAGATAAGAGAGGGGGAGGATGGTTATGGAAAGTAGAAGAAGGTAAAGAAGGAGAGTAAAAGGAAAAGGAAGGGGGTGGTGACCAGGCAGATCCGATTAATTGTATATGAGGGTACATTAAATATGTTATTGGATATGTTATTGGATAAGAATGTCAAAATAAAACTTTTTAAAACAAAAAAAAAAAAAAAAAGAAGATGAACGGCCTGTCATGCCTCCAGCCCCTGGCCCTGGCCCCATGCCCGGAGAGGATTCCAGGAATGAGAGGACAAGCCCGATAAACCTCACTTGTACAGTGTGTGTTCCTTTGGCTCAGCCTTCAGAGCAGGAAGCCAGCCAAGTGCTGGAATCACTCTCTCACCCTCCTTTCCCAGAAGCTGCCAGCAGATCCAGCTGAAGAGAATTCATAGTGGGAGGATCCTCGCTTCCGGAGATCTGAGAGGCGACGCCAGCAGAAGGAAGGGTGGGGCAGGCTTGGATAAATGCTGAGTCATGGAGCCACGCCCCACAGCCTATATAAAGGACCTGCTTTTGGCATTCCAACCTTGAGTCAAGCAAAGTCTTATCTAGTTTGCTGATATCGGACTCTATCGCTGAAGTCACAACTTGGACTCCTGCCTGCCCTGATAAACCTCGAAGGCACTTGGCAAGCTGCAAAGGCTTCGTTGCCAAGTTTGTTATGGACTTCCTTGTCTCGTTCGTCGGAGTGGGAGTGGGACACGACAAGAAGGCAGGACAAAAAACAATGGGTAGAAACCAATCAAGGAGAGAAGCAGTGGTGGGATTCAGCCAGTTCAGGTTCGGATGAACCAGCTGGCCCCTCCCCTCCCCGCCCCTTCCAGGAGTCCCTACGCACCGCGTTTTGGCTCCCAGGTAAATGCAGGGAGCCCTACTAGGCCCAAAACAGGGTGTGGGTGGATGATACCCCCCCACAGCCCGTTTTTGCTCCCAGGGGGGTGCAAGAGGCCACCTGTCACACCTCCTGGCCATACCCACCATGGCCACGCCCACCCAGCTGGTCATTAGAGCAGGCAACCGGTTGTTAAATTATTTGAATCCCACTAACTGGAGAGAAGCAACCTAGAAGCAAGGAGAAATTTCCTAACCATTAGCCAATGGAACAGAAGTTGCCTTCAGAAGTTGTGGATGCTCCATCGCCAGAGTTTTTTAACAAGAGGCTGGATAGCCCCTTGTCTGGAATGGTATAGGATCTCCTGCTGGAGCAAGGGATTGGACTAGAAAAGAAGCAACCTACAACTAAGGAGGAATGTCTGAACTATGAGAGCAAACAACCAGGTTGTGTTCAGACGTTGTGGGTGCTCCATCAATGTAGGCTTTCAAAAAGAGACTGGACAATCGTTTTTCTAAAATGGTATAGACCAGGTGTCTGCAAACTTGGCTCTTTTAAGACTTTTGGACTTCAACTCTGGGAGTTGAAGTCCACAAGTCTTAAAAGAGCCAAGTTTGCAGACCCCTGGTATAGACTCTTCTGCTTGAGCAAAAGGTTGGACTGGAAGATCTCCAAGGTCCCTCCCGTTGTCGTTACTCTGTTATCCTTCTTGATGTGAACAGGCCAACGGTGAGTGTTATTGGAGGCTGAAATAAACATTTGAATGTTTGCACAGTGAGTTCTAAGACTTTTCAGCCGACAAGGAAGCAGCCGAAGAGAGAAATGAACATAAGGAATGACAGCGGTCCATCATGATTTGGCCCATCCATCATCAATGATGAAAAGAGCCATGAGAAAGAGTAATGACTTGAATTCAGTGGCTTTTCTTGATATGATGCTCATGTGGGAATGATGCTTCAATCCTGTATGATCACGAGACAAACAGGGTGTTCAGCTTTGCACACTCCCAAGAAAAAAAAGTTACTCGTAGCTAAGCTGTTGTGGTCCGTCAGCAGCCTACGGAGCTGGCAACGGAGTCAGACAGCGATGAGGCTGAGGTGAAGCCAGGGCCATCGGGGAGTGAGGTTTTAAGGAACGACTATGGATTATGATTTGTGCTAGATTTTAATTTTGTTGTTAGTTTTATACCCTGTACTCGGTTCTCGGAAGTCCTGGGGGTGGGGAGGAAGGGAAGGGAGGGGGAGGGGGTAGAAAATGGATTGATAGTTAATGTACAAAGATGATTGAAGATGTATAATTAATGTAAGATCGGACCTGCCTGGTTACTACTTTAGAATGAAGGGAAAGAAGGAGTAGAAGAGAGAAGGAGGAAAGAGAAGAGGAGGAGGAGGAAAGGAAGGAAGGAAGAGGGGAAGAGGGAGAAGAAAGGAATAGGGAGGAAAGAGGAGAGGATGTAGATAAGAGAGGGGGAGGATGGTTATGGAAAGTAGAAGAAGGTAAAGAAGGAGAGTAAAAGGAAAAGGAAGGGGGTGGTGACCAGGCAGATCCGATTAATTGTATATGAGGGTACATTAAATATGTTATTGGATATGTTATTGGATAAGAATGTCAAAATAAAACTTTTTAAAACAAAAAAAAAAAAAAAAAGAAGATGAACGGCCTGTCATGCCTCCAGCCCCTGGCCCTGGCCCCATGCCCGGAGAGGATTCCAGGAATGAGAGGACAAGCCCGATAAACCTCACTCGTACAGTGTGTGTTCCTTTGGCTCAGCCTTCAGAGCAGGAAGCCAGCCAAGTGCTGGAATCACTCGGCCCTACTCCCTCTCACCCCTCCCTTTCCCAGAAGCTGCCAACAGATCCAGCAGAAGAGAATTCATAGTGGGAGGATCCTCGCTTCCGGAGATCTGAGAGGCGACGCCAGCAGAAGGAAGGGTGGGGCAGGCCTGGATAAATGCTGAGTCATGGAGCCACACCCCACAGCCTATATAAAGGACCTGCTTTTGGCATTCCAACCTTGAGTCAAGCAAAGTCTTATCTAGTTTGCTGATATCGGACTCTATCGCTGAAGTCACAACTTGGACTCCTGCCTGCCCTGATAAACCTCGAAGGAACTTGGCAAGCTGCAGAGGCTTTGTTGTCAAGTTTGTTACGGACTTCCTTGACTTGTTCGTCGGAGTGGGGGTGGGACACGACAAGAAGGCAGGACAAAAAACAATGGGTAGAAACCAATCAAGGAGAGAAGCAGTGGTGGGATTCAGCCAGTTCAGGTTCGGATGAACCAGCTGGCCCCTCCCCTCCCCGCCCCTTCCAGGAGTCCCTAAGCACCGCGTTTTGGCTCCCAGGTAAATGCAGGGCGGCCTACTAGGCCCAAAACAGGGTGTGGGTGGATGGTACCCCCCCACAGCCCGTTTTTGCTCCCAGGGGGTGCAAGAGGCCACCTGTCACACCTCCTGGCCATACCCACCATGGCCACGCCCACCCAGCTGGTCATTAGAGCTGGGAACCAGTTGTTAAATTATTTGAATCCCACTAACTGGAGAGAAGTAACCTAGAAGCAAGGAGAAATTTCCTAACCATTAGCCAATGGAAAAGAAGTTGCCTTCAGAAGTTGTGGATGCTCCATCGCCAGAGTTTTTTAACAAGAGGCTGGATAGCCCCTTGTCTGGAATGGTATAGGATCTCCTGCTGGAGCAAGGGATTGGACTAGAAAAGAAGCAACCTACAACTAAGGAGGAATGTCTGAACTATGAGAGCAAACAATCAGGTTGTGTTGAGACGTTGTGGGTGCTCCATCAATGGAGGCTTTCAAAAAGAGACTGGACAATCGTTTTTCTAAAATGGTATAGACCAGGTGTCTGCAAACTTGGCTTTTTTAAGACTTTTGGACTTCAACTCTGGGAGTTGAAGTCCACAAGTCTTAAAAGAGCCAAGTTTGCAGACCCCTGGTATAGACTCTCCTGCTTGAGCAAAGGGTTGGACTGGAAGATCTCCAAGGTCCCTCCCGTTGCCGTTACTCTGTTATCCTTCTTGATGTGAACAGGCCAACGGTGAGTATTATTGGAGCCTGAAATAAACATTTGAATGTTTGCACAGTGAGTTCTAAGACTTTTCAGCCGACAAGGAAGCAGCCGAAGAGAGAAATGAATATAAGGAATGACAGCGGTCCATCATGATTTGGCCCATCCATCATCAATGATGAAAAGAGCCATGAGAAAGAGTAATGACTTGAAATCAGTGGCTTTTTTTGATATGATGCTCATGTAGGAATGATGCTTCGATCCTGTATGATCATGAGACAAACAGGGTGTTCAGCTTTGCACACTCCCAAGAAAAAAAAGTTACTCGTAGCTAAGCTGTTGCTAAGCAGCCTACAGAGCTGGCATCGGAGTCAGACAGCGATGAGGCTGAGGTGAGGCCAGGGCCATCGGGGAGTGAGGTGCGGACTCCAGAACCTCCAGAGACTGATAGTAGTGAAGCAGAGGAACAGGAGGAGCCTGTTCCTAATGCACGCAGGAGAAGAGCTGCCAGAAGGCAAGAGCAGCTCAAGCAAAAAGGACAACTCGGGAGTAAGGCCAAGAGATGATTGGCCCCTACCATAAGACTTAAAACAGACCAGCAACGGCGTTTCAACTTTGCCAGAAAACAATGTTGTAGCTGCGTCTTCTGCTCCATCTTCTGCTTTTTGTACATCTTTGTTTTTGTGGCTTCTGGACGTTTGCCAGGAAGGGTCTTTGGCAGTTTGCCTAATTGGACCAAGGTTTGTAGATAACTGAGGAATTTGTGTTGGGAGGCATTTGTTTTACTTTGAGTCGAACAACGCTGGGAATGAAGTAATTCCAGCTGTTCGAATAAAGTTTGTTTTTCCACGGACTGAGTTTATTACTACCTTCTTGGGCCTGGGTCACAACATAAGCAGTGGACCTACGCCTGGTTGCACAGTCAGATTGGATTTGGCATTTTTGTATACCTATTGAATCCTTCCTAAGGATCTGGGAGAGGGACATGTTGTTGTTTTGTTGGTGTTAAAAGTATCATCACCAGTGGTGGGTTTCACTTTTTGTTACCGCTGGTTTGCTCCACGCATGTAAACTCGCTGTCGTGTCCCACTCCTCCGCTGATGGCCGGGTCAGGGAAATCTGAATCAGGTGTGCCTCTGCAGCTCTGCCAAAGTCCTAGCAAAGTTCTCAAGGCAGGCAGGAGACCAGAAAGTGCTTTCAGCAAGATAAGGTAGACTTTGCCTGACTCAGAGAATGCCAGAAAGCAGATCCTTTGTATAGGCCATGGGGTGTGGCTCCATGACTCAGCACTTATCCCGGCCTGCCCCTCCCTTCCTTCTGTTGACACCGCCTATCAATTCTCCTGAAGCGAGGGTCACTCCAGTCTGCAGCTGTTGGTAATTGACCTTCCTCATGCTCACATGCTGTGGGGGAGGGGGAGGGGTCTAGTTGCTCCGTTTGCCTGGGCATGGAGCCAGGGCTGGGGGCTGGAGGCGCTTCTTCTTCCTCAGCCTGTCTGGGCATGGAGCCAGGACTGGGGCCGGGAGGCATGCTAGGACATTCCTCAGCGTTCGGAAGCAGATAAGAAGGCCCCGGCTGCGGGGAAAGCGGACGAGGCATAACACTCGCTTCTCTTGGGCATGCATCCTCCGTGCATGCACCCGACCTCAAAAACATGCCTAAATAGAGCCCACCGGCAATTTCTGCTACCAGTTCACTCGAACCGGTCTTAACCGGCTGAATACCACCTCTGATCATCACAGGAGATAAGCTATTCCGAGTAAAACTACCTTTTGCAATTGACAGCCTGAATTTGTCAATGCCAATGATGGTGTTCAAGAGGTGCTCCAGATGTTTCGGGATTGCACCCAGGGCATTTATCACTCTTGGTATTATCTTTTCTTTCTTTTGTCACAGTCATTCTACTTCTCTTGGCAGGTCTTTGAATTTTGTTGCCTTCGCCAGTTCTTTCTCTTCTCTTCCACTGTTTCCAGCTCCTAACACATCCAGCTATCTAGAATTTTTTGATCTTTCTTATCAAAAATTGTTAAGTCTGGGGTGTTGGGCAACTGCTTCTCTGTTTGAATCTTGAAATCCCAGAGCACTTTAGCTTCTTCATTTTTCTGTTGACAGAATAAGAGAGTTGGAAGGGATCTTGTAGGTCATCTAGTCCAACCCAAACCAAGCAGGAGACCCTACACCATTTCTGACAAATGGCAGTCCAGTCACTTCTTGAAATCTTCGAGCGATGAAGCTCCCACAACTTCTGAAGGCAACTTCTGTTCCATTGGTTGATTGTTCTCACCGTTAGAAAATTTCTCCTTGTTAGGTTGAATCTCTCCTTGGTCAATTTCCATCCATTATTCTTTGTCTGGCCTTCAAGTGACTTGGAAAATAACCCCCTCTTCCCTGTGGCAGCCCCTCAAATATTGGAAGACTGCTATCATGTCTCCCCTACTCCTTCTCTTCACTAGACTAGCCAGGCCCAGTTCCTGCAACCATTCCTCGTATGTTTTATCCTCCAGGCCCCTCATCATCTTGGCGGCTCTTCTCTGCACTCTTTCTAGAGTCTCAACAACTTTTTTATAGTGTTACTTTGTCTACGTTGTGGTACCACTAGTTCCTGCTTGCAAGTAAGTGGTATTTCTTGCAGATTTTTCAGTGCATCATTGTCACATTGTCATTTGTAGCCAGCCTGCTGCAGCTAACTAGGTGGTCCACTCTTTCAGCTTCTTTGCACAGATGCCGTTTGCTGTCTGCTGATGTCTTTTCCGTTCTGGGTTTGTAAACTTTTGTTCTTAAGGCTGGGTCTTGGAAAGCCAGGATGAGCTCCTCTATCTCTTTCTTCAACTTTCCTGCTCTTAGCCATTGCCAGGTCTTGTTATTATCTGCTTTCCCTGCTATTTTTTTTTAATGTACTGGCCATGTACTACTGTGCCTTTCCTGGTCTATTTTTGTTGTGCCTCGTCCTCCTCAGCCGGGCCCCTCCTGTCTCCTCCCGGGCCTGTTATCAAACTCGAGTCTGATAATGAAGATGAACGGCCTGTCATGCCTCCAGCCCCTGGCCCTGGCCATGCCCGGAGGGGAGTCATGGAGTGAAAACAGAAACCCAATACAGCTCACTCATACTGTGTGTGTTCCTTCGACGCAGCCGTCAGAGCAGGAAGTCAGCCAAGTGGTGCAATTACCTGGACCTGCTCCCTCTGACCCCTCCCTTTCCCAGATGCCGACAGTAGAGACAGCTGAAGACAATTCAGAGTGGGAGGATCCTCGCTTCCGGAGATCTGAGAAGCGATGCCAGCAGAAGGAAGGGTGGGGCAGGCCTGGATAAATGCTGAGTCATGGAGCCATACCCCACAGCCTATATAAAAGACCTGCTTTTGGCATTTCAACCTTGAGTCAAGCAAAGTCTCATCTAGTTTGCTGAAGTCACAACTTGGACTCCTGTCTGCCTTCAGAAACCTCGAAAGAATTTGGCAAAGCTGCAGAGACTTCGTTGCCACATTTGATACGGACTTCCTTGACCCGGTCGTTGGAGGGGGAGTGGGACACGACACTTTTCTATTCCTCATTTGGTCTTTCTTGTAGGCCAGCTTGGTCTTCAGCAACCCTTCCTGGTATGGGAGCCTCAATGCAACGTCTTCACGGTCCTTCAGATATTCTCCCAATGGTCTTTTAGAAGACAATTGTGAAAATATGCCTGCTATTATCTACTGGTGTGTATTAGCTGCAAAAATGCACTTTGATGGATTTTTAGAATTTAAACCATAGGAGGGCTTCTCAACCCATCTCTCTAAACCTCATTTGAGGAAGAGATATGTAGCTTAAAAACTATGGAGGGAAATTAGGAGCAGAGATGATATTCAGTCAGTTCGGACCGGTTCGGGCAAACCGGTAGTGGCGACTGTGGGTTGGCGTTTCCACCCACCCCAGCCTAACGCCATCCTATTTAGCCACATTTTTTGAGGCCAGGCGCATGCGCGGAAGTTGCGCGCGTGAGCAAAGCACATGCATGGAAGGCTGGGCGCATGCGCAAAAGGTGCAAGTGCATGCGAAGTGAGCATGCGTGCCCAGCGAACCGGTGGCAAGAATGTGTGAAACTCACCGCTGGTTAGGAGAGATTCCTTGGCAAGGGTGTGATCCGCCTTTAGGATTCCTGCAGTTAGTTGAACAGCCGATTAGCAGAACACAGAGTTGATAGGTACCTCAGAGGTCTCCTAGTCCAACTCTATACCATTTCATGCAAACAGCTCTCCAGTCTTTTCTTGAAACTTCTGGAGGCAACTTCCATTCTACTGATGAACAGATTAAAGGGTATTAAAGGATAGCATAGTAACAGACTCGGAAGGGACCTTGGAGGTCTTCTAGTCCAACCGCCTGCTCAAGAAATGGTGGTAGACTTTAGGAGAAACCCTTCCATACTTCCAGCTCCCACAATACTAGACAACACAGTATCAACAGTAGAAACCTTCAAATTTCTGGGTTCTATCATATCGCAAGATCTCAAATGGACAGCTAACATCAAAAACATCATTAAAAAAGGACAGCAAAGAATGTTCTTGCTGCACCAACTCAGGAAGCTCAAACTGCCCAAGGAGCTGCTGATCCAGTTCTACAGAGGAATTATTGAGTCTGTCATTTGCACCTCTATAACTGTCTGGTTCGGTTCTGCAACCCAACAAAAAAAACACAGACTTCAGAGGATCATTAGAACTGCAGAAAAAATAATTGCTACCAACCTGCCTTCCATTGAGGACCTGTATCCTGCACGAATCAAGAAGAGGGCCGTGAAAATAATTGCAGATCCCTCGCATCCTGGACATAAACTGTTTCAACTCCTACCCTCAAAACGACGCTATAGAGCACTGCACACCAGAACAACTAGACACAAGAACAGTTTTTCCCCGAAGGCCATCACTCTGCTAAACAAATAATTCCATCAACACTGTCAGACTATTTACTGAATCTGCACTACTATTAATCTTCTCATAGTTCCCATCACCAATCTCTTTCCATTTATGACTGTATGACTATAACTTGTTGCTGGCAATCCTTATGATTTATAGAATAGAATAGAATAGAATTTTATTGGCATGTGATTGGACACACAAGGAATTGTCTTGGTGCATATAGCTCAGTGTACATAAAGAAAATATATTTCATCATCAACATTTACACAATTGATGATCAATATATCAATATAAATCATAAGGATTGCCACCAATTATATTGATATATTGACCATCAATTGTGTTGTAAATGTTGTACCTTGATGAACATATCTTTTCTTTTATGTACACTGAGAGCATCTGCACCAAGACAAATTCCTTGTTTGTCCAATCACACTTGGCCAATAAAAATTGTATTCTATTCTATTCTATTTTCTAACATTCCAGACAAATGGATGGCCAATATCTTTCTGAAAGGCTCCAGTGTTGGAGCACTCACAACTTTTGGAGGCAAGTTATCCAAATGATCGATTGTTCTCACTGTTAGAAAATTTCTCCTTGTTAGGTTGAATCTCTCCTTGGTCAATTTCCATCCATTATTCTTTGTCTGGCCTTCAAGTGACTTGGAAAATGACCCCTCTTCCTGTGGCAGCCCTCAAATATCGGAACACTGCTATCATGTCATACCTAGTCCTTCTTTTCACCAGACTAAAGGTAAAGGTAAAGGTTCCCCTCGCACATATGTGCTAGTTGTTGCCGACTCTAGGGGGCGGTGCTCATCTCCGTTTCAAAGCCGAAGAGCCAGCGCTGTCTGAAGACGTCTTCGTGGTCATGTGGCCGGCATGACTCAACGCCAAAGGCACACGGAACGCTGTTACCTTTCCACCAGAGGTGGTCCCTATTTTTTCTACTTGCATTTTTATGTGCTTTCGAAACTGCTAGGTTGGCAGAAGCTGGGACTAGTAACGGGAATTCACCCCGTTACACGGCAGTACTAGGTATTCGAACCACCAAGCTGCCGACCTTTCGATCGACAAGTTCAGCTGTCTTAGCCCCTGAGCCACCACGTCCAAACATACCCAATTCCTGTAACCATTCTTCATATATTTTAGCCTCCAGCCCCCTAAATATCTTGGTTGATCTTCTCTGTATTCTTTCCAGCAATGGTCACCTCCAGTCCTGGAGATCTTAGTCTACAAATGTTGGGATTTATTTTTTTTTGCATTTGGGGAGTTAAAAATTATTTATGAAGATGAATGAATGGTTGGGAGTTTTCACCAGCATTTAATTATATGTCTGCGTTACCAATAACACAGAATATTCGTAGCTCAGGGTTGATCTGGGACTGCAGGGCAGAACACTAAACAGGTGGGGGTTTTTTGCCGGTAGCTTCAGCTGAAAAATCCTCTTTTTCCTTCTACACAATGTGGTGCTGTAAAAGATTTCTCCCCGGTAGCCTTGTAGATAGAATTCTTTATTGTCCGAGTGTGATTGGACACGCAAGGATTGGATGTTCTGGGCATGAGCTGCACGTAAGCCACAACCCCTCTTCGAAATGTTCCTGCTCCAATTTCTCCAACACAAGAAAACTTTTTCCAATTTCGATTTCGAGGCAAGCATATTGGGACTTTCGGAGGTCTGTGACTTTACTCTTCCTGTTGATTTTAACGAAAGAACATAGCATACTTGAGTTGGAAGGTAGTTTGGAGGTCTTCTAGTCCTACCCTCTGCTTCAGCAACCCTTCCTGGTATGGGAGCCTCAATGCAACGTCTTCACGGTCCTTCAGATATTCTCCCAATGGTCTTTTAGAAGACAATTGTGAAAATATGCCTGCCATTGTCTACTGGTGTGTATTAGCTGCAAAAATGCACTTTGATGGATTTTTAGAATTTAAACCATAGGAGGGCTTCTCAACCCATCTCTCCAAACCTCATTTGAGGAAGAGATATGTAGCTTAAAAACTATGGAGGGAAATTAGGAGCAGAGATGATATTCAGTCAGTTCGGACCGGTTCGGGCAAACCGGGAGTGGCGACTGTGGGTTGGCGTTTCCACCCACCCCAGCCTAACGCCATCCTATTGAGCCACATTTTTTGAGGCCAGGCGCATGCGCGGAAGTTGCGCGCGTGAGCAAAGCACATGCATGGAAGGCTGGGCGCATGCGCAAAAGGTGCAAGTGCGTGCGAAGTGAGCATGCGTGCCCAGCGAACCGGTGGCAAGAATGTGTGAAACTCACCGCTGGTTAGGAGAGATTCCTTGGCAAGGATGTGATCCGCCTTTAGGATTCCTGCAGTTAGTTGAACAGCTGATTAGCAGAATACAGAGTTGATAGGTAGCTCAGAGATCTCCTAGTCCAACTCTATACCATTTCATGCAAACAGCTCTCCAGTCTTTTCTTGAAACTTCTGGAGGCAACTTCCATTCTACTGATGAACAGATTAAAGGGTATTAAAGGATAGCATAGTAACAGACTCGGAAGGGACCTTGGAGGTCTTCTAGTCCAACCGCCTGCTCAAGAAATGGTGGTAGACTTTAGGAGAAACCCTTCCATACTTCCAGCTCTCACAATACTAGACAACACAGTATCAACAGTAGAAACCTTCAAATTTCTGGGTTCTATCATATCGCAAGATCTAAAATGGACAGCTAACATCAAAAACCTTGAGTCAACCTTGAGCCTGTCGGAATCAAACTGCTGTCAGTTGGCACAGTTAGCTTGCAATACTGCTTTCTAACCACTGCTCATCCACGGCTGCCTGCCTGCTTGCCCACCCGTCCATCTATCCATCCATCCATCTATCTCATCTCTCTCTTTCTCTCTCTCATCTCTCTCATCTATCTATACTATCTATCTTCTATCTATCTATCTATCTCTCTATCTATCTATCTATCTATCTATCTATCATCTATCTATCACAATAGAAATAGCAATAGCAATAGCACGTAGACTTATATACCGCTTCATAGTGCTTTACAACCCTCTCTAAGCGTTTTACAGAGTCAGCCCTTTGCCCCCAACAATCTGGGTCCTCATTTTACCCACCTCAGAAGGATGGAAGGCTGAGTTAACCTTGAGCCTGGTGAGATTCGATCTGCCAAATTGCAGGCAGTCGGCAGTCAGCAGAAGTAGCCTGCAGTACTGCACTCTGACCACTGTGCCACCGTGGCTGTTTGATAGAAGGGACTGATAGAAAGGACTCTTTGCAGCTCGGGGTTGAGCTGTGGGGTCCCTGGTACTCTCTGACCTTGGTGGTGTTCTTGAAGACCCAGTTAGGTAACCTCCTCAGTGCTCCTCACAAGGGTTAGGTTCCGTTTACCTTCGCTACCGGTTTGCAACAGGAGCATTGTGTGCGCGCACTTGCTTTGCTTGTGTACGTGCACCTCTGAGCATGCGCAGATTTTATTTGATGATGGAGTCTCCCACTGCCGTTATTACCGGTTCGCAAGTAGTGGATCGAACTGGTAGCGACCCACCGCTGCTCCTCATCAACACTGAAAGGGCAAGCCACTTGTTCTCTAGAGAGAGAACAAACCAGTGGTGGGTTGCTACCAGTTCAACCCGGATCAAGTGAACCGGTAGCAGTGGCGACGGGAGGTTCCGCCCACTCGCCCGGATGTCTCTGCGCACACGCAGAAGCATCGTGCGTGCACGCGAGCGCATGCATACCCGCGGGCAAACCGGTAGCGGCCAAAATTGAAACTCACTACTGGAACAAACTCTTCTACTACTGATAATATTACCTACTATGGTAATGAAACATCTCTCTTCTAGCACTAAAGATATTGCCTAGTTGGGTCTTGAAATGTCTGCAAGGAAACCGCCAAGCTCAGAGAACACCAAGGGCCCCACCCTCCTCCTCCTCCCCCTCCTCCTCCTCCTCCTCCTCCTCCTCCTCTCCACACAGCCCACTTCCCTCTAGCCCTGTTGATGTTCTCTAGTTTGGTCATAAATTTGTCTGCAAGGAAGCCACCAAGCTCAGAGAGCACCAAAGACCCCTCTTCCTCCTCCTCCTCCTCCTCCTCCTCCTCCTCCTCCTCCTCCTCCTCCTCACCACACAGCCCACTTCCCTCTAGCCTGATGATGTTCCCTAGTTGGGTCATGAAATATCTGCAAGGAAACCACCAAGCTCAGAGAGCACCAAGGACCCCCCCCACATATGACTGTCTATGAACTGGAGTCTGTGGAAAGAGAACCTTAGAAGAGAATAGCAAAGTCACAGCAAAAGAGAGAAATCCCTTGTGAGTTGTTTTTATAGTATCAACTTTTGGCACATTAGTTTAGGCAGACACTGTGAGGAAGCATTATATCCCTTTCTTTCTTTCTTTCTTTCTTTCTTTCTTTCTTTCTTTCTTTCTTTCTTTCTTTCTTTCTTTCTTTTTTTTTGCAAGCCGAATTCAAGTGGTATCCATCCATCATATTTTACCTAGATCAAGATGCTATATTTCCTCCCCAAAGATAAGGAAAGGGTTTTCAAAAAGCCGGGGAGAAAATTTCACCCCTAACAGTACTGCTTTTCTTCTTCCAACCCCACTATCGTAAATTCAAATAAAATGGACTAGATGCAAACCTCTAGCAGATCTGGGACAACATTCAAAGACAGCTTGCCCCACCCCCAAAAAATTCTCTCATCTGCACAGTTCTCAGGCCAAGGTTATGCTGCATCTCCTATTTTATACTGCATAAATGTTTTCTTCACACCCATTTACACTAGGTCTCTTTCAGCATTTTACCCCTTAACAAAGGTCACCACACACACACACACACAAATAAAATACCACAGCCGTATCAAAACTGAACCTTAAATGTGCAGCCTGAATGGAAACTGATCTGAATTCTGGAAGAAAATTTCCCCAAAAGCTAGCATAGCTTTCTGAAAGCTTTCATAAAAACTCCATTTTAGGAGGTGGACAGACACATGCTATTTTGGAAATAGCTGGGATAATCTTCCTAGTATTAGTTAGTTAGTTAGTTAATTAATTGCTAGTACCATTTTATAATGCCTTGGTAAGACCACACTTGGAATACTGCATCCAGTTTTGGTCACCACAATATAAAAAAGATGTGGAGACTCTAGAAAGAGTGCAGAGAAGAGCAACAAAGATGATTAGGGGACTGGAGGCTAAAACATATGAAGAACGGTTGCAGGAACTGGGTATGTCTAGTGAAAAGAAGGACACGGGGAGACATGATAGCAGTCTTCCAATATTTGAGGGGCTGCCACAAAGAAGAGCGGGGTCAACTCATTTTCGAAAACATGTGAAGGCAGGACAAGAAGTGATGGAGGAAAATTCATCAAGAAGAGAAGCAACCTAGAACTAAGGAGAAATTTTGTGACATATAGTACAATTAATCAATGAAATGGCTTGCGTCCAGAATTTGTGGGCACTCCAACACTGGAGGTTTTCAAGAAGAGATTGGACAACCATTTGTCTGGAATGGTATAGGATTTCCTGTCTGAGCATGGGGTTGGACTAGAAGACCTCTAAGGTACCTTCTAACTCTGTTATTCCATTAAACGAAGGACGGTCACAGTGAATTTGGTATGTCTACACTAATGAAAAGAAGGACTAGGGATGACATGTTAGACGTCTTCCAATATCTGAGGGGCTGCCACAAAGAAGACGGGGTCAACTTATTAAGCATCTGAAGGCAGAACAAGAAGCAATGGATGGAAAATAACCAAGGAGAGAAGCAACCTAGAATTAAGGAGAAATTTCCTGACCATGAGAGCAATTAAACCGTGGAACAACTTGCCTCCAGAAATTTTGAATGCTCCAACACTGGAGTTTTTCAAGAAGAGATTGGATAACCATTTGTCTGACATGGTATAGGGTCTTCTGCTTGGCCAGGGGGTTGGACTAGAAGACCTCCAAAATCCTGACTAGGCGGCTCAGTGACTAAGACACTGAGCTTGTCGATCAGAATGGTTGGCAGTTTCTAATCCCTAGTACCGGTCTTCTGCGTCAACTGAGGGTTGGACTAGATGATTTCCAAGGTCCCTTCCAACTCTGTTACTGCTACCCTTCCAACTTTGTTATTCCCTTATTATTTTTATTTGCTTAATCAATTTGTAAATAAGAAGGGGATTGGGGAAGGAAAGTGTTTTGTAAAGTTAGTTGACCTTTTGCTACAGCTCAAGAAAATAAGGGACAATCCTAAATAATTTGGAAACTCCAAAACATTTCTTCTTTTCCCTCTTACCATTGTCAGTTTGGTGGTGGTGGGATTACAGATGTATTTTGGGGGGGCAAAGATGTCAGACTGGGAAGTTTTTTGTGGGTCTGCAGTCCATTTGCTTCATTGTTCCCTCCTGCATCCTGTGTCCTGCAGACTTTCTCACTGCTGGCATTTGCGTGGGTACTGCAATGCGATGGAAAAATTTCGACGTCGGGGGCTCCTTTTTATGGAAATCAGGTGAGGAGACAATAGGTGTAAAATAAATATATCAAAATCCAAAATGGAAGAAGAAGAAGAAAAAAAAAATAGCACCTTTTAACCACCTAATAATAATAATAATAAGAAGAAGAAGAAGAAGACGTGCTAAAAAAAAAAATACCAGCAAAAGCCATTCGGAAGCTCCTTGAGATCGAAGGAGAAAAAAAAAACACACTAGAGAAACCTCATTTATTTATTTATTTATTGTGGGAGGGGGAGAATGACGGGGGGGGAAAAGGTAGGGTGTGATTTTTGGAGGACAGCAGATTTTGCCGCAGGATTAGCATGTAGGGTTAGAGCTTAAAGACTTTGAAAAGTGGGAGGGCTAGTCGATTGCAAACAGACAAACAGACAGAACATATCTGCCTGTTTATGTCGGTGGGAAAAATTATCTTTTTGTGTCCCCCCCACACACTTTTGGGGAGCAAAACAGAAAAAAATAGAATGGGGAGTCCTGTGCATCATTAGAACTAAATAATTTGAAAAATTTAGAGCTGGCCGATTGCAAACAGACAAACAGACAAGAAAGATCACCTTCCTGGTTTATGTCGGTGGGAAGATTTTTTTTCCCCATTTTGGGGAGCAAAGAAAAAAGGGGGAGATTCGGTTGTCAAGAGTCCTGTGCATCATTAGAACTAAATAATTTGAAAAATTTAGAACTGGCCGATTGCAAACAGACAAACAGACAAGAAAGATCACCTTACTGGTTTATGTCGGTGGGAAGAATTTTTTTCCCCTTTTGGGGAGCAAAGAAAAAAGAGGGAGATTCGGTTGCCAAGAGTCCTGTGCATCATTAGAAGGAAACAATCTTAAAAAACTTAGGATTGGTTGATTGCAAACAGACAAACAGACAGAAAAGAGAGCCTTGCTGTTTTATATCGATGGGAAGAATTTTCTTTTGCCCTTTTGGGGAGCAAAAAAAAAGGGGGAGGGAGAGATTTGGTTGCCAAGAGTCCTATGCATCGTTAGAAGGAAAGAATCTTTAAAAAAAAATTAGGATTGGTCGATTGCAAACAGACAAACAGACAGACAGAACAGGTAGCCTTGCTGTTTTAGGTCAGTAGGAAAAAAAAATTCTCTTTCCCTCCCCCCCATCCCTTGGGGAGCCAAAAAAAAAGAGGGGGATTTGGTTGCCAGAGTCCTGTGCATCATTAGAACTAACGAATTGGAAAGACTTAGGGCCGGTCAATTGCAAACAGACAAACAGACAGACAGACAAAACAAACAACAGTTGTTCTTACTGTGGATGTCAGTGGGAAGACTTTTGTTCTATGGACTTGTTTTTCGGTGTCACGGCACCGTTAAGGGTCGGAATTACATTTTCGGGTTTCTCCCCGAGGCAGCAGCTGCCGTCGCTCTGTCTGTTTGTCTGTTTGTGTCTCTTGGTCTGTCTCTTTCCCTTCCCTTCCCAACATCTTTCCTCCAGTTTTTTTTTCTTCCCCACCTTCACCTTTGCAACAAGCTCTTCCAGTCCCCATGAATGAGAGGCGGACTCCCTGATTGGCTCTGGCCAGGTAGCCAATGAGAGTCCTGGAGCCAGGAGCATCTTCCGCCCTCTGTTGCTCAGCAGCCTGATTGGCTGCAGAAGAGCCGGACTTCAGCTCATTGGGGGAGCCGATCGGCCCCTTTTCCTGAAGTCGATTGGTTGCTGAAGATGGTGCTAGGGTTTCTGCAGAACTGAACAGATCAATAGTTCTTGTTTTCTTCCTTGGGAGATTGATCAGGCAGGGAGCAAGACTGCTCGGTGGAGACAGGATGGCAACTTCAGGGCTGCAGGCTGATGAAGTCTCTGTTTTACTCAGGACTAGAAGTTTAGCCTCCTCTTGCAACAAAACGACAGGAAAGGCTCCCTTCAATTGTATTCTCTTCCCTTCCACTTTCTCCTCTTAGCATCAACTGTGCACATCCTTACCAAAGAAAGAGTCCCTGGGTCACTGCTCTGAAAATTTATACCCATTATGTACTTAGGGATCTAGGGGGACGCAGTGGCTCAGGGGCTAGGACGTTGAGCTTGTCAATCGAAAGGTCGGCAGGTCAGCGGTTCGAATCCCTAGTGCTGCTGTGTAACGGGGTGAGCTCCTGTTACTTGTCCCAGCTTCTGCCAACCTAGCAGTTTCGAAAGCACATAAAAATGCAAGTAGAAAAAATAGGGACCACCTTTGGTGGGAAGGTAACAGCGTTCCGTGCGCCTTTGGCGTTGAGTCATGCCGGCCACATGACCACGGAGACGTCTTCGGACAGCGCTGGCTCTTCGACTTTGAAACGGAGATGAGCACCGCCCCCTAGAGTCGGCAACAACTAGCACGTATGTGCGAGGGGAACCTTTACCTTTACCTTTACTTAGGGATGTACATTTCTGCTCCTGCATTCATACAGAATGTAGAATCATCAAATTGGAAGTCCCAAAGGTGCTTTTTCAGGAGGCAACTGGACTTCCTTGGGTTTTTTTTTTTCTTTTGAAGACATTTTGCTTCTCATCCAAGAAGCTTCTTCGGCTCTGACAGAATAGTGGGGAATGGAAGGATTGATACTCCTTGCAGACAGCTGGTCATTTGCATCCTTTTAGAGGGTCGTTGAGACCACTTGGAGGCTAGTCTGTGTCCTCAGGGTCACCTCAGTGGTGCAAATGGTTCCTGTAGTCTGCAATTTTTCCTCTGGAAATCCATTCCTCCTCCTACATCCTTCAAAGGGTGTTCATCCAGGGGTGGGATTCTACCGGTTCAGACTGGTTCGGGCAAACCAGTAGGTCCGACGATCAGCTGGGAGTGAGCCGGTTTGCCCCGACGATCAGCTGCGCCTGCCCATATGCCCCTGCGCTTTGCTTACCTGTATCTTCTCAGCTGATTAGCGTGATGGAGCACCTCAGCTGTTTTAATTCCCTAGCACTAATGCAGAAGGTGATTTTTCGTTCAACTGTGCACGCACACGCAGTGTGTGTTTGGCGCGGGCGCAGGCGAAATGCTCACACGCGCACAAAGCACACGATCACCGAACCGGTTGTTAAACCACTGTGTTCACCCCAAATTGTATAGGTAAAAGTCTTGCCTCCTGAAAAAGCACCTTCAGGACAAACTTGACCTGGATGACTGAGAATCTCCACAGACAGAATATTTATTTATTTATTTATTTATTTATTTATTATTTAAATTTTTATACCGCCCTTCTCCCGAGGGACTCAGGGCGGTTTACAGCCAGATAAAATGACAGTACTATTACAAAATAAATACTATTAAAATACCACTAAAAAACTTATTCAAATTGCAATAATTAAAATTTAGCAAATAATAAAACCCATTAAAACCCATTCAAAACCCATTAAAACCCCTTAAAACCCACAATTTAAAAACTAATCCAGTCCTGCAGATGACCAAATAAGTATTAACCTCGCGACGGAAGGTTCGGAGGTCCGGAAGTTGACGAAGTCCTGGGGGGAGTTCGTTCCAGAGGGCGGGAGCCCCCACAGAGAAGGCCCTTCCCCTGGGTGTCGCCAGACGACACTGTCTCGCTGACGGCACCCTGAGGAGTCCCTCTCTGTGAGAGCGCACGGGACGGTGAGAGGTATCCGGTAGCAGTAGGCGGTCCCGTAAGTAACCCGGCCCTATGCCATGGAGCGCTTTGAAGATGTTCACCAGAACCTTGAAGCGCACCCGGAAGGCCACAGGCAGCCAGTGCAGTCTGCGCAGGATAGAATTGGAAGGGACTTTGGAGGTCATCCAGTCCAACTCCCCGTACGAAGCAGGGGAGTCTGTAGCATTTCAGACAAGTGACTGTCTGTTTTCTTCTTGGCACCTCCAGGAATGGGGAGCCCATAATTTCTGAAGGCAAGGCATTCCATGAGTTGATTGTTCTCAGAGTTAGGAAATTTCTCCTTAATTCCAGGTTGCTTCTCTCCTTGGTTAGTTTTCACCCGTTGCTTCTTGTCCTGCCCTCAGGTGCTTTGGAGAATAGCTTGACTCCCTCTTCTTGTGGCAACCCCTGAGATATTGGAAGACTGCTATCATGTCACCCTTAGTTCTCCTTTTCATCAAACTAGACATACAACTGTTCTTTTATATGTTTTAGCCTCCAGTCCCCACATCATCTTTGTCGCTCTTTTCTGCACTCATTAATAAGGGTGCTCCTAGCTAGAGAAGCTCTTTGCATGAAGAGTTTTGGGTCCTGGATAGAATATTTTACAGTATTTGCAAACCAAGGGAATAACCGTTAAAATAATTCCAAACCAGACAGGAAAAACAAAAACGAAACATCTCCGGAATCAGAACACCCCGATTCTAACTAAATGCGAAGCCCTTGGCGCTCTCTGAGCTTGGCTCTTTTTCTTGCAGATGTTTCATTAACCCAACTAGGTGACATCATCTTTGCTGAAAAGGAGTGGGGTTTGCTCTTTTCCACAGTATCATGACTGTAGCAATTACTATCTGGGATAAAATAGGCAGTACAGCAGCAGAGTGCAGCCAGGAAACATGGCTGAATTTCACAACAAATGGACAGACTTCACCGTTGTTTCGACTGTGAGATGGTCAGCATTCCAAAGAAATCCTGGAATTCCTTGCAGCCTGGCACTCGGACAAATCAGCAATCGACAGGCACATAAAGATAAACAACATTTGAGGGTGAAGGTTCATTTTCTAAGCTTGGGGGGGTTGGTTTCTGAATGTTTAATGACCAGTCTAGGCAACATCTTCAGCAGAGCTTAGGGGATGCCTGTGTCCACATTCTTGTATTTAGAAGGGCTTCAGGTGTGGGTTGGGTTAAAGGAGGGTCTTGTTGTTTAGCTCCCCAAACATGACAAACCCTCTGTAGTTAACTCAACAATTCCTTTAGAATTAGAATTAGAATTAGAATTTTATTGGCCAAGTGTGATTGGACACACAAGGAATTTGTCTTGGTGCATATGCTCTCAGTGTACATAAAAGAAAAGATACGTTCATCAAGGTACAACATTTACAACACAATTTATGATCAATTTATGATCAAAAATTTATCAATTTATTAGGAGTGCCAGCAGCTGGGACAAAAAATTTCTCTCACTGCAGACTAACAGGACTGTCCGGCAGGGAAATGAATAGTTGTCTGCCACATCTATTCATCTCCGCCCCCTGCCTTTTATCCCCAGAGCTAGGTGGGGCTTTGCTAGCAGTGGTGGCATTTCCGTCCCAAAGGCCGGCCCATAGATTTCCACTGGTCTCCTCTCCTCTGCATTCTGTGCAAGGGTGCTTCCGGCTCTGAACCCAGCTGTTCCTTCTCTTCTTCAACAGCCACCTCCAGATTTGGGGGCCGTTGACTCTCCATCTAAGGGCTGATGGACGGCCCAGGCTCTGCCTCTCTCTCTCTCTCTCTCTCTCTCTCTGCCAGCTCCATTCCCTCTTCCCCCTTGAAGCTCTCAGGTTGCTTTGATGCTGACTCTGACTCCCATGCCTCTTCCTCCTCCTCCTCCTCCTCCTCCTCCTCCTCCTCCTCCTCCTCCTCCTCCGTTTTGGCTGCTGGAGGGGCCGGAGACCAACAGGCTACAACACTTGTGATGGGTCATCTGTGAGCCATCAGTGAGTCTTGTGATGGGTCTTGTGATAAGGAGGTTACGTCAGATGAGGATCATTGGTCATCCAGGTCATGGTTGTCCCAAATGTACTTTTTCAAGAGGCAAGTGCTTGTTTTTTTGTTTTTTTTTGGAAGATGTTTTCCTTCTCATCCAAGAAGCTCCTTCAACCTCCTGAAAAAGCACCTTTGGGACAATCATGACCTGGATGACAGAGAATCTCTACAGACTTTTAGCTATACAATTTGGGTTTGAATGGTGTGGTAGTGGGAATGGATTTCCAGAGAAAAATTGCAGACTGCAGGAACCAGGACCACTACTCAAGTGACCCTGAGGGCATAGATAAATGCACCTCTATAACTGTCTGGTCTTGTTCTGCAACCCAACAAGACAGATACAGACTTCAGGGGATAATTAGAACTGCAGAAAAAACAATGGCTACCAACCTGCCTTCCATTGAGGCCCTGTATACTGCACGAGTCAAAAAGAGGGCCGTGAAAATATTTACAGATCCCTCACATCCAGGACATAAAATGTTTCAACTCCTACCTTCAAAATGACGCTATAGAGCACTGCACACCAGAACAACTAGACACCAGAACAGTTTCTTCCCGAAGGCCATCACTCTGCTAAACAAATAATTCCCTCACCACTGTCAAACTATTTACTGAATCTGCACTACTATTAATCTTCTCATTGTTCCCATCACCCATCTCCTTCCACTTATGACTGTATGATTGTAACTTTGTTGCTTTTATGCTTACAATTTATATTGATATTGTTTCCTGATTGCTTATTTGTACCCTATGACTATCATTAAGTGTTGTACCTTAGAATTCTTGATGAAGGTATCTTTTTGTTTTATGTACACTGAGAGCATATGCACCAAAGACAAATTCCTTCTGTGTCCAATCACACTTGGCCAATAAAAATTCTATTCTATTCTATTCTATTCTATTCTATTCTATTCTATTCTATTCTATTCTATTCTATTCTATTCTATTCTATTCTAAACCTCTAAGTGGCCTCAATCACTCTCTAAAAAGGATGCCAATGACCAGCTCTCTGCAAGGAGCATAAATCCTTCCATTCCCCACCATCCAGTCAGAGCTGAAGAAGCTTCATGGGTGAGAAGCAAAACGTTTTCAAAAGAAAAAAAACCAGAAAGTCCAGTTGCCTCCTGAAAAAGCACCTTTGGGGCAACCATGGCTTGGATGACAGAGAATCTCTATGGACTTTTATTCTAGGTTTATCGAGAAGGAAGCTCCCTTGATTTGATGGGATTTTCTCACCGGAAATTATGCACAGAACTGGAATCTTAACGATAGAATTATATGGCTAGCAATATTATTAGACTTTGACTGGGTGCACCATTTTGGGATGATGAAGGAGAGGCTATGATATCACCTTTTCTGACCAATACTGTTTGTTTGTTTTTCAAAAAAAGTGGCATGATTTTTTGCAATACTTTAAAAATAATATGTTACAAATGAGGTCCTTGGTGCTCTCTAAGCTTGGTTGCTTCCTTGCTAGCACCAGTGAAATTCCTTAGGTGGGTAATGAAATATCTGCAAGGAAATCACCCTTCTTCAGTGAGCAACAGGGACTCCACAGTTCAGCCTGTATCTACAAATATTCTCTTCTAACCAAACAGGTTGTATCTACATAGAGAGCAAACCTCACTCTCTTCTAGCACTGATGATGTTCTCTAATTGGGTCATAAAACATCTACAAGAAAACAACCAAACTCAGAAAGCACCAAGAACTCCACATTTCTCCTTCTCCTCCTCCTCCTCCTCCTCCTCCTCCTCTGTCTCCTTCTCCTCCTCCTCCTCCTCCTCCTCTGTCTCCTTCTCCTCTTCTTTCTCTTTCTCTTCCTCCTTCATCTCCATCTCCTCCTCCTCCTCCTCTTCTTCTTCTTCCTCCTCCTCCTCCTCCTCCTCCTCCTCTGTCTCCTTCTCCTCTTCTTTCTCTTTCTCTTCCTCCATCTCCATCTCCTCCTCCTCCTCCTCCTCCTCCTCCTCCTCCTCCTCCTCCTCCTCCTCCTCTGTCTCCTTCTCCTCTTCTTTCTCTTTCTCTTCCTCCTTCTCCATCTCCATCTCCTCCTCCTCCTCCTCCCAAACCCCACTCCCTTCTAGCAGTGATGATGTTACCCAGTTGGGTAATAAAATCTGCAAGAAAACAACTAAGATCAGAGAGCACCAAGGACCCTACAGCCCAGATCTACAAATCATCTCTTTTACTAGCCTGTTATAAATAATGCTACAAGGTCTCTCCTGGTTTGAGGCTCTCAGAGGCTAGCAAGAAGGTCCTCCTACGGTGTCTACTTCATCATGGACATTTTTTTTTCCTTTGGAGGTCTGTCCATATGCTGAACCACATAGAACAGTCATAAATGGCCTCTTTTTGAAAATCCTAGAATAATAGAGTTGGAAGGAACCTTGGAGATCTTCTAGTTCAACCCCCTGTTCATGCAGGAGACCCTATACATTTCAGATAAATGATTAGCCAGTCTCTTTTTGAAAGTCTCCAGTGATGGAGCACCAGAGGTGGAAATTAGCTGGTTCGGAGCAGTTTGGGTGAACTGGTAGCACCGACGATCAGTTGGCCCCGCCCACCCATCTCCGCCCTAACCTGTCCTTTATTTCCTGCTTTCTAGCTCATCTCAATCATGCAGCACAGCTGATATCCCCTCTCGCTGTTCTACTTACTGTTGCTGACTTGGAAGGTAAGCAGCTAAGCTTCTAAATGCTCCATTTTCAGCGCTGCACGTAAGCTCCTTAGTCACATACTGTTGTGGCTCCAGTTCCCCCACCCCCCCGGGGCTTGGCCCCCTGCCAGAAAGTGACTCAGAGAGTGAGGGGGAAGGGCCGTCGGGGCTCCCCTCTGTCGGGCTGGCCTCTCTGGCTCAGCTCCAGGAGCCAGAGGCAGGCCAGGTGGAGGAGGTGATGAGGCCTCTGTCTCCTGTATCTCCTCCCGCCCAGGCAACGCTTCCAGACCCAGCTGTGGACAATCAGTCCTGGTTAGATCCCAGGTTTTGTAGACAAGAGAGGCGGGAACAACAAAAGAAGGGGTGTGGCAGGCCTAGAGAGTGCTGAGTCACGGAGCCACACCCCACAGGGTATAAAAGCAGGAGGGGCTGCTCTACTCCTTCGTGATGGACAAAACAAACTGACTGGAGAAAACTTGAGCTGAACTATTTGACTGAGCATTTGGCCTGGATTGCTGTTTGTTCCTGACTTCCTGGTTGCTCCGGTAACGAGCTTCTGTGACGCCAGCATCAGGGAAGATAAAGAAAACCTTGGCAGACGTTCGCTGGTCTGCTGCCAGAGCTGATAGCTGCTGTGGACTAAATTGCTGGCTAATTGAGTCAGTTCACGTGTCTGAGGTGGTGGGGGGAGACAGAACACATACGCACTTCCCGAACCGGTTGTTAAACCAGCAGCATCTCACCATTGTGGAGCACCCACAACTTCTGAAGGCAAGCTGTTCCACTGGTTAATTGTCCTCACTGTTAGGCAGTTTCTCCTTCATGCCAGGTTGCTTCCTTCCTTGATTAGATTCCAACTATTGTTTCTTGTCTTGCCTTCAGGTGCTTTGGAAAATAGTTTGACTCCTCATCTTTGTAGGAGCCCCTCCAATATTGGAACGCTGCTATCAAATATCAGGGTTCAAAGTGAGGTGTTCTCTCTTTCTAGTGGCCCATGCTCCAGAACCTGCTATTTCCATTCTCACTTAGCAAAATAGCCATTTGGACTGAGACTAAAGAGTAGATGTAACGTGTGCAAATATTCCTCTTTTAAAGAAAAATCTCTTTAGGGGAACTGATCCCTGTAAAAACAGGTATTTATGGAGCATAATTGTATGCTTACTCACTAGAAAGTAAGACCCGTCGTAGTCCGTAAGGCTTACTCTGGATATGCTGCCCTACAGCTTTAATGCTGTTCTTTTTTCTACTGACTCCTGGTTTTATCTCCTTCCAGGATAAAAATTCCATCTTTGATTCTACCCACCGACACAACATCGTGGATTAGTTTCCTTTATGTTAGGAGAAGGCAGAGGGCAGGTGAGGACAAGTTCTCTGTATTTCTAATGTTCAGGTTGTAGGTACAGCTAGTTAAGAGAGCCATAACTGATGCGGTCCTAGAAAGGGCCACAACAGAACAATAATTTAAGGGTCTGGAATGAAAATGGCAAATATTGTATTTTTCGGAGTATAAGACGCACCTTAGTTTTTGGGGAGGAAAATAAGAAAAAAGCTGATTGGCCAGAGGTGGATTGGCCTCCCGGAATACCCCCAATCAGCTGTTCCCAGAGGTGAATTTTAGCAACAGGTTTCTTGGTTGTGAGCTCTTGCTTTTTCTTTTTTCTTTTTGCTTTTTCTTTCTGCCTCTGAAACTCCATTTCAGAAAAAAAACTTTTTTTCTGCCTCTAAAAGCCTCCAAAACAGAACTTCAGGAAAAAAGCCTCTGAAGCTCTGTTTGGGAGCTTCTTTTCTGAAGCTCTGTTTGGGAGCTTCTTTTCTGAAGCTCTGTTTGGGGGCTTCTTTTCTGAAGCTCTGTTTGGGGGCTTCTTTTCTGAAGCTCTGTTTGGGGGCTTCTTTTCTGAAGCTCTGTTTGGAGGCTTCTTTTCTGAAGCTCTGTTTGGGGGCTTTTTGTCTGAAGCTTCTTTCAGCCTCTGAATCCTCCATTTGAGAAGCTGGGTGGGGCTAAATTCGGAGGAAAAGACACACCCAGATTTTCACTCTCTTTTTGAGGGAAAAAAGGTGCATCTTATACTTGCATGTATTCCTTCATTTACTGATTTCCAAGACAGGTAAATTGAAAGCAGTGGTATTTTTTTAAAAAATGATCTTTCTGAAATACAGTGGTACGCAACTGCTTTGAAACTCATCGAACTTTGTACTCAATGCATTTCAGTGTGAGAATTTCGTCCTGTTTGTTTGGTACTCAGTGCATAAGTAAGAACTTCAGAATACAGTAGAATAGAGGTGGAAGGAACCTCGGAGGTCTTCTTGTCCAGCCCCTTGCTCAAGCGGGAGACTCTATACCAGTGTTGGCGAACCTTTTTGACACTAGAAACTGGAAGAGCAAGTGGGCAAGTGCACGCTGGGAAGTTGATCTTCTGGCACTCATGCACTGTTGTGTCTCGTACGATCTCACCACAGCCGGGGCCTTCTTATCTGCTTCCGAACACGGAGGAATGTATGCCTCCCGGCCCCAGCCCTGGCTCCATGCCCAGACAGGCTGAAGAGGAGAAAATACCTCCAGCCCCCAGCTCTGGCTCTGTGCCCAGGCAAACGGAGCAACTAGACCCCTCCCCCTCCTCCACAGCATGTGAGCCTGAGGGAGATCAATTGACAACAGCTGCCGACTGGAGTGACCCTCGCGTCAGAAGACTTGATAGGCGGAGGCAACAGAAGGAAGGGAGGGGCAGGCCTGGATAAGTGCTGAGTCATGGAGCCACACCCCATGGCCTATATAAAGGATCTGCTTTCTGGCATTCTCTGAGTCAGGCAAAGTCTAAACATATCTTGCTGAAGTCACTCTCTGGTCTCCTGCCTGCCTTGAGGACTTTGCTAGGACTTTGGCAGAGCTGCAGAGGCACGCCTGATTCGGATTTCCCTGACCCGGCCGTCAGCGGAGAAGTGGGACACGACATGCACACACAAAGACCACCTGACTGGTGTGCATGCATGTGCCAGAAACTGGAAGAGCAGCCACCCGGTGTGCATGTATGAGCCAGAAAGATGATTTTCTGGTTTTGTCGTGTCCCACTCCAACTCCGATGAACGAGTCAAGGAAGTCCGTAACAGACTTGGCAACAAAGCCTCTGCAGCTTGCCAAGTTCCTTCGAGTTTTATCAGGGCAGGCAGGAGTCCAAGTTGTGACTTCAGTGATAGAGTCCGATATCAGCAAACTAGATAAGACTTTGCTTGACTCAAGGTTGGAATGCCAAAAGCAGGTCCTTTATATAGGCTGTGGGGTGTGGCTCCATGACTCAGCATTTATCCAGGCCTGCCCCACTCCTCCTTCTGCTGGCGTCACCTCTCAGATCTCCGGAAGTGAGGTCCTCCTACTCTGAATTGTCTTCAGCTGGATCTGCTGTCAGTAATTCCAGCACTTGGCTGGCTTCCTCTGACGGCTGAGCCAAAGGAACACACGCCGTATGAGTGAGGTTTATCGGGCTTGTTCATTCACTCCTGGTATCCTCTCTGGGCATGGGGCCAGGGCTGGGGGCTGGAGGCATGACAGGCCATTCATCTTCATTATCAGACTCGGAGTCTGATAACAGGCCCGGTTGGAGACGGGAGGGGCCCGGCTGAGGAGAGGAGGGAGGACGAGTCACAACAAGTTTCCGGGGTGCACATGCGCTCCAGCCAGCTGATCTTCGTGCATGTATGCATACCAGAAACTGGAAGATCAGGTAGCCAGTGCACATGTGCATACTGGAAACTGGAGGATCATCTTCCCGGTACATGCATGCACACCTGGTGGCTACTCTTTTGATTTCTGGCTCTCCCACATGCTTGAAGACCAGCTGGCCGGCATGCAATGGCTGATGGCTGGTGTGGCCGGAGAGATGGCTTTGCGTGCCACTTCCGGCACACGTGCTATAAGTTTATTTATTTATTTATTTATTATTTAAATTTGTATACCGCCCTTCTCCCGAAGGACTCAGGGCGGTTCACAGCCAAGTAAAAATACAATACTATAAATACAAATTAAAATACAGTTAAAAAACTTATTAAAATTGGCCAGAATTAAAATTTAGAACTAAAACCCATTAAAACCCATTAAAACCCTAACCCAGTCCAGCGTAGATGAATAAGTAGGTTTTAAGCTCGCGGCGAAAGGTTCGGAGGTCCGGAAGTTGACGAAGTCCTGGGGAGTTCGCTCCAGAGGGCGGAGCCCCACAGAGAAGGCCCTTCCCTGGTGTCGCCAGACGACACTGTCGCGCCGATGGCACCCTGAGGAGCCCTCTGTGAGAGCGCACGGGTCGGTGAGAGGTATTCGGTAGCAGCAGGCGGTCCCGTAAGTATCCCGGCCCTATGCCATGGAGCGCTTTAAAGACATTCACCAACACCTTGAAGCGCACCCGGAAGGCCACAGGTAGCCAGTGCAGCCGGCGCAGGATAGGTGTCACTCGGGAGCCACGAGGGGCTCCCTCTATCACCCGCGCAGCTGCATTCTGGACTAACTGTAGCCTCCGGATGCCCCTCAAGGGGAGCCCCATGTAGAGAGCATTGCAGTAGTCCAGACGAGACGTCACAAGGGCGTGAGTGACTGTGCACAAGGCATCCCGGTCTAGAAAGGGGCGCAACTGGCGCACCAGGCGGACCTGGTGGAAAGCTCTCCTGGAGACGGCCGTCAAATGGTCTTCAAAAGACAGCCGTTCATCCAGGAGAACGCCCAAATTGCGCACCCTCTCCATCGGGGCCAATGACTCGCTCCCGACAGTCAGCCGCGGACTCAGCTGACTGTACCGGGATGCCGGCATCCACAGCCACTCCGTCTTGGAGGGATTGAGCTTGAGCCTGTTCCTCCCCATCCAGACCCGTACGGCTTCCAAACACCGGGACAGCACTTCGATGGCTTCATTGGGGTGGCCCGGTGTGGAAAAGTACAGCTGGGTGTCATCAGCGTACAGCTGGTACCTCACACCGAAGCCACTGATGATCTCACCCAGCGGCTTCATATAGATGTTGAACAGAAGGGGCGAGAGAATCGACCCCTGCGGCACCCCACAAGTGAGGCGCCGCGGGGTCGACCTCTGCCCCCCCGTCAACACCGTCTGCGACCGGTCGGAGAGATAGGAGGAGAACCACCGATAAACGGTGCCTCCCACTCCCAATCCCCCCAACCGGCGCAGCAGGATACCATGGTCGATGGTATCGAAAGCCGCTGAGAGGTCTAATAGGACCAGGGCAGAGGAATAACCCCTATCCCTGGCCCTCCAGAGATCATCCACCAACGCGACCAAAGCCGTCTCAGTGCTGTAACCGGGCCCTAAGCTGTACTGGATGTGTTCCAGATAGACAGTTCCCTCCAGGTGCAGGGGGAACTGATATGCCACCATACTCTCTACAACCTTCGCCGCGAAGCGAAGGTTGGAGACTGGACGATAATTACCTAAAACAGCCGGGTCCAGGGAAGGCTTCTTGAGGAGGGGCCTCACCACCGCCTCTTTCAAGGCGGCCGGAAAGACTCCCTCCAACAAGGAAGCACTCGTAAGCCAGCCTCGTGTCACCTCCTGAGTGGCCAGCACCAGCCAGGAGGGGCACGGGTCCAGTAAACATGTGGTGGCATTCAATCTACCCAGCAACCTGTCCATGTCCTCGGGAGTCACAGGGTCAAACTCATCCCACACAACATCACCAAGACCGCCCTCAGACGCCCCGTCCGAACCGCCACAATCTTGGTCCAGACCGTCCTTCAGCTGAACGATTTTATCGTATAGATAACCGTTAAACTCCTCAGCACGCCCCTGCACGGGTCATCCCGCTCCCCTGGTGAAGGAGGGAGCGCGTCACCCGAAACAGGGCAGCTGGGCGGTTATCTGCCGACGCAATGAGGGAGGAGGCGAGCAACGCCTCGCTTCCTCAGTGCCACTAGGTAGGTCCTAGTATAGGATCTAACTAGTGTCCGATCAGCCTCTGAACGGCTGGACCTCCAGGAACTCTCTAGGCGTCTTCTCCGGCGTTTCATCCCCTCAGCTCCTCGGAGAACCAAGGAGCCGGTTGGGATCTACGCCGGGTCAGAGGTCGCAAAGGCACGACACGGTCTAAAGCCCCAGCCGCAGCCCGCTCCCAGGCTGCAGCTAGTTCCTCTGCCGTGCCGTGAGCCAGACCCTCAGGAAATGGCTCAAGCTCCGTCCGGAACCTCTCTGGGTCCATCAGGCGCCTGGGACGGTACCAACGTAATGGTTCCGTCTCCCTGCGGTGTTGGGTAGCGGTCAGAAAGTCCAGGCGAAGGAGAGAGTGATCTGACCATGACAAAGGTTCAATGACTATTTCCTTTAAGTCCAGATCTCTCAACCACTGACCAGAGACAAAAATCAGGTCCAGTGTGCCACCCCCGATGTGAGTGGGGCCATCCACTACTTGAGTCAGGTCCAAGGCCGTCATGGAAGCCAAGAACTCCTGAGCTACCGTCGATGACGAGCCGGCAGATGGCAGGTTAAAGTCCCCCATGACTAAAAGTCTGGGGGTCTCCACCGCCACCCCGGCAAGCACCTCTAGGAGCTCGGGCAGGGCAGCTGTCACGCAGCAAGGAGCCAGGTACGCCACCAGCAAGCCCATCTGACATCTATGACCCCACCTCACAAAGAGGGATTCACACCGGCTATCTGAGGTACAGTGGTCTCCTCGGCTCTAGACTCTCTTTGATCACAACCGCCACCCTCCACCCCTACCCTGGGCCTCGGCTGATGGAATGCACGGAAACCCGTGGGCACATCTCAACCAGGGCACACCCCTTCATTGCCCAACCAGGTCTCCGTAACGCCTATAATATCCGCTGCACCCCTGAATTAGATCATGTATTAGGGGGGCCTTATTGGCCACGGACCGTGCGTTGCATAACATTAGACGAAGGCCCAGGCTCTGAGGGTCCTGACCATCCGGGGAACGGGTAAAGTTAGGGGGATCGGGGCACGCGATCGCCTGCATACATCGAACGCGTGGCCCCTATGTCGACACGATCCCCTTCCGCCATATCTGCCCCTCCCACTTACCGTGCCAATAGACTCACCTCACACAAAGGAACACCTCCCCCATAACCTCCGAACCCATTTGATAATCGCCACGAGCATGCGCTGGAACTGGTTTCCTCCCAACGGGCTACCCCCATCACCCGCCCTACCCCTCCCACCCCTTAAAAATGCCCTGTCTAAAAACCCCCAAAGGCTCTTTCTTCTCGCATGCCACCTCTGTGGGTCCCAAGACCCGTCATTGAGGCCGGCCCTTGGTAGCGATATGGGCCATTCCTGCGAGGCGGGGGCACCTCGCAGGCGCAAGAGTTCACGTGCAGTGTAGCGCATAGGAAAGTGCGAATCGGCGAGGGATGCTAAGATGGTAAAATCCCAAAGTAATAGAAATGGTGAATCTTCCAGCGGGAGTCCAGTTGGTCAAAGGACAAATGGAGCAGGAACCGGATAGCGATGACAAAACAGGAACAGACAGGCCGACAGTCTCCATAGCGTGCCTATGGGGAGCAGTTCTACAATAGGTCTTAATCAGGTAGACGTGGCTAGCGGTCTGCCCAAGTCCCTAGACCAGTCCGAGCTAGTCCAATCCAGTCCAATCCACTCCATCCCGCAGATGGACATGCATGACCGCCCAGTTTAGATGACCCATGGTCCGGGATAGGGGGGGGGCGGAAATAAAATGGAGTAAGCCAGGCCATAAGGCCACAGAGGAAAATACGATGGAGCAAGCCAGGCCACCAAGGGCCATTCGATGACACGCGATGAAAAGATGTGACAAAACAGGCCAAAAGAGGGGACAAACCTCAGCCACAGTTCCGGCCTCCTCTCCCACCGAGGCCTTACCACACCCATCCTCGGTGGGGCTGCCAAATACAGGGCGCCGTTGGACAGGCGCCTCGCAGTCCATACAGCCTCGCCGGGCGCAACCAGCGCCGATGGAACTGGCGCCGATGGAACTGGCGCCGAGGGAGCCGGCAGGCCCACCGACAGGCAAAAACGGGCCGGGATTTGCGCCAGCTGAAACCAGGCCGAATCCACACCCCGAAGCCGTCGGAGCCGTCGGAGCCAGGTCAAGACCACCGACGATCTCACGCCACTGGAATTTGGCCAAGATCGCCAGGGTCGCCGCTGGGCAGGGCTCTGCTGGGCAGGGCTCGCCGCTGGGCCGCTGGGCAGGGCTCCGCTGGGCAGGGCTCCGCTCCGCCAGGCAGGGCTCCGCTGGACAAGGCAGGACAAGGCAGGGCCGCTCCGCTCCGCTGGGCAGGGCTCCGTTCCGCTCCGCTCCGCTCCGCTGGGCAAGGCAGGGCCCGAGCCGAGGCCGAGGCCGAAGCCCACAATGAACAGCAGGCCTCCCTCGCCTCCATCGCGTCCTCGCTTCCTCCAAAATGGCCGCCCCCTTCCGGACCGCCACTCCGTCCCTCGGCCCGTTCTCGGCTGTCGCATGTCCGAGAGGCCACAAACCTCTCCAGCGGCAGCCAGACAGATCGAACCACACGCCGAGGGACCGGAGAAGCCTGGTGAGTTAGCCTGAAGTCTCCATTTCAGGGAAAGCCGCCACCGCCGATTCGGGCTCCTCTAAGCAGCTACCATTCTCGCGCATGCGCAGAGCCAAAAATTCTTCTTATTCACCATCATGGTTCACCATCATGGCCCTATACCATTTCAGACAAGTGGCTGTCCAGTCTCTTCTTGGAAATCTCCAGTGATGGAGCACCCACAACTTCTGGTGGCAAGTTGTTCCATTGATTAATCAGCAGAATAACAGAGTTGGAAGTGACCTTGGAGATTTTTTTTAAAAAAAATATTTATTTATTTATTTATTTGTTGAGTACGTATTAGGTAATATATATAAGCCTGAATTAAATACATAAAATGAATACAATTAAAGGGAACATTAGGGCAGGGATGGTGGGCACGCTGGTGCTCTTATGCACTCCCCTTACAGACCTCTTAGGAATGGGGTGAGGTCAATAGTAGATAGCTTTTGGTTAAAGCTTTGGGGATTTTGGGAAGAGACCACAGAGTCAGGTAGTGCATTCCAGGCATTAACAACTCTGTTACTGAAATCATATTTTCTGCAATCACGATTGGAGCGGTTCACATTAAGTTTGTATCTATTGTGTGCTCGTGTATTGTTGTGATTGAAACTGAAGTAGTCATTGACAGGTAGGTCATCGTAGCAGATGATTTTATGAGCTATGCTTAGGTCAGACCGAAAGCATAAAAGAAAATATACCTTCATGAAGGTACAACACTTACAACACTTAAAGATAGTCATAGGGTACAAATTTAACACTTAATGATACAACACTTAATGATAGTCATAGGCTACAATTAAGCAATCAGGAAACATTCAATATCAGTATAAATTGTAAGGATACCAGCAACAAAGCTACAGTCATACAGTCATAAGTGGAAGGAGATGGGGGATGGGAACTATGAGAAGATTAATAGTAGTACAGATTTAGTAAATATCATTCTGGACCAATCTCTTCTTAAACACCTCCTGTGTGGAGCACCCACAACTTCTGAAGGCAAGCTAGTCCTTTCATTTATTGTTCTCACCATTAGGAAATGCCTCTTGATTTCTAGACTGGACCTCCCTTGAATGATCTTCTACCTGTTACACTTGTCCTCCTTCAGAGAATAAACTTGCTCTTGTTATGACCCGGGGCGAGACACAAAGGCAACACAGCCAGAGAACCGATATGAGTCCCTTTTATTATCACCAACTGTGCCCCCAATGTCCCTTTCCACTCTCCGGCCTGGAGAGAGTTCTTCCACCAACCTGTCATAGTCTTTGGCTGGCAATACTTCAGTCCCAAACGTTGTAAGCAGAAAACTTCTTTTTTTTTTTTTTTGTTTTTTTGTTTTAAAAAGTTTTATTTTGACATTCTTATCCAATAACATATCCAATAACATATTTAATGTACCCTCATATACAATTAATCGGATCTGCCTGGTCACCACCCCCTTCCTTTTCCTTTTACTCTCCTTCTTTTCCTTCTTCTACTTTCCATAACCATCCTCCCCCTCTCTTATCTACATCCTCTCCTCTTTCCTCCCTATTCCTTTCTTCTCCTCTTCCCCTCTTCCTTCCTTCCTCCTCCTCCTCTTCTCTTTCCTCCTTCTCTTCTACTCCTTCTTTCCCTTCATTCTAAAGTAGTAACCAGGCAGGTCCGATCTTACATTAATTATACATCTTCAATCATCTTTGTACATTAACTATCAATCCATTTTCTACCCTCCCTCCCTTCCCTTCCTCCCCACCCCCAGGACTTCCGAGAACCGAGTACAGGGTATAAAACTAACAACAAAAATTAAAATCTAGCACAAATCATAATCCATAGTCGTTCCTTAAAACCTCCTCCTTCCAAAGACAAAGAAGATACTTTTCTTCCACTCCATTATATATCAGACCATTCCACTCCTAGAATTCTCCAAAGTTTCCAATTGAGTTAGTGTTTATTCTTGAATAAAGTACGTAGTTTTAATATCCAACCTTCATCAATCAATATCAAAACAACGTTCCATCTTCCAATATTCACCAAGGTTTCTTCTAAAATGTCTTTCTTCCTTAGCAATCTCTCAAAATAGTTCATATTTCCGACTTAATTTCTTTAATTTTTCTGTCCAACCTTCAGGGTAAGCAATAGTCCATCTTTTCACATCTTTAACATTTATATATACAACAAATAATATTACAAATATCCAAAGTGTCAATTGTAATAATTAAAATCTTCACTTTACCTTACTTATGTCAAATAACATTGTTAAAATTACACCTATATCATCCACAATATATCTATTATAACAATTACATTCTAATTAACATTACATCCATCTCTTAAATATAATATTTAATCCAAGTTCCTAAATTTTACTATCTATCCTCCAAAATTAAACAATATTCCATCTTCCTATTCCTTTATACCTTTAATATATCATATAGTACCCCTAAAATTACACATTTATATCCACAATAAGTCATTTACAAAAATTAACCATAATCATATTTAATAAAGTTAAACATTCTCCCTCCCCTTCTTCTATCTTACACATTTTCAACCATCTATTCACCATTCAACTTAACATCTGTTAACAAAGAATTCCCAATCTTTAATACATTAGTATAAAAATCTCGTGCTTTACAAATTGTATTGAGAAAATACTTTCTTCCTTTATAATTCAGTGTTAAACCTGCTGGAACCTCCCATCTAAAATATATCTGATGTTTCTTAAGCTCATCCACCAGGAAGGCAAATTCTTTTCTCTTTCTTAACATTTTAGGAGGAATTTCCTTCATCATTATTATATCTTGTCCTAATATTTGAAATTTATTTTTATAAAATGCTTGCAAAATTCCATACCTAATCCTCTTATTTGTAAAATAAATAACCACATCTCTCGGTAAACACTTCTGCCTTGCCCACCAGGAATTAACACGATAAATTTTTCAATATTAACTTCAAAATCTTCTGGTTCCATTCCTCTATCTGGGCAAAGGCCTGAATAAAAATCTCTTTCAAATTTTCCTCTTTAAATTCTCTTAAACCCTTACCCTTATAGCATATTCCATTAATTTATATTGTAATATAACCCTTTCTTCCTCTGCCTTATCAGCCTTAACCTGAATATCATCTATTTTATTTTCTAAATTCAAATTAATTTGAACTTCATCTATTTTCCTTTGCAAATCTAAATTAATTTGGTTAAATTCATTCAGTCTTTCTTCTGTCTGTGTACTAGATAACAATAATGGAGTAATTGATTCCTTTAATTTTTCATCTCCTTACTCTGCTCTTCCACCAAATCTTTAAAATCCAGTATTTCTCTCCATTTCATTAAATTTTGATCTATTTCTGAAAGATGAGCCCATAAGCTCCTGTAAAAATTCCTTAGACTGTCTTTAATATCTTCTTTCAATTTCCGTACCTGAAGTGAAGATATTTCCAATAATTTAGAAGTGGTTAAATCTCTTTGCTTAAAAGCCATTTTTAAACTAAGTAATATCAAGAAGAAGAAGAAGAAAAAAAAAAAAGGGGGGGGGGAGGGAATAAAAAGAAAAAAAAAACCCAATAAATTTTTCTTCTTAAACACTGTAAAAAAAAAGATAATAAAAAAAGAAATAGATTTTTTTTTTAAAAAAAAGAATTCCATTTAGAAAAAAAAAAAATCTTGTTATTTTCTTCTTAGAGGTTCCACACCAGCAATTGTAATCAGCATTTCCTTAGCTTTCACTTTCAAAAAACAAAACGCCATCTTTCTTCATCTCCACTCTTCAAATAACTTCTCTGTCAGGGAGTTAAAATCATCTTACAAGCAAATGCCAGCCTTCCTGCTTTCGATTCTTCCGTGTTAAAAATTTATCATTAATCCTCTTCAGTCACGGAGATGGACGCTGCGTTTTGCTCTGCTTTTGCAGAGGCGTTCTGGACTCTGGAGCTTTTTTTGAACTATCGAAGGAGCGTTTCCCATCAAACCACCAGAAATCATTCTGGGGCTTTTCTTGGGGGCTCAAACTTCAGTTCAAATGCTCATCTCCCCCTCTTTGCCCGAGGCAGAGATTTACGAGCTGTTGACAGAAGATTAGCACTGTCTAAACAGCTCTCACAGAATCACAAAGAACGGGCGGACTGAAATTGCCGCCATTAACACAGCGGAGCCAAACCGGAAGTCCGTAAGCAGAAAACTTCTGTCGTGTCCCACTCCTCCGCTGACGGCCGGGTCAGGGAAATCCGAATCAGGCTTGCCTCTGCAGCTCTGCCCAAAGTCCTAGCAAAGTCCTCAGAGCAGGCAGGAGACCAGTAAGTGACTTCAGCAAGATAAGTTCGACTTTGCCTGACTCAGAGACTGCCAGAAAGCAGATCCTTTATATAGGCCATGGGGTGTGGCTCCATGACTCAGCACTCATTAAGGCCTGCCCCCCCCTTCCTTCTGTTGCCTCCGCCTATCCAATCTTCTGATGCGAGGGTCACTCCAATCAGCAGTTGGTAATATACCCTCCTCAGGCTCACATGCTGTGGAGGAGGGGGAGGGGTCTAGCTGCTCCGTTTGCCTGGGCATGGAGTCAGGGCTGGGGCCGGGAGGTGCTCCTTCTTGTGCAGTTTGTCTGGGCATGGAGCCAGGACTGGGGCCGGGAGGCATACATTCCTCTGTGTTCGGGAGCAGATAAGAAGGCCCCGGCTGCTCTGAGGGCGGGCAAGACACAACAACTTCCAACTAAAAATTTAAAGGCAGGACCAGGGCATTCATCTGGCAGGGCAAGCAAAATAAGGAATTCCAGAAGTAAAGTAGCACGGCAGTAAATCAAACCAGTTGGGAGGATGCCAGGATTCAAATAAACACCAGATGAACTCAGTGTTTGTTCCCTACAACCACCCCTCCCATTTGCCTCTCCTTTTAAACTCCAGCAGCACCTGTGCCTTGTAAAGAGGATTGGGTCCCTTTCTTCCCTCATAAGCCACGCAACCTACGTTGCTCTCTTCTCCGTTCCTCCCTGCGCTGCCTAGGATGAGGAGGGGGTGGGCCTTGGTCTTCATCTGAACCCCCTCTCTCTTGTTCTGCCTCTCCACTGCTCTGCCCAGCCTGACTTTGCCTTTCCCCACTTTCTTCCACAGCCAATGTATCCTCTGTCTCACTCTTTGTCAGCCATTCCTCTTCCCCTTCGGATTCAGACTCGACAGGGGCATGACAGCTCCCTCCTGGAACATCAACCGAGTCCTAGAGCCTCTGCAAAAAAGTTCATCCACCCAGGGGAAAATGTGAACTACTTTTTTCAAGGAGCTGCTTGAAATGTCCTCCACATTTTATGAGAAAGTTCTTGCACTGAATAACAGAATAACGGAATTGGAGAGGACCTTAGAGGTCTTCTAATCCAAGCAGGAGACCCTATACCATTTCTTTTGTGACTCGTCCTCCCTCCTCTCCTCAGCCGGGCCCCTTCCATCTCCAACCGGGCCTGTTATCAGACTCCGAGTCTGATAATGAAGATGAATGGCCTGTCATGCCTCCAGCCCCCAGCCTTGGCCCCATGCCCAGAGAGGATACCAGGAGTGAACGAACAAGCCCGATAAACCTCACTCATATGGCGTGTGTTCCTTTGGCGCAGCCGTCAGAGGAAGCCAGCCAAGTGCTGGAATTACTGACAGCAGATCCAGCTGAAGACAATTCAAAGTAGGAGAACCCTCGCTTCCGGAGATCTGAGAGGCGACACCAGTAGAAGGAAGGGTGGGGCAGGCCTGGATAAATGCTGAATCATGGAGCCACACCTCACAGCCTATATAAAGGACCTGCTTTTGGCATTCCAACCTTGAGTCAAGCAAAGTCTTATCGAGTTTGCTGATACCGGACCCTATCGCTGAAGTCACAACTTGGACTCCTGCCTGCCCTGATAAACCTCGAAAGGACTTGGCAAGCTGCAGAGGCTTCGTTGCCAAGTTTGCCATGGACTTCCTTGACTCATTCGTTGGAGTGGGGGGTGGGACACGACAATTTCAGACAAACAGTTGTCCAGACTCTACTTTAAAAACCTCCAGCAGTGGAGCACCGACAGCTTCTGGAAGCCAGTCGTCCCACTGATTAATTGTTCTCCTATCAGGAAATTCCTCCTTAGTTCTAGGTTGCTTCTCTCTTTAATTACTTTCCACCTATTGCTTTTTTTCCTGCCTTCAGTTCAGTGGCGGTATTCAGCTGGTTCTATCCGGTTTGAGGGAACCGGTAGCGGCGGCTGCAGGTGGCTCGGCCCACCCGCCCGAAAGTATTCACGTCTCATTTATCCACGTACAGGACACTCTGTGAATGCATGGAAGGCACTGTGCATGCACAGAGGTGGCACGTGTGAGTGAAGCAAGCGCACACACACACACACATTTGCAAACTGGTAGCAAAAAGCAGGGGAGAAATGTTCCCAGTTCAGACCGGATCGCCCGATCCCATAGCAATGGCGGTGGGTGGTTCGGAAAACCGGTAGCAAAAATCCCTGCCCCTCCCCCCCCACATGCTCAGCTGACCCACGCGATCATCAGAGTTTTTTTTTTACTTTTAAAAGCATTTTTTCTTCAGCTGAAAAATTGCTTTTAAAAGCAAAAAAAAAAGTCTCTGATGATCGTGCAGCTCAATTGGGATCGTCAGAGCCTTTTCTTTTCTTTTTTTTTAAAAAAGTTTTTATTTTATTTTTCACAACAAAGAAAAAACTCATCAAACAGTTACAATGTGCTGGAGGGATGTTTACATATCTTCTTGTGCAATCACAAAATAAACATCTCTTTCATACATATATCTTATCTTTTCTAACATATCTTTCCTTCTAGCCAATGATAAAATGAATCCCCTATTTTATAATATTGCTTATCTTCTTGTTCTCTAATTTCGAATGTCAATTTACTCATCTCTGCACATTCCATCGTCTTCCTAATTATTTTGTCTTGCAAGTCAGAGCCTTTTCAAGGCATTTTTTTCTACAAGCTCTTTGGCCAAAGAGGCTGGGGAAAAAAATGCTTTTTAAAGGGTTCTGGCGATCAGGCAACTCAGCTGGGATCGTCAGCGCCCTTTAAAAGCATCTTTTTTTACAACCTCTTCGGCCGAAGAGGTTGTAGAAAAAATGCTTTTAAAAGTAAAAAAAAAAAAAGTTGACCACCCCCACCCAGTCACATTACACCCCCCCACCAAGCCACGCCCACAGAACCAGTGTTTCTAGGACAATATTAATATAATATAATATAACAACAGAGTTGGAAGGGACCTTGGAGGCCTTCTAGTCCAACCCCCTGCCCAGGCAGGAATCCCTACACCATCTCAGTCAGATGGTTATCCAACATTTTCTTAAAAATTTCCAGTGTTGGAGCATTTATAACTTCTGCAGGCAAGTCGTTCCACTTATTTATTGTTCTCACTGTCAGGAAATTTCTCCTTAGTTCTAAGTTGCTTCTTTCCTTGATCAGTTTCCACCCATTGCTTCTTGTTCTACCCTCAGGTGCTTTGGAGAATAGTTTGACTCCCTCTTCTTTGTGGCAACCCCTGAGATATTGGAAGACTGCTATCATGTCTCCCCTAGTCCTTCTTTTCATTAAACTAGACATACCCAGTTCCTGCAACCGTTCTTCATATGTTTTAGCCTCCAGTCCCCTAATCATCTTTGTTGCTCTTCTCTGCACCCTTTCTAGATTCTAGAGTATTAAAAAGGAGACGGTTGTCCGTTTTTAATGAGTTGGTGACTATGGTCCCTTTGGCTCAGTATCTCCAAAAAGACACCGGTCATTTCTTATTCCACTTCCTGGGAAAGCTATACAACATTCATGCCACTGTCACAAAGATTCATGCGTGCTCATTTCCACTCTCCAAAGCTTTGTAGTCATAAAATATTCATCTGTATCAACAGATGGGGAGGCTTAGAACGATTGCCCTAGTGATAGCTCTGACGCCCCAAAGTGAGAAATGGGAAAAGGAGGTTCTGAAGTCCAGATTTCTTCACAACAGGTGGAGAGCACAAAGCTCAGGCCCAGTGGGTTTTTAATTTTATCTGTGTAGACCAGTGGTAGTCAACCTGGTCCCTACCGCCCACAAGTGGGCGTTCCAGCTTTTATGGTGGGCGGTAAGGGTTTTGTTCGATACTGAAGCACTTTCTTTTTTTAAAAAATTTAATTGACTTTTTTAAAAAAAATCATAGCATTATTTAAAAACATTTTCATTAGGTTTTCATAAAATTCCCCGTGACAATTTCAATTTCTGAAAATATACTATTTGTATCGCCCGCGCATAAGTTTAGTTCATGTTACGTAAGTGAAACTAAATGGCGCTATAGTGTGACAGCAAACGAAAGAGCCTCGTCCCAGAATAGCTCGCGCATCTCCCTCCACACCACCCAGCTGTAACAGACATGCAGAGCTGATAGCCGGCGCCCCACCCCCAACCCAATCCACAATGCCCAAGAGGCATGCGCAGACGATGATACACGGCGCATTACTGTGGAACCGGTGGGCGGTTAGAAAATTTTAGTACTAACAGAGATACAAAAGTGGGTGGTGGGTATAAAAAGGTTGACTACCCCTGGTGTAAAACAACTTCAATTTGTTGAGGACGTTGAATGTAGAATAACAAAGTTGGAAGGAACCTTGCAGATTTTAGAATAGAATAGAATAGAATAGAATAGAATAGAATAGAATAGAATAGAATAGAATAGAATAGAATAGAATAGAATAGAAAATATGGAGTGGAACAGAACAGAACAGAACAGAACAGAACAGAACAGAACAGAACAGAACAGAATAGAATAGAATAGAAAATGTGGAATGGAATGGAATGGAATGGAATGGAACGGAATGGAACGGAACAGAACAGAACAGAACGGAACGGAACAGAACAGAACAGAACAGAATAGAATAGAATAGAAAATATGGAATGGAACGGAACAGAACAGAACAGAACAGAACAGAACAGATAATATGGAATGGAATGGAACGGAACGGAACGGAACGGAACGGAACAGAACAGAACAGAACAGAATAGAAAATAGGTAATGGAATGGAATAGAATGGGCACATGCACCCCAGCTGTTGTTTGGGCCTCCGGTGCGCATGCGTGCAATTCAGGAGACCCAGCTGGTCTTTGGAGCTCTCCTGCGCATGTGCACGTGTTTGCACATGCGAGTGAGTATTTGCACACAGCACACACAGGCGTAGATGGCATTCATGTGCGTTCATTGCACGCACAAAAATGATGCACATGCGCAGATGGTGCGACTGCACACGTAGCACACCGTGGGAGCCACGCAAAACCCGCGCACGTGCGCAGATGTTGCCATTGTGCATGCAGCGCATGGGGATGCACGTGAAAGCTGTGCGCCTGCGCAGATGGTGCGGCTGCGTGCACGGCGCATGGGGAGGAACCACGCGCTACCGCGGATAGAACACACACGCACGGTGCACAAAGCGCGTACCTGTTTGGCCCTCGATGTGTAAAAGGTTCGGTACCACTGTTCTAGTCCAACCCCCTGCTTGAGCAGCAGAGCCTTGTCCCACTTCGAGCAAATGGTTGTCCGGTCTGTTTTTGGTTTTTTTTGGGTTTTTTTTTTATAAAAAAGTTTTATTTTTACATTCATATCCAACAACTCATCCAATGTACAGTCATATACAATTAGTTGGGCTTGCCCGGTCACCACCCCCTCCTTTTAACACTCTTCCCTCTTCTACCTTCTTCTACTTTCCAGACCTTCCTCCCCTTCTCTTACCTACATCCTCTCCTCTCTCCACCCTCCACCTTCCTTCTCCCTCTTCTACCCCTCTTCCTTCCTCTTCTCCCTCTTCTACCCCTCTTCTCCTCTTTCCTACCTTCTACTCTCTCCTCTTTTCTCCCTCCCCACCATTCTAAAATGGTAGCTGGGCAGACCCGACCCTACATTAATTATATTTATACATCTTCAATAATCCCTGTACATTAACCATCACTCCATCCTCTACCCTCAAACCCCCCCCAGTTCCCCTCCCCCTTACCCCCCACCCCCACCCCCTACTTCCCAGAACAAAATATTTTAGAATGGAAAATGTGGATTGATTATATTCAAAATAAGTATCAGATAAAAAAATATCGAATAGCATATGAGTACATTTAGGAAATATTTTGTATTAGATATGTTTTTGAAGGAGAGGGGAATTGAGAGTGTGATTATGTGTGGAGTGACTAGAGATTATAATTTAAGATTTATTTTGGATTATGATTGTTAGTTTTGATACCCTGCATTTTGTTCCGGTCTGTTTTTGAAAGCCTCCAGTGATGAAGCACTTACAACTTCTGAAGGCAAGCTATTCCATTAATTGATGGCTCTCACTATTAGAAAGTTTCTCCTTAGTTTGAGGTTGCTTCTATCAGAGTTGGCTACACTTGGAACATTCCGAGATGGAGCTCCTAATCAATAACTGGATTATTTTTTTCTTTGAAGATTGGCTCCAGGCTCATCACTTAATGAGGGCATCCTTTGGAACCCTGACAGCAAGCCAACCCTGACCCTACGTAATTTACAGCTCAGAACTGACCCTGTTTTCCCTCTCCCACCCACCAGGGGGTGTATCATCAATCACATTCGCCAACGTTGAAACCCTGCCGATAGGGGCCACATGTCTTCTTGACCCCATCAGGTGGAATTCCTTAATAGATGGAGTCCGCAGCAGTCTCCTTTCCCTGAAGAGGGAATGTAGATTGTAGAATGTACTCTGGTAAAGATCTGGCTTTCACACAGAGCTACATTTTTGGCTGTAGAAATCTTCACGGCAGTTAGAGGGCAGCAAGGAGTGGAGACTGCTACCTCCTGGTCCATTCACTGATCAGACGTCTGATTGATGGGTGAGTAATGATTCTGGAGGAATTATGTGGATGTACTTGAGAGCTTTCTCCAGCTGAACGTGTCTCTGTTGTGTCCCAAAATCCCTTTCTTGGACCTCAGCACCACATTTTATCTAGGTATGGATGTTTCTCCTCGAAATCTGGAGAATCTTGGATAATCCTTTATTTGCAATTATTAGAAAATAATGTTTGTGTGTGTGTGTGTGTGTGTGTGTGTGTGTGTGTGTGTGAGAGAGAGAGAGAGAGAGAGAGAGAGAGAGAGAGAATCTCTTTCACAACATTTACTTTGATGTTTGATGCCTGAACATTATGTTGGGGTGAGTTTTAAGAACTATGAATGAATAGAATAGAATAGAATTTTTTATTGGCCAAGTGTGATTGGACACACAAGGAATTTGTCTTTGGTGCATATGCTCTCAGTGTCCATAAAAGAAAAGATCATCAAGAATTCTAAGGTACAACATTAATGATAGTCATAGGCAGTGGTGGGATTCTGCTGGTTCTAGGTGGTTCGGCCGAACCGTTTGTTGAATTGCCGGTTCACCCCGCCCCTTGCCCCTCCCCTTCCCACCATTACTTACCGGTGTCTGTCGGCGGCCGCGTGGTGCTTGGATCAGGTGGGCAGCGAGGTGCATGGATCGGGTGAGCTTGTGACCGCTGCCCACCCGATCCATGCACCTCGCTGCCCACCCGATCCAAGTGCCACGTGGCCACCGACAGAAGCCTGCCTGCATCCAAGTGTCTCTCTAGCCAGCAATTAAAGCGCCTCGCTGGCCCAGTCACATGAACAGCTAGCCATGCCCACCCAGTCACATGACCACCAAACCACATCCCAAAATAAGCCATGCCCACAGAACCGGTTGTTAAAAAATTTGAATCCCATCACTGGTCATAGGGTACAAATAAGTAATCAGGAAACAATCAATATCAATATAAATCATAAGGATACAAGCAACAAAGTTACAGTCATACAGTCATAAGTGGAAGGAGATGGGTGGTGGGAACGATAAAAATAAATAGTAGTGCAGATTTAGTAAATAGTTTGACAGTGTTGAGGGAATTATTTGTTTAGCAGAGTGATGGCCTTCGGGAAAAAACTGTCCTTGTGTCTAGTTGTTCTGATGTGCAGTGCTCTATAGCCTCGTTTTGAGGGTAAGAGTTGAAACAGTTTATGTCTGGGATGTGAGGGGTCTTTAAATATTTTCACGGCCCTCTTTTTGACTCATGCAGTATACAGGTCCTCAATGGAAGGCAGGTTGGTAGCCATTGTTTTTTCTACAGTTCTAATTATCCTCTGAAGTCTGTGTCTTTCTTGTTGGGTTGCAGAACCGAACCAGACAGTTCTAGAGGTGCAGATGACAGACTCAATAATTCCTCTGTAGAACTGGATCAGCAGCTCCTTGGGCATCTTGAGCTTTCTGAGTTGGCGCAGAAAGAACATTCTTCGTTGTGCTTTTTTGATGACGTGATGAATGAATGAATGAATCAATCAATTGATCGAATAAACAATACTCCAATCAAGAAACTACCAACTCAGACAAATAAGGTAACAGTAAACAACAGTACAATCAAGGAACTATCACCCACTCCCACCAACATTGACAGGGCAAGCCACAAGTATATAAAATGAGACTAATGCCCCTCCCCTTTCTAGCACTGATGATGTTACCTAGTTTAGTAATGAAATGTCTTCAAGAAAACAACCAAGCTGAGAGAGCCCCAAGTGTTGAACAGTCCTCCTTCTCCTCCACTCTACACTACCTTTTAAGCATGGATGATATTACTTAGTCGGGTCATGAAACGTCTGCAAGAAACCAACCAAGCTCAGAGGGCATCAAAGACCCCACAATTCAACCTGGAACGACAAATATGCCCTTCTAGCAATACTACGCTTTTGTTTCGGTGCATTCTGGGAAACCCAGTACATAATTCCAACCATGTACCATGTAGGAGACACAGCGATGATTCGGATCACTTGTGATTTTAAAGAGTGAGACGAAATGATGACCACCCTCTGCTAAATGCCAGAGAGTCTCTGAGAGACTTTTATTTCATGTCACATTTTCAATAATATCCGAAGAAGGATAGGGTGTAAAGGTTTCGCTGATTAGGTATGGATCTGGCTTAAAAGACAATTAATTTTGGACTTTGAACAGACATGCTCCAAATTAATTGGATGTAAATGGATGCATTTTAAAATGGACATTGGAGGAGAGAGAGAGAGAGAGAGGGCCTCCTGGAGCAAACACTCCTTGAGTTAACTCTGTTAGTCAAAACTGTGCAAAAAAATAAAAAAAAAGTCTTCCCAGCATTGCAAACCAAAGAGACTCCTTAAATAAACAGGTAAGACAGGAACTGAATTGGCAGGAAGATGGACACGCCGTTACAAAGATGGAACAGTGGAGAACCAGGAATTATGGTGGATTTCTCAGGAGTTACTGATGCAATAAAGCAAAGTTGGCAAGAGTATCTAGACAAGGGTAAACCGGCTAGATACTTCGAGATGATCTTCGGTGTCAGCAAAGGCTGATCAGCGGACTGATGGCTGGAGGCCCATCAGATCTGAAGTTCAGATTTCCAGAGCGATGGACTTGGAGAAAGCTACATTTCTTCGGTGTTATGCTTCTTTGTTCCGGCTCCTTGCATTTGTCTTGTTTTTAATCGACTTTCGAGATAAAGATGGTGGAAGTTATCTTGAGGTTACACCGATAGAAATTACAGCCATCCATCAGAGTAACAGAGTTGGAAGGGAACTTGGAGGTCTTCTAGTCCAACCCTCTGCTCAGGCAGGAAACCCTATACCATTTCAGACAAATGGTTGTCCAATCTCTTCTGAAAATACCTCCAATGTTGGAGTACCAACATTGGAAGGCAGGTCGTTCCACTGACTAATCCACTGATTAATTAATAGAATAGCGTAACAACAGAGTTGGAAGAGACCTTGGAGGTTTTCTAGTACAACCCCCCACTCAAGCAGAAGATCCTACACAGAACACAATACCCCCCTGGGACCAAGAACACCCCCTTGGGACCAAGATAATGAGATAATGAGAATAAGAGAGTTGGAAGAAAATTTGGAGGTCTTCTAGTCCAACTCAGTCCTAGGCTACATTAACAGAGGGATAGAATCAAGATCACGTGAAGTGTTAATATCACTTTATAAGGCCTTGGTAAGGCCACACTTGGAATCCTGCATTCAGTTTTGGTCACCATGATGTAAAAAAGATGTTGAGACTCTAGAAAGAGTGCAGAGAAGAGCAACCAAGATGATTAGGGGACTGGAGGCTAAAACATATGAAGAACGGTTGCTGGAACTCGGTATGTCCAGTTTAATAAAAAGAAGGACTAGGGAAGACATGATAGCAGTGTTCCAATATCTCAGGGGCTGCCTCAGAGAAGAGGGAGTCAAGCTATTCTCCAAAGCACCTGAAGGTAGAACAAGAAGCAATGGTTGGAAACTAATCAAGGAGAGAAGCAACCTAGAACTAAGAGAAATTTCCTGACAGTTAGAACAATTAATCAGCGGAACAACTTGCCTTCAGAAGTTGTGGATGCTCCAACTCTGGAAGTTTTTAAGAAGATGTTGGATAGCCATTTGTCTGAAGTAGTGTAGGGTTTTCTGGCTAAGCAGGGGGTTGGACTAGAAAACCTCCAAGGTCCCTTCCAACTCTGTTATTCTATTCTAACCCCCGTGCACAAGCAGGAGACCTTATATCATTTCAGACCAATGGTTCTCCAAACTCTTCTGAAAAACCTCTAGAGTTGGAGCATCCAAAACTAGGAAGTGATAAAGATATTTGGGATTGTGTTGGTTTTCCTTATTCTCTTTGTACGATATATTCTGTTTATTCTTGACTCTTCTTTATTACGTATTTAAAATTTGCAAACTTAGCTACTGTCACCTGCTTGCCTTATGGCTGTTGTATGTGTTAAAAAATTTGAATCCCATCACTGGTCATAGGGTACAAATAAGTAATCAGGAAACAATCAATATCAATATAAATCATAAGGATACAAGCAACAAAGTTACAGTCATACAGTCATAAGTGGAAGGAGATGGGTGGTGGGAACGATAAAAATAAATAGTAGTGCAGATTTAGTAAATAGTTTGACAGTGTTGAGGGAATTATTTGTTTAGCAGAATGATGGCCTTCGGGAATAAACTGTTCTTGTGTCTAGTTGTTCTGGTGTGCAGTGCTCTATAGCATCGTTTTGAGGGTAGGAGTTGAAACAGTTTATGTCCAGGATGCGAGGGGTCTGTAAATATTTTCACGGCCCTCTTCTTGATTCGTGCAGTATACAGGTCCTCAACGGAAGGCAGGTTGGTAGCTATTATTTTTTCTGCAGTTCTAATGATCCTCTGAAGTCTGTGTCTTTCTTGTTGGGTTGCAGAACCAAACCAGACAGTTATAGAGGTGCAAATGACAGACTCAATAATTCCTCTGTAGAACTGGATCAGCAGCTCCTTGGGCAGCTTGAGCTTTCTGAGTTGGCGCAGAAAGAACATTCTTCGTTGTGCTTTTTTGATGACGTGATGAATGAATGAATGAATGAATCGATCAATTGATCGAATAAATAATACTCCAATCAAGAAACTACCAACTCAGACAAATAAGGTAACAGTAAACAACAGTACAATCAAGGAACTATCACCCACTCCCACCAACATTGACAGGGCAAGCCACAAGTATATAAAATGAGACTAATGCCCCTCCCCTTTCTAGCACTGATGATGTTACCTAGTTTAGTAATGAAATGTCTTCAAGAAAACAACCAAGCTGAGAGAGCCCCAAGTGTTGAACAGTCCTCCTTCTCCTCCACTCTACACTACCTTTTAAGCATTGATGATATTACTTAGTCGGGTCATGAAACGTCTGCAAGAAACCAGCCAAGCTCAGTGGGCATCAAAGACCCCACAATTCAACCTGGAACGACAAATATGCCTTTCTAGCAGTACTACGCTTTTGTTTCGGTGCATTCTGGGAAACCCAGAACATAATTCTAACCATGTACCATGTAGGAGACACAGAGATGATTCGGATCACTTGTGATTTTAAAGAGTGAGACGAAATGACGACCACCCTCTGCTAAATGCCAGAGAGTCTCCGAGAGACTTTTATTTCATGTCACATTTTCAATAATATCCGAAGAAGGATAGGGTGTAAAGGTTTCGCTGATTAGGTATGGATCTGGCTTAAAAGACAATTAATTTTGGACTTTGCTCCAAATTAATTGGATGTAAATGGATGCATTTTAAAATGGACATTGGAGGAGAGAGAGAGAGAGGGCCTCCTGGAGCAAACACTCCTTGGGTTAACTCTGTTAGTCAAAACTGTGCAAAATAATAATAATAAAAAAAAAGTCTTCCCAGCATTGCAAACCAAAGAGACTCCTTAAATAAACAGGTAAGACAGGAACTGAATTGGCAGGAAGATGGACACGCCGTTACAAAGATGGAACAGTGGAGTACCAGGAATTATGGTGGATTTCTCAGGAGTTACTGACGCAATAAAGCAAAGTTGGCAAGAGTATCTAGACAAGGGTAAACCGGCTAGATACTTCGAGATGATCTTCGGTGTCAGCAAAGGCTGATCAGCGGACTGATGGCTGGAGGCCCATCAGATCTGAAGTTCAGATTTCCAGAGCGATGGACTTGCAGAAAGCTACATTTCTTTGGTGTTATGCTTCTTTGTTCCGGCTCCTTGCATTTGTCTTGTTTTTAATCGACTTTCGAGATAAAGATGGTGGAAGTTATCTTGAGGTTACACCGATAGAAATTACAGCCACCCATCAGAGTAACAGAGTTGGAAGGGAACTTGGAGGTCTTCTAGTCCAACCCTCTGCTCAGGCAGGAATACCATTTCAGACAAATGGTTGTCCAATCTCTTCTGAAAATACCTCCAATGTTGGAGTACTTCTGAAGGCAAGTCCTTCCACTGACTAATCCACTGATTAATTAATAGAATAGCATAACAACAGAGTTGGAAGAGACCTTGGAAGTTTTCTAGTACAACCCCCCACTCAAGCAGAAGACCCTACACAGAACACAATACCCCCCTGGAACCAAGAACACCCCCCTGGGACCAAGATAATGAGATAATGAGATAATGAGAATAAGAGAGTTGGAAGAAAATTTGGAGGTCTTCTAGTCCAACTCAGTCCTAGGCTACATTAACAGAGGGATAGAATCAAGATCACGTGAAGTGTTAATATCACTTTATAATGCCTTAGTAAGGCCATACTTGGAACCCTGCATCCAGTTTTGGTCACCATGATGTAAAAAAAAGGTTGAGACTCTAAAAAAAGTGCAGAGAAAAAAGTGTAAAGATGATTAGGGGGCTGGAGGCTAAAACATATGAGTTTGCAGAAACTGAGTATTCTAGTTTAATGAAAAGAAGGACTAGGGATGACATGATAACAGTGTTCCAATATCTCAGGGCTGCCACAGAAGAGGAGTCAGGCTGTTCTCCAAAGCACCTGAAGGTAGAACAAGCAATGGTTGAAAACTAATCAAGGAGAGAAGCAACCTAGAACTAAGAGAAATTTCCTGACAGTTAGAACAATTAATCAGCGGAACAACTTGCCTTCAGAAGTTGTGGATGCTCCAACTCTGGAAGTTTTTAAGAAGATGTTGGATAACCATTTGTCTGAAGTAGTGTAGGGTTTTCTGGCTAAGCAGGGGGTTGGACTAGAAAACCTCCAAGGTCCCTTCCAACTCTGTTATTCTATTCTAACCCCCGTGCACAAGCAGGAGACCTTATATCATTTCAGACCAATGGTTCTCCAAACTCTTCTGAAAAACCTCTAGAGTTGGAGCACCCACAACTTCTGAAGGCAAGTTGTTCCACTGATTAATTGTTCCAACTGTCAGGAAGTTTCTCCTTCGTTCTAAGTTGCTTCTCTCCTTGATGAGTTTCCATCCATTGTTTCTTGTCCTGCCTTCGGGTGCTTTGGAGAATAGCTTGACTCCCTCTTCTTTGTGGCAGCCCGTCAACTATTCTGCTGTCATATCACCATCAGTCCTTCCTTTTTTGATTAAACTAGACATAACCAATTCCTGCAACCGTTCTTTGTATGTTTTAGCCTCCAGTCCCCTAATCATCTTCAATCAGAATAGAGCTGGAAGGGACTTTGAATATCTTCTTGTTCAATCCCCTGCTGAAGTAGGAGACCACAGCAGCAGCAGTGGTCGGTGTCAAATAATTTAACAACCGTTTCTCTGCCCTAATGACATGCTGGGTGGGTGTGGCCATGGTGGGCATGGCCAGGGGGTGTGACAGGCAGAACTCACCCTCCTCCATCCCCCTGGGAGCAAAAATGGGCCACAGGGAGGCTCCTGGAAGGGGAGGGGAAGGGCAAGGCCAGCCAGCAATTTAACTACGGGTTCTCCCAAACTGGTCTGAACCGGGTGAATCCCACCACTGGATTTCAGACAAGTTACTGTCCACTCTCTTAAAAGCCTCCAGTGTTGTAGCACCCACAACTTCTGGTGGCAGGCTGTTCCACTGGTTAATTCTCCTCACAGTTAAGAAGTTTCTCCTTAATTCCAGGTTGCTTCTTTCCTTGGTTAGTTTCCATCCATTATTTCTTGTCTTGCCCTCTGGGGCTGTTGTGTCCTCCTCACCTCCGTCCGAACGATGGTTTAATTAGCCGGCTCTTATCAGCTCTGGCAGCAAAAGAGCCAGCGTCTGCCAAGAGCCCTGGATAGCTGCCAAGACGCTGGTGAGTCACAACCTTCAGCTCTAGTCAATCCGTGGATTTGTTTGATACAAAGAGACACACCAGCTCTTGCTGCCTTTTATATCCTGTGGGGTGTGGCTCCATGACTCAGCACTTCCTAGGCCTGCCCCTCCCCTGTTTCTGTCGTTCCCTTCTCTCCTGCCTACGAAACCTGGGATTGAGCCAAGCCTGATTGCTGTCAGCTGGGTCTGCAGGCGTGGCCTGGGGGGGGAAGAGTCAGGAGAAGGAGGCCTCGTTATCCCTTTCTCTTGGCCTGTTTCTGGCTCCTGGAGCTGATCCAGGGAGACCAGTGCTTCCGAGGTAAGTCCTGACGGCCCTTCCCCCTCACTGTCCAAATCACTTTTTGGCAGCAGGGCCAGCTCTGAGTCACTTTCTGGCAGCAGGGCCGGCTCCAAGGCACTTTCGGGCATGGGGCCAGATTCGGGGGCGGGAGCCACAACAGGGGCTTTGGAAAATAGGTAGACATGTTTAGACAGCTGGTGAACAATAAATTGATTTAAGGTATCAATGCCATGTTTTTGTCTACAAACTACAAAAATAAAAATAAATGGTGCACCAAAGTTATTAACGGTTGAATTGTCCCATCATACTGAGACCTCTCATCAGCGGTCAGCTCAAATTTACACCTTTGCAACATAAACCAAATAGATTTCACAAGTTTTAATGCAGGGAAATAAACCCTGAATTATGGCTAGAAAAAGAGCCGAGATTCCACCAAGATATTAAAGGGGCAAGATAGTAACTTTCTAATGGTGCCCTTAATGGATTTTGAAATAAATCACGAATTCCAAGAAACAATAGAGGTCAAAAGAAAGGCTGAGTTGTATAATTGAAAATTGGGGAAATTAAATCTACTATCGATAAGAAAGTCGTAATTTTTTTATTAAAAAAAATCTAGCAATCTGAGCATCCCATAAAACTTTTGAAGTATCTTATATATCTGTTTTAAAACACCTTTCGGATATGAGGACCAAACCTTAATCTTATCCTATCATTATTCCCATAATAATGGTTCCCATTTCATTGTTATTTTTCCTATTGCTGCTGTCTTCTTCTCCTTCTCCATCTTCCTTCTCTTCTCTTCTGCTCCCTCTCCCTATTCCTTCTCCTTCAATCCTCTTCCTCACATCTTTCTGTTTCTCTCTCTCTTCTTCTTTCTTTCTTCTCCTTCTCCTTTCTTTCTCCTTCTCTCCTTCTCTTTTCGTCTTCAGTCCTTCCTCCCCATCTCCTCTTTCTCCTCTTTCTCTTCTTTTTTCTCCTTCTCTTCTTTCTCTTCCTCCTTTGTCTTTTTCCATGCCCTCCCATCCTCCTCCTCCTCCTCTCTTATCTTTCTTTCTTCTCCTTCCTCCCTCCTCCTCCTCACATTTTTCTGTTTCTCTCTCTCTTCTTTCTTTGTTCTCCTTTCTTTCTCCTCCTCCTGCCTTCCCTCCCTCCCTCCCTCCCTCCCTCCCCTCCTCCTCTTTCTTCTCTTTCTTTCTCCATCTCTTCCTTCTTCTCTTCTTTCTTCTCTTTTTCCTCTCCTTTCCCAACTCCCCCTCTTTCTTATCTTTTTTCTCCTCCTTTTCCATCTCCTCCTTCTCCTTTTCCCCTTCCTCCTTCCCTCCATCCCTCCTCTCTCCTCTTTCTTTATCCACCTCTTCCTTCTTCTCTTCCTCCTTCTCTTCCTCTCCTTTCCAACCTCCCTCTTTCTTATCTTTTTCTCCTCCTTTTCCATCTCCTCCTTCTCCTTTCCCTTCCTCCTTCCCTCCATCCCTCCTCTCTCCTCTTTCTTTATCCACCTCTTCCTTCTTCTCTTCCTCCTTCTCTTTTTCTCTCCTTTCCAACCTCCTCCTCTTTCTTATCTTTTTTCTCCTTCTTTTCCTTCTCCTCTTTCTCCTTTCCCCTTCCTCCTTCCCTCCCTCCCTCCTCTCTCATCTTTCTTTATCCACCTCTTCCTTCTTCTCTTCTTCCTTCTCTTTTTCTCTCCTTTCCATCCTCCTCCTCTTTCTTATCTTTTTTCTCTTCCTTCCTTCTCTTCCTTCTCTTTCTCCCCTTCCTCCTTCCCTCCCAACCCCTCCTCTTATCTTTGTTCCTCCTCTTCCTTCTCCTTCTCCTTCTCCTTCTCCTCCTTCTCCTTTTCCCTCCCACCCTCCTCCCTCCCTCCCCTCTTTCTTCTTCTTTCTTCACCTCTTCCTTCTTCTCTTTCTCCTTTCCAATCTCCTCCTCTTTCTTATCTTTTTCTCCTCCTTCCTTCTCTTCTCTTTCTCCCCTTCCTCCTTCCTCCCAACCCCTCCTCTTATCTTTGTTCCTCCTCTTCCTTCTCCTTCTCCTTCTCCTTCTCCTCCTTCTCTTTCTCCTCCTCCTTCCCTCCCTCCCTCCCCTCTTTCTTCTCTTTCTTTCTTCACCTCTTCCTTCTTCTCTTTTCCTCTCCTTTCCAACCTCCTCCTCTTTCTTATCTTTTTCTCCTCCTCTTCTCCTCTCCTCCTTCTCCTTCCTCCCTCCTCCTCCTCCTCCCTCTTCCCTTCTTCTTCTCCTTCCTCTCCTCTTTCTCCTCTTTCTCTTCTTTTTTCTCCTTCTCTTCTTTCTCTTCCTCCTTTGTCTTTTTCCATGCCCTCCCATCCTCCTCCTCTCTTATCTTTCTTTCTTCTCTTCTTCCTTCTCTCCCTCCCTCCTCCGCCTCACATTTTTCTGTTTCTCTCTCTCTTCTTTTTCTTTGTTCTCCTTTCTTTCTCCTCCTCCTGCCTTCCCTCCCTCCCTCCCTCCCTCCCTCCCCTCCTCCTCTTTCTTCTCTTTCTTTCTCCATCTCTTCCTTCTTCTCTTCTTCCTTCTTTCCTCTCCTTTCCAACCTCCTCCTTTCTTATCTTTTTCTCCTCCTTTTCCATCTCCTCCTCTCCTTTCCCTTCCTCCTTCCCTCCCTCCCTCCTCCTCTCTCCTCTTTCTTTATCCACCTCTTCCTTCTTCTCTTCCTTCTTCTCTTCTTCCTTCTCCTTTCCCTCCCACCCTCCCTCCCTCTTTCTTATCTTTTCTCCTCCTTTTCCATCTCCTCCTTCTCCTTTCCCTTCCTTCCTCCCTCCCACCCTCCCTCCCTCCCTCCCTCTTTCTTCTCTTTCTTTCTTCACCTCTTCCTTCTTCTCTTCTCTCCTTTCCAATCTCCTCCTCTTTCTTATCTTTTTCTCCTCCTTCCTTCTCTTCTCTTTCTCCCTTCCTCCCTCCCAACCCCTCCTCTTATCTTTGTTCCTCCTCTTCCTTCTTCTTCCTCCTCCTCCTCCTCCTTCTCCTTTTCCCCTCCCACCCTCCCTCCCCTCCCCTCTTTCTTCTCTTTCTTTCTTCACCTCTTCCTTCTTCTCTTTTTCCTCTCCTTTCCAACCTCCTCCTCTTTCTTATCTTTTTTTCTCCTCCTTTTCTTTCTCCTCCTTCTCCTTCTCCCTTCCCTCCCTCCTCCTCCTCCTCCCTCTTCCCCTTCTTCTTCTCCCTTCCCTCTCCTTGACCCTCCCCGCTTCCTCTTTTCCTTCTTCTTCCTTGAGTTGTTCCAAAACAATCATCCAGGAGAGGAAATGTATCCATATTGGGTTGTTTTAAATAAATAAAATGCCCAGCATATCTGCTAAAAAAAAAAAAAAGTAAGCCAAGTGTGGAGAAAAACCAACAGTTTGGCATCCAGTCAACTGACTTTTGGCCAAGAAGGTTGCAATTTAATACTAGCATTAGAACTTGGCTGTCGGCCTGTGAACAATGTCATAATCTAATAGTCACTTTTGCTAACAGCGAACTCTGGTTCTCTTTTTGTTAGGGAAGCGAATTGGACCCCCCCTAGAAATAAAACAGTGGTTTCATTAAACCAGGTTCCTAGGATCTCAGAACTGGAAAGGATTTTCAGGTCAAGGACTCCAAGCCCTGCTCAGAATAGGACCCCAAAGCCTTTGCAACAAACGGGACATTTTATTCATTTATTTTTATTTTATTTATTTGTCAAACACAGCAATATATATAAGTATAAGCATGAAATAACTATACGAATTGGATACAATCAAAAGGAACATTATGAGAGGGATGGTAGCACGCTGGTGCTCTTATGCACGCCCCTTACAGACCTCTTAGGAATGGGGTGAGGTCAACAGTAGACAGTCTTTGGTTAAAGCTTTGGGGATTTGGGGAAGAGACCACAGAGTCAGGTAGTGCATTCCAGGCATTAACAACTCTGTTACAGAAGTCATATTTTCTACAATCAAGATTGGAGCGATTCACTTTAAGTTTAAATTTATTGTGTGCTCTTGTATTGTGGCAATTGAAGCTGAAGTAGTCTTCAACAGGAAGGACATTGCAGCAGATGATTCTATAAATTAAACTCAGGTCATGCCGAAGGCGGCGGAGTTCTAAATTTTCTAAACCCAGGATTTCAAGTCCGGTGGAATAAGGTATTTTGTTGTGATCAGAGGAGTGGAGAACTCTTCTTGTAAAATATTTCTGGACACGCTCAATTGTATTAATGTCCAAAATGAGGTGTGGGTTCCAGACAGGCGAGCTGTATTCGAGAATTGGTCTAGCAAATGTTTTGTATGCTCTGGTTAGTAGTGTAATCTTTCTGGAGAAGAAGCTACGCAAGTTTAAGTTTACAACTCTTAAAGCCTTTTTGGCGATGTAGTTGCAGTGGGCTTTGGCACTTAGATCGTTTGATATGAAAACTCCAAGGTCTTTGACGGGGTGAGGGTCATCTACAAGGTAATGTCCATCAAGCTTGTATTTAGTTTTCTGATTCTTTTTTCCAATGTGTAAGACAGAGCATTTGCTGGTTGAGATTTGGAGTTGCCATATTTTTTGACCATTCCAACACAAAGTCAAGGTCTTTTTGAAGGGTAGCCGTGTTGTTGATAGTATTAAATAGTTTAACATCATTAGCGAAGAGAACACAATTACTTATAATATAAGAAATGCTATTCACATATCTAGTGAACAGCAAGTCCTCCCCTATTTCTAGCCAATTGTCCATGTATTTTTAAATAAATATACACACTACTGACAAAGTGTGAAATTGGGTGTTTAATAGGATGCCTAGAAAATACAAAAATTCTAAAGATGGGGGCATAAAAATTTGAAAGTGTAATATTTCAAAATTTTTCTAGGCTTTCTATTCAGTGCCAAAAGTCAAACCGGTAAAGTATAAAATATTCCACTAAAATGCAATTCTAGCCTTCCATGTAGGTCAAAACAGGTCTCTTACTCTTGCAATTTTTAGTAAGAAAGTCCTGTATCTTATTTTACATTTCTTCTTTCATTCCTTCTTTCATTCCTCGCATCCTGGACATAAACTGTTCCTGGATCCTGGACATAAACTGTTTCAACTCCTACCCTCAAAACGACGCTATAGAGCACCGCACACCAGAACAACTAGACACAAGAACAGTTTTTCCCCGAAGGCCATCACTCTGCTAAACAAATAATTCCCTCAACACTGTCAGACTATTTACTGAATCTGCACTACTATTAATCTTCTCATCGTTCCCATCACCAATCTCTTTCCACTTATGACTGTATGACTATAACTTGTTGCTGGCAATCCTTATGATTTATATTGATATATTGATCATCAATTGTGTTGTAAATGTTGTACCTTGATGAACGTATCTTTTCTTTTATGTACACTGAGAGCATATGCACCAAGACAAATTCCTTGTGTGTCCAATCACACTTGGCCAATAAAATTCTATTCTATTCTATTCTATTCTTTAAATATGTCTTTTTTTAAAAAAAGGTTAAAGTTAATCCTACCACTAACCCTAACCGTAAATTAACCCTAACCCTAGTCCAAAAACTAACTTAAACCTAGCCCTAACCCTGACCCTAGCCCTGATATTGACTTTGACCAAGTGATGAAATCCAAATTATTTTTACTACCAGTTCTATGGGCGTGGCTTGGTTGGCATGGCTTGGTGGGCATGGCAGGGGAAGGATACTGCAAAATCTCCATTCCCAACCCACTATGGGGCCAGCCAGATGTGGTATTTGCCGGTTCTCCAAACTACTGAAAATTTTTGCTACTGTTCTCCAGAACCCACTGGATTTTAACCCTGCCTTGACTCCCAATTTAACCTTAGACTTAGCCTCTGACCATAAAACTAACCCTAGCCCTGACCCTGACCTTAATTCTGACCCCGGCCCTGACCCCCAATTTAGACTTAACCATGACCCTGACCCTGACCTTCACCCTCACCCCCAATTTAGTCTTACACTTAGCCCCAACCTCTAGCCCTAACCCTGACCCCCAATTCCCTTCCCTTCCCTTCCCTTCCCTTCCCTTCCCTTCTCTTCTCTTCTCTTCTCTTCTCTTCTCTTCTCTTCCATTCTTTTTAATTATTTTTTCTCTTCTCTTCTCTTCTCTTCTCTTCTCTTCTCTTCTCTTCTCTTCTCTTCTCTTCTCTTCTCTTCTCTTCTCTTCCCTTCCCTTCCCTTCCCTTCCCTTCCCTTCATTTCATTTCATTTCATTTCATTTCATCATCTTTATTATAGTATTTTATAGTGAAGCCAGTCAGTGATTCTTAATGTATTTTATATATTTTTAAAGCTTTTGACTGACAAAAATTATTTCTATTCATAGGAAATATCTTTAACAAAAAAGAACTCAACAGGACTGTCCTCTCACGTTTGCTTCATGTATTAGTTAATATAAAGGGAAAGGAAAGGAAAGGGAAGGGAAGGGAAGGGAAGAAAAGGGAAGGGAAGGGAGGGGAGGGGAGGGAACGGAAGGGAAGGGAAGGGAATGCAGAATAAGAAGAGAAGAGAAGAGAAGAGAAGAGAAGAGAAGAGAAGAGAAGAATAATTTGGTATCACTGAAGATTGATCATAGCTCAAAACAGAGTCAATGAAACAAAAACTGAATATCTCACTGAAGAACAGCAATTGCTACCTGATTTCATTAATCAAGAATCTTAAATAGACTATCCAGGTTCAAAAATCAAATACTTTTCATACACACATTTTTGGAGCCATTTAAAGAAGAAATTAGTTATTCCATCTTTTGTGGATTTTTCTCTTTTCATTTGGAGTGAAATTAATGAGATCAGAACTTAATTGCCAGCTGGTCGATTATGTGATGTAAATTATTTCAAAAACCACTTTCTTTTCTCCTTATCTTTTGAAAGTTTTCTTTAGCAATACTAAGTTTCCTTTCCTTTCCTTTCCTTTCCTTTCCTTTCCTTTCCTTTCCTTTCCATCCCTTCCCTTCCCATCCCTTCCCTTCTTCATCCATTTACTTCTTTTCCTTTTCCTTTCCCTTCCCCTTCCCCTTCCCCTTCCCTTCCTTTCATTTCCTTTCCTGTCCCTTCCCTTCTTCATCCATTTACTTCCTTTCCTTTCGTCCCTTCTCCTCCCCTTCCTTCCTCTGTCTCTCTCTCCCTCTTTCCCTCCTTCTGTCCCTCCAAAGAAAGAAAGAAAGAAAGAAAGAAAGAAAGAAAGAAAGAAAGAAAGAAAGAAAAGGGGAGGGAAGTAAAGGAAGGGAAAAAGGAAGGGAAAAGAAAGGAAGGGAAGGGAAGGGAAAGGAAAGGAAAGGAAGGAGGGAGGGACAGGCAGGCAGGGGGGAAAAAGCAAAAAAATGAAGGGTGGATTTGATTTTGGAAAGGAATAAGTAATGATCGAACATTAAAGAAGACATTTCAAAAAAAATTCTTCAGCCTCCAGAAAGAGAAAGAAGGCACAAAAATAATTCAAAACGATCTAACTTCATTTCCTGTGGTGTAAGATGGAGTAGAGAAAAATTCAAACACGCTTTTAAGATCCTGTCACTCTTATCCTTAAAACCACGAAAAGCATCCCTCGACCTGGCTTACCTCAAAGGGCCTGACTGTGGTTGTAGCTTTTCCTGCTAGAGCAGGAGTCTCCAACCTTGGCAACTTTAAGACTTGTGGACTTCAACTCCCAGAATTCCCTCAGCCCTGTGCTAGAGAACATAAACGGTCGGCAATCAGACTTGATGGATCTCCCGTGAAGAAGCACTTTGAAGGCAAGCAGGAGAAGGGAGGAGATGGAAAAGACTCAGCGATTCCTTTCTGACTGCCTTGTTTTCTAAATTTATTGCCTTTTCTTGGACCCGAATTTGTGGAATTCCTCCAAAGGATTCAACCCTTGCCAAATCACAGGTGTGTGTGCACTATTGATTCATCCCACGCTCACAAGAGTTGTTCCCATTAACTCTGAGCAGAAAGGGTCTAGGACAGCAGTTCTCAACCTGTGGGTCGCGACCCCGTTGGGGGTCGAAAGACGATTTGCCAGGGGTCGACTAAGACCATCGGAAATATGGGAAGTATACTTGTGTTGTGCTGGAGAACCGGTAGCGGAAATTTTGAGTAGTTCGGAGAACCGGCAAATACCACCTCTGGCTGGTCCCGGAGTGGGGATGGAATGGAGATTTTGCAATATCCTTTCCCTGCCATGCCTACCAAGCCATGCCCACCAAGCGACGCCCACCAACCCACACCACATCCACCAAGCCACACCCACAGAACCAGTAGAAAAAAAAATTGGATTTCACCACTGAGACAAACCCAATTCCTGCAACTGTTCTTCATATATTTTAGCCTCCAATCCCTAATTATCTTTGTTGCTGTTTTCTGCACTCTTACCAGAGTCTCAGCAACTTTGTTATATATTGGAGATCAGAACTAAATGCTATATTCCAAGTCTGGTTTTATCAATGCATTATAAAATGGTACTAACAGTTCAGATAATCTTGCTGAAGGAAGAAGTATTTTCTATTATTCCCTTAGATATTTTCTGATCTGACTTCCTCCTCCTCCTCTTCTCAATAAACCCTACTCCCTTCTAGCATTGATGATGTTACCTAGTTGGATCATGAAATGTCTGAAAGAAAGCCAGCAAGCTCAGAGAGCACCAAGGACCCCTCGTTTCAACAAAGCAGAATAATAATTTGAAAATGTAGACATGTTATAAAATAAATACTGCCTGCAGACTCTATTCCTAACCATTAGCATTAATCATCAGTCTTCTTCTTCTTCTTCTTCTTCTTCTTCTTCTTCTTCTTCTTCTTCTTCTTCTTCTTCTTCTTCTTCTTCTCCTTCTCCTTCTCCTTCTCCTTCTCCTTCTCCTTCTTCTTCTTCTTCTTCCTCTCCTCCTCCTCCTCCTCCTCCTCCTCCTCCTCCTCCTCCTCCTCCTCCTCCTCCTCCTCCTCCTCCTCCTCCTCCTCCTCCTCCTCCGCCTGTCTTCTAATACTTGAAAAGCTATCACAGGGTAGAGAGTACATGCAAGGTAAATCCTTTGGAAGAGGTTGGGCAGCCATTTGATATAAGGTCTCCTGCTCAAGCAGGGGATTGAACTAGAAGACCTCCGAAGTCCCTTCCAACTCTATCATTCTACCTATTTCTTCTCAGGTAGAATTTGGTGGCAACTCTATTGCTGTTCCTACTCATTTCCTCCCCCTTTGCTGAACAGCCTATCATCTCTTCCCCTCCGAGCGCCTCTGTTTCCTCTTTGTCCACTTGATCATTCCTTACAACTCTGCTAATAGCCAACCAGATTTTCACTGCAAGGTAGCAGAGTATATAATAACCTGCAATTATTGCCTGTTTAGTCTCTCCCTTGTGTCTTCTTATTCTCCCGTGCACCCGATCTCAGTGTTGCTTTTCTGCTGATTTTACTACCCCATTAATTACCATTGAGAAAAAATGTCTGAGTGGGGAGCAGGGGGAGACATGCCGTCACCTCCCAGAGCTGGCCGCTGGTAAAATGCAGGCACCGCCTGGCATCCAGCTTTATTTATTTATTTATTTATTTATTTATTTATTTATTTATTTATTTATTTATTTATTTATTTATTTATTTATTTATTTATTTATTTATTTATTATTCAAATTTCTATACCGCCCTATCTCCCGAAGGACTCAGGGCGGTTTACAGCCTTATAAAACATAAAGTATAAAATAAATACATGTTAAAACAACATATAAAAAACTTATTCCATTAGGCCAAATTTAAAACTATAGTTAAAAGTACAAAACCCCATTTAAAATTAATTTTAAAATTAAACCCTAGGCCAGCCCTGCACAAATAAATAGATGTGTCTTAAGCTCGCGGCGGAAGGTTCGAAGGTCTGGAAGTAGACGTAATCCTGGGGGGAGCTCGTTCCAGAGGGTGGGGGCCCCCACAGAGAAGGCCCTTCCCCTGGGTGTCGCCAATCGGCACTGCCTGGCGGACGGCACCCTGAGGAGTCCCTCCCTGTGAGAGCGTATGGGTCGGTGGGAGGTAGGGATATTTAGGGATATCTCCAACAGGTGGCAACTGAGCTTCAGAATAACGGAACAATGGAGTTGGAAGGGACCTTGAAGGTAAATCTCAAGGGTCCTTGAGTGGCTCAGACTGCTAAGACAGTCTGTTATTAACAGCAGCTGCTTGCAATTACTGCAGGTTCAAGTCCCACCAGGCCCAAGGTTGACTCAGCCTTCCATACTTTGTAAGGTAGGTAAAATGAGGACCCAGATTGTTGGGGGGCAATAAGTTGATTTTGTATATAATATACAAATGGATGAAGACTATTGCTTGACATAGTGTAAGCTGCCCTGAGTCTTCGGAGAAGGGCGGGATATAAATGCAAATAAATCAAAACAAAACAAAACAAAACAAAACAAAACAAAACAGAGCTGGAAGGGAGCTTGAAGGTCTTCTAGTCCAGCCCCCCTGCTCAGAGAGGAGACCCTGTATACCAGTGATAGCTAACCTTTTCTCGAATGCAATGCATGTGTGCCCCCCGTGTATGCACCCCACTCCCACACATGACCCCCAACCCTGCACATACATGCACGTGTCTGCATGCCCCCTGCCCCCTGCATGTGTGCATGCCCTCTGCTGCACATGCGCCCCCCCCAAATGCAACCCCAATGCATGCATGGCAGAGACCCGAAGACCACCTATTGTGGCTCCAGCCCCCGAACCTGGCCCCATGCCCGAAAGTGACTCTGAGAGTGAGGGGGAAGGGCCGGTAAGGCTTACCTCAGGAGCACCGATTCCTTTGGTCCGGCTTCAGGAGCCAGAACCAGGCCAGTCGGAGGACGTAATGAGGCCGACATCCCCTGATTCCTCCCTTCCTCAGGCTACGCCTACAGACGCAGCTGATAATCATACTAATCAAGCCTGGATCGACCCGCGCTTCAGAACATTAGAGAGACGGCATCATCAAAGGGAAGGGTGGGGCAGGAGGCCAACCCCACAGGATATATAAGGAGCTTTGGGTCTGTTCTCAGTTCCACGGGAAGCAAATTAGCTGAACCGTGTCGACGTGAGCTGAAGTCTTAATCTGTTTGAACTTCTTGGCAGGCAGCTGCGTTTTCTCGGCCAGGACTGATAGGAGCCGTGTAACTACTGGCTGTAGGCCAGCTTGCTACTCCAAAGTGAGGACGGAGTCAGAACACCACCTGGCTCATGGGAGATGTGCACCAGGGGTGGGTTCTACTTACCTTTACTACCAGTTCGCACCGTGCCCGCGCGTGTGCTCTTCTGCGCATGCGCAGATCACTTTTGATGATGTTCAGGTCAGTGGGCGGAGCCTCCTGATGGTTTTACTACCGGTTCTATAGAACCGGTCTGAACCCGGGGGCAACCCACCACTGGTGCGCAGGCATGCGTGGTGCAGCTGAGCTGGGATGACGACTTGTGTGCCCACAGAGAGGGCTCTGGGTGCCACCTCTGGGATGCATGCCATAGGCTCTCCACCACGGCTATATACCATTTCAGACAAGTGACTGTCCAGTCGATTTTGAAAACCTCCAGCGATGAAGCACCCGCAACATCTGAAGGCAACTTCTGTTCCACTGATTAATTGTCCTCACTGTTAGGAAGTTTTTCCTTATTTATTTATTTATTTATTTTATTTATTTATTTTTTCACGCAGTATATATAAGCATAAGCATGAGATAACTAAACAATATATAAGCATATATATAAGCATGAGAATAGAATAGAATAGAATAGAATAGAATAGAATAGAATAGAATAGAATAGAATAGAATATAATTTTTATTGGCCAAGTGTGATTGGACACACAAGGAATTTGTCTTGGTGCAAATGCTCTCAGTGTACATAAAAAGACAAGATCCATTCGTCAAGAATTCTAAGGTACAACACTTAATGAATAGTGTTCATTAAGAATAGAATAGAATAGAATAGAATAGAATAGAATAGAATAGAATAGAATAGAATAGAATAGAATAGCGCTCCATGGCATAGGGGCCAGGTTACTTACGGGACCGTCTGCTGCCTCCGAATGCCTCCCACCGGCCCGTGCGCTCTCACAGGGAGGGACTCCTCAGGGTGCCGTCAGCTAGGCAGTGCTGACTGGCGATGCCCAGGGGAAGGGCCTTTTCTGTGGGGGCTCCCACCCTCTGGAACGAGCTTCCCCCAGGACTTCGTCAACTTCCTGACCTTCGGACCTTCCACCGCGAGCTTAAGACACATTATTTATCTGCGCAGGACTGGACTAGATTTTTTAAATTTTAATTGTTTAAATTTTAGATTTGGTTTTAAATTGGGTTTTATTATTTATATGTCTATTTTAAATATTTGGCCTATTTAATAAGTTTTTTAGATTAATGTTTTACTTTGTATATTTATGTTGTTTTTATATGGCTGTACACCGCCCTGAGTCCCTAGGGAGATAGGGCGGTATAAAAGTATGAATAAATAAATAAATAATAAATAAATAGAATAGAATAGAATAGAATAGAATTTTTTATTGGCCAAGTGTGATTTGACACACAAGGAATTTGTCTTGGTGCATCTGCTCTCAGTGTAAAGAATAGAATAGAATAGAATAGAATAGAATAGAATAGAATTGAATTGAATTGAATTGAATTGAATTGAATTCTTTTATTGGCCAAGTGTGATTTGACACACAAGGAATTTGTCTTGGTGCATATGTTCTTAGTGTAAATAGAATAGGATAGGATAGGATAGGATAGGATAGGATAGGATAGGATAGGATAGGATAGGATAGGATAGAATTTTTTATTGGCCAAGTGTGATAGGACACACAAGGAATTTGTCTTGGTGCATATGCTCTCAGTGTACATAAAAGAAAAGATACGTTCATCAAGGTACAACATTTACAACACAAATGATGGTCAATATATCAATATTTTTATTTATTTTTTATTTATTTTTATTTATCGTAACAATATATACAAGCATTACATAAAGGATTATGTAATATATAAACATATATATCAGGGAAACAAGGTAATATAAACATATATATATATATAGGGGAAGAAACAATAGGACAGGACCGGTAGGCACGTTTGTGCTCTTATGCACACCCCTTAGAGTCCTCTTAGGAATATATTATTATTATTATTATTATTATTATTATTATTATTATTATTATTATTATTATTATTATTATTATTATTATTATTATTATTATTATTATTATTATTATTATTATTATTATTATTATTATTATTATTATTATTATTATTATTATTATTATTATTAATTATATTTGTATACCGCCCTTCTCCCGAAGGACTCAGGGCAGTTCACAGCCAATAAAAACAACAGAAAACATATAATACATATAAAACAGCTAAAACAGTATAGAAAACTTATTCAAATTGATGGCCTAAAACTTTTAAATATAAATTTAAAACACTGTTTAAAACCCCTGATTTAAAACCCCAATTTAAAACTATGTTCAGGCTAGTCCTGCTCGTCGAAACAACAACGTCTTCAGCTCGCGGCGTAAGGTCCGGAGGTCAGGGAGTTGGCGAAGCCCCAGAGGAAGCTCGTTCCAGAGGGTAGGAGCCCCCACAGAGAAGGCCCTCCCCCTGGAGGTCGCCAGCCGACATTGTTTAGCTGACGGTATCCGGAGGAGGCCCTCTCTGTGAGAGCGCACTGGTCGGTGAGAGACTACTGGTGGCAGTAGGCGGTCCCGTAAATATCCCGGCCCTAAGCCATGGAGCACTTTAAAGGTGATAACAAGTACCTTGAAGTGAACCCGGAAGACCACCGGGAGCCAGTGCAGGAGGGGTGTTACACGGGAGCCACATGGTGCTCCCTCTATCACCCGCGCAGCCACATTCTGGACCAGTTGGAGTCTCTGGGTACCCTTCAAGGGGAGCCCCATGTAGAGACCATTGCAGTAATCCAGGCGGGATGTAACAAGGGCATGAGCGACCGTGCATAAGGAAGCCCAATCCAGAAAGGGGCGCAACTGGCGTATCAGGCGAACCTGATGAAAAGCTCCCCTGGCGACGGCCGTCATATGATCTTCTAAAGACAGCCGAACATCCAAGAGGACGCCCAGATTGCGAGCCCTTTCCGTGGGGGCCAATAGCTCGCCCCCAATGGTCAGCGATGGAATTAGCTGACTGTACCGGGCCGCCGGCATCCACAGCCACTTGGTCTTGGTGGGATTGAGTCTGAGTCTGTTCCTCCCCATCCAGACCCGTATGGCTTCCAGGCACTGGGACATCACTTCAACAGCCTCGTTGGGGTGGTTAGGGGTGGAAATATACAGCTGAGTATCATCAGCGTATAGATGACAACTCACCCCAAGACCACGGATGATCTCACCCAACTGCTTCATATAGATGTTGAACAGAAGAGGCACCCCACATAAGAGGCGCCTCAGGGCCGATCTCTGCCCTCCTGTCAACACCGTCTGCGACCGGTCGGAGAGGTAGGAGGAGAACCACCGATGAACGGTGCCCCCCACTCCAAGTCCCCCGAGCCGGCGCAGCAGGATACCATGGTCGATGGTATCAAAAGCCGCTGAGAGATCTAATAGGACCAGGACAGATGAACAACCTCTGTCCCGAGCCCTCCAGAGATCATCAACCAACGCGACCAAGGCTGTTTCCGTGCTGTAACCAGGCCGGAAACCGGACTGGAACGGATCAAGATAGACAGTTTCATCCAGGTACTGGGGCAACTGTCGTGCAACCACACTCTCAACAACCTTCGCCACAAAGCAAAGGTTGGAGACAGGATGATAATTTGCTAAAATAGCTGGGTCCAGTGAAGGCTTCTTGAGGAATAAATCATAAATCATAAGGATTGCCAGCAACAAAGTTACAGTCATACAGTCATAAGTGGAAAGAGATTGGTGATGGGAACGATGAGAAGATTAATAGTAGTGCAGATTTAGTAAATGGTTTGACAGTGTGGAGGGAATTATTTGTTTAGCAGAGTGATGGCCTTCGGGAAAAAACTGTTCTTGTGTCTAGTTGTTCTGATGTGCAGTGCTCTATAGCGTCATTTTGAGGGTAGGAGTTGAAACAGTTTATGTCCTGGGTGTGAGGGATCTGTAAATATTTTCATATATTGTAAATATATGTAATAACTATATTAATTGGATATAACAAAAGGAAACAATAGGACAGGAACAGTAGGCACGCTTGTGCTCTTACGCACGCCCCTTACATTATTTTTTATTACTTTTTTATTATTTAAATATTTAAATAATATTTAAATATTTTATTATTTACATTATTTTTTTATTTACATTATTTTTATTTATTAAATAAATACTATTTAAATATTTTTTTTTTCCACCTAAGATGGCGCCGACGAAGGCTGCCTCGGTGAAATGCTCTCTAATTGTTTCTTTATTTCTAATTGTTCTCTGTGACTCACTACGGATTTCCTACTCACGAGACCATCTGCTAAAAATTAAGGAACATTTCTTTAAGGAGCAGCTTTCTTTAATCTCACCCCCGCCTGTCTTTACAAACACGGAGGAGATTCTAACACAGGAGGAGGCAATTCCCACGGAGCCATGGATTACTAAAAAAACCAAACGACGGAAACGAAGGAAACGAGGTAAAAGATCTGGGATCTTAATCAAGCTAAGAACTCGCACTAAAACTCCTCTGCCTTCAATTTTCCTAACAAATATACGCTCACTTGCAAATAAGATGGATGAAATACTCCTCTTAAACAAATACTATTCTGATTTTCGCAATTCAGCAGTCCTATGCTTCTCTGAAACCTGGTTAAATGAATCCATTGAAAATAGCAGCCTGAACATTCCAGGATTTCAAATTGAACGATCAGACAGGGTTCCAGAAACATCTGGTAAAAAGAAAGGAGGAGGCTTATGCCTATATATTAATTCAACCTGGTGTCAAGATTTTAACATAATTTACAAATTCTGTGACAACAATTTAGAGACTCTAATTATCAATTGCAAACCTTACTATTCGCCTCGTGAATTTTCCTCATTTCTTCTAATTGCTGTTTATGTCCCACCACAAGCCTGTGTAAACGAGGCATTACGAACTCTAGCTGACCAAATCATGGAGGCTGAAGCCAAACACCCTGATTCACTGGCCATTGTTTTGGGAGATCTAAACAAGGCAAACTTAAGGAAAGAACTACCAAAATACTTTCAGCATGTCAATTGTCCCACCAGAGGCAAGAATACTCTAGACCACTGCTACACAACACTAAAAGATGCCTATCGGTCTTTACCACGTGCAGCTGTAGGACACTCTGATCATTGCATGATTCACCTTGTACCTGCTTACAGGCAAAGACTTAAAGCCATAAAACCAATAATTAAATCAGTGAAAACCTGGACGGAGGAATCAGAATTAAAGCTACAGGCATGTTTTGACTGCACTGATTGGAATATTATTAAAGATACCTCTGCAGACCTGGATGAACTCACAGATACTGTAACATCATATGTCAGCTTCTGTGAAGACCTATGTGTACCTACAAGGAACTTGCGAATACACAGTAATAACAAACCTTGGTTTACACCTAAACTTAAGCAGCTAAGACATTCCAAAGAGGAAGCCTACAGAAAAGGTGATAAAATGCTGTACAATCAGGCCAGAAATGCACTAACAAGGAGATAAGAGCAGCAAAAGAAGCTACTCTGAAAAGCTAAAGAATCAATTTTCAGCAAATGAACCAGCAAACATGTGGAAAACTCTTAAAATATCACCGGCTATGGCAAACCTCCTTCCCAGGCTGAAGGTAATCAACAACTGGCAGATGACCTGAATGAGTTTTACTGCAGGTTTGAAAGGAAACTACAGCCACCTATCTCCACAACCCCCATCTCAGACACACCAACAACAGCCAAGCCTCCTACAACTGACCCCATTTCATTGGGTTCACAACCCTAGTGATCACAGAAAAGGAAGTGCAGGACCTATTTCACAGACAAAAGCCAGGAAAAGCTCCAGGCCCAGACAAGATAACTCCTTCTTGCTTAAAAGTCTGTGCTGACCAATTGGCCCCATCTTCACCCATATTTTCAATAAATCACTAGAGATGTGCTATGTTCCTTCTTGCTTCAAACGCTCTACCATCATCCCAGTGCCAAGAAGCCCACCATCAAGGAACTGAATGACTACAGACCAGTTGCTCTAACATCTGTAGTCATGAAAACCTTTGAAAGGCTAGTGCTTTCCTACCTGAAAACCATCACGAATCCGCTTTTAGACCCCTTGCAATTTGCATACCGAGCAAATAGATCAACAGATGATGCTGTTAATATGGCTCTGCACTACATCCTACAACATCTTGAGTCTCCAAAGACCTATGCAAGGGTCCTTTTGTAGACTTTAGTTCAGCATTCAATACCATCATTCCAGACATTCTTCTAACTAAGCTAAACCAGCTACAGGTACCGGAACAGACTTGTAAGTGGATCACAAGCTTCCTAACAAACAGGAAGCAGCAGGTGAAGCTAAGCAAGATCACATCAAATACCTGTACAATTAGCACAGGGCCCCCCCAAGGCTGTGTGCTCTCCCACTTCTCTCTCTCTGTATACCAATGACTGCATCTCCAATGATCCATTTGTTAAGCTACTGAAGTTCGCAGATGACACAACAGTGATTGGTCTCATTCGAGACAATGACGAATCCATATAGACGTGAGGTCGAACGACTAGCCTTGTGGTGCAACCAAAACAATCTGGAACTGAACACACTCAAAACCGTAGAAATGGTGGTAGATTTTAGGAAAACCTTCCATACTTCCACCTCTCACAATACTTGACAACACAGTATCAACAGTAGAAACCTTCAAATTTCTGGGTTCTATCATATCGCAAGATCTCAAATGGACAGCTAACATCAAAACATCATTAAAAAAGGACAACAAAGAATGTTCTTTCTGCGCCAACTCAGTAAGCTCAAACTGTCCAAGGAGCTGCTGATCCACTTCTACAGAGGAATTATTGAGTCTGTCATTTGCACCTCTATAACTGTCTGGTTCGGTTCTGCAACCCAACAAGAAAACACAGACTTCAGAGGATAATTAGAACTGCAGAAAAATAATTGCTACCAACTTGCCTTCCATTGAGGACCTGTATACTGCACGAATCAAGAAGAGGGCCGTGAAAATATTTGCAGATCCCTCGCATCCTGGACATAAACTGTTTCAACTCCTACCCTCAAAACGACGCTATAGAGCACTGCACACCAGAACAACTAGACACAAGAACAGTTTTTCCCCGAAGGCCATCACTCTGCTAAACAAATAATTCCCTCAACACTGTCAGACTATTTACTGAATCTGCACTACTATTAATCGTTTCATAGTTCCCATCACCAATCTCTTTCCACTTATGACTGTATGACTATAACTTGTTGCTGGCAATCCTTATGATTTATATTGATATATTGATCATCAATTGTGTTGTAAATGTTGTACCTTGATGAACGTATCTTTTCTTTTATGTACACTGAGAGCATATGCACCAAGACAAATTCCTTGTGTGTCCAACCACACTTGGCCAATAAAATTCTATTCTATTCTATTCTATTCTATTCTATTTTATCATTTACATTATTTTTTATTAATGTTTCCAGGTTGAATCTCTCCTTGATTGGTTTCTATCCATGGTTCCTTGTCTGGCCTTCCGGTGCTTTGGAAAATAGGTTGAACCACAACTTAATATAATAATATAATATAATATAATATAATATAATAATATAATATAATATAATATAATATAATATAATATAATATAATATAATATAATATAATATAATATAATATAATATAATATAATATAATATAATATAATATAATATAATATAATATAATATAATATAATATAATATAATATAATATAATATAATATAATATAATATAATAATATAATATAATATAATATAATATAACTTCTGAAGGCAAGCTGTTCCACTAGTTAATTGGCCTCAGTGTTAAGAAGTTTCTCCTTAAGTCCAACCCCCTGTTCAGGCAGGAAACCCTACACCACTTCAGACAAATGGTTGACCGATCTCTTCTTAAAAACTTTCAGGGTTGGAGCATTCACAATTTCTGAAGGCAAGTCATTCTACTGATTCGTTGTTTTCACGGGGCAGGAAACTTCTCCTTAGTTCTAAGTTGCTTCATGCTAAGAAGAATTTAATTTTTTCTGAATAGGGAAAGAGTATGTCTACAATCTGCAACACACTACTATCCAGGGATGGAAGTTAGGGAACAGACCTGATAGCTCTTTGGAGGCAAAGGATCTTAAAACCCAAAATATAATTGGACTATGTGCACAATAAAAGCCAACACAATTATAGAATAGAATAGAATAGAATAGAATAGAATAGAATAGAATAGAATAGAATAGAATAGAATAGAATAGAATAGAATAGAATAGAATAGAATAGAATAGAATTTTTATTGGCCAAGTGTGATTGGACACACAAGGAATTTGTCTTGGTGCATATGCTTGATGAACGTACAACATTTACAACACAATTGATGGTCAATATATCAATATAAATCATAAGGATTGCCAGCAACAAGTTATAGTCATACAGTCATAAATGGAAAGAGATTGGTGATGGGAACTATGAGAAGATTACGATGTAAAAGATTACGATGTAAAAAAGATGTTGAGACTCTAGAAAGAGTGCAGAGAAGAGCAACAAAGATGATTAGGGGACTGGAGGATAAAACATATGAAGAACGGTTGCAAGAACTGGGTATGTCTAGTTTAACAAAAAGAAGGACTAGGGGAGACATGATAGCTGTGTTCCAATATCTCAGGGGCTGCCACAAAGAAGAGGGAGTCGGGCTGTTCTCCAAAGCACCTGAGGGTAGAACAAGAAGCAATGGGTGGAAACTGATCAAAGAAAGAAGCAACTTAGAACTAAGGAGAAATTTCCTGACAGTTAGAACAATTAATAAGTGGAACGACTTGCCTTCAGAAGTTGTGAATGCTCCAACACTGGAAATTTTTAAGAAAATGTTGGATAACCATCTGACTGAGATGGTGTAGGGTTTCCTGCCTGGGCAGGGGGTTGGACTAGAAGGCCTTCAAGGTCCCTTCCAACTCTGATGTTATGTTATGTTATGTTAAGATTAATAGTAGTGCAGATTCAGTAAATAGTTTGACAGTGTTGATGGAATTATTTGTTTAGCAGAGTGATGGCCTTCGGGAAAAAACTGTTCTTGTGTCTAGTTGTTCTGGTGTGCAGTGCTCTATAGCATCGTTTTGAGGGTAGGAGTTGAAACAGTTTATGTCCAGGATGCAAGGGGTCTGTAAATATTTTCACGGCCCTCTTCTTGATTCATGTAGTATACAGGTCCTCAATGGAAGGCAGGTTGGTAGCAATTATTTTTTCTGCAGTTCTAATTATCCTCTGAAGTCTGTGTTTTTCTTGTTGGGTTGCAGAACCGAACCAGACAGTTATAGAGGTGCAAATGACAGACTCAATAATTCCTCTGTAGAATTTATTGCCAATAAAGGAGAAGATTTGTAGCTAAGGGTTGAACTGTGAGGATGCCTTCTGAGGAAGGAAGGAAGGAAGGAAGGAAGGAAGGAAGGAAGGAAGGAAGGAAGGAAGGAAGGAAGGAAGGAAGGAAGGAAGGAAGGAAGGAAGGAAGAAAGGACTGTGAAGTCCTTGGTGTTCTCTGAGTTTGGTTATTTCCTTGTAGACATTTCATGAACCAATGAGGTAACATCATTGGTGCTGGAAAGGAGTGGGTTTGTAGGAGGGAGGGAGGAGGAGGAAGAGGAGGAGGAGGAAGAGGAGGAGGGAGGGAGGGAAGGGAATGGGGATGGAGATGGGGAAGGAGAAGGAGAAGGAAACAGAAGGAGAAGGAGAAGGAGAAGGAGAAGGAGAGGAGTTGAAGGAGAAGGAGAAGAAGAAGAAGAGAGAAAAGGGGAAGGAGGGAGACAAAGAGGCAGAAGGAGACAGAGAAGGGATAGGAATAGGAAGGAGGGAAGGAGAAGAAGTAGCTTTGCAGAATAAAAATACATTCATAAAATATTTGTATAAAACTCACTCAAATGCTCTGACATGTTATCAAACCTAGCCATATAAACCATCTATTGTCCCATCTCTTCAGTTTTAGTACATTATGTTATTTCAATACAATGATATTTATATAGTGTGCGCTTAGACTTTTAATATTCTATTATGTAGACGCCTTCAAGCATTAAATGTAGATAAGAGAAAGAAAAGCTGGTGGGGGGAAAGGAAGGGGATATTCTACCAATATTAATTACCGTTTTGAATGTTAATGTTCCAAGCATTCTGATTCTTTGACTTCTCTTCGAAATGCAACAGAATGAATATATAATCAAACGAAAACACGGAGGAAGAAGTTACATCAAAGTATTTGTTTTACAACAATCGTTCCAGGCTTAAGGTAAATGGCTTGTTATTTTTTTTTTTAAAAAAAATATCTCCATGGTGTTGTTGAATATTGAATATTTTCCATCGTGTCGGTCCATGGTGCAAATGGCCTATTTCATAACATAACATCAGAGTTGGAAGGGACCTTGGAGGCCTTCTAGTCCAACCCCCTGCCCAGGCAGGAAACCCTATACCATCTCAGTCAGATGGTTATCCAACATTTTCTTAAAAATTTCCAGTGTTGGAGCATTCACAACTTCTGAAGGCAAGTCATTCCACTTATTAATTGTTCTAACTGTCAGGAAATTTCTCCTTAGTTCTAAGTTGCTTCTTTCTTTGACCAGTTTCCACCCATTGCTTCTTGTTCTACCCTCAGGTGCTTTGGTGAACAGCCTGACTCCCTCTTCTTTGTGGCAGCCCCTAAGATATTGGAACACAGCTATCATGTCTCCCCTAGTCCTTCTTTTTGTTAAACTAGACATACCCAGTTCCTGCAACCGTTCTTCATATGTTTTATCCTCCAGTCTCCTAATCATCTTTGTTGCTCTTCTCTGCACTCTTTCTAGAGTCTCAACATCTTTTTTACATCGTGGCGACCAAAACTGGATGCAATATTCCAAGTGTGGCCTTACCAAGGCATTATAAAGTGGTACTAACACTTCCCGTGATCTTGATTCTATCCCTCTATTTATGCAGCCCAGAACTGTGTTGGCTTTTTTGGCAGCTGCTGCACACTGCTGGCTCATATCTAAATGGTTATCCACTAGGACTCCAAGATCCCTCTCACAGGTACTACTATTGAGCAAGGTACCACATATACGGTACTGGTGCATTTTGTTTTTTTGGCCTAAATGTAGAACCTTACTTTTTTCACTGTTGAATTTCATTTTGTTAGATAGCGCCCAATGTTCAAGTCTGTCAAGATCTTTCTGTAACTTGAGCCTATCTTCTGGAGTGTTGGCTATTCCTGCCAGCTTGGTGTCATCTGCAAATTTGATGAGTTCCCCATCTATCCCCTCGTCCAAGTCATTGATGAAGATGTTGAAGAGTACTGGGCCTAAAACAGAGCCTTGGGGTACTTCACTGCATACTTCCCTCCATGTGGATGTAGTTCCGTTGAGGACTACACGTTGAGTGCGGTTGGTCAGCCAATTATGAATCCATCTGGTGGTGGAGGTATTTAATTGTGATGCACTCTTATTTACGGAAATACAGATTTTTTTAAAAAAAATAGATGGGGTTTCCACCCATTCTGCAGACACCTATGAACAGAACAGAACAGAACAGAACAGAACAGAACAGAACAGAATAGAATAGAATAGAATAGAATAGAATAGAATAGAATAGAATAGAATAGAATAGAATAGAATAGAATAGAATAGAATTTTTTATTGGCCAAGTGTGATTGGACACACAAGGAATTTGTCTTGGTGCATATGCTCTCAGTGTACATAAAAGAAAAGATACCTTCATCAAGGTACAACATTTACAACACAATTGATGGTCAATATATCAATATAAATCATAAAGATTGCCAGCAACAAAGTTACAGTCATACAGTCATAAGTGGAAAGAGATTGGTGATGGGAACGATGAGAAGATTAATAGTAGTGCAGATTCAGTAAATAGTCTGACAGTGTTGAGGGAATTATTTGTTTAGCAGAGTGATGGCCTTCGGGAAAAAACTGTTCTTGTGTCTAGTTGTTCTGGTGTGCAGTGCTCTATAGTGTCATTTTGAGGGTAGGAGTTGAAACAGTTTATGTCCTGGGTGTGAGGGATCTGTAAATATTTTCATATATTGTAAATATATGTAATAACTATATTAATTGGATATAACAAAAGGAAACAATGGGACAGGAACAGTAGGCACGCTTTGTCACACGCCTTATACATTATTTTTATTACTTTTTTATTATTTAAATATTTAAATAATATTTAAATATTTTATTATTTACATTATTTTTTTTATTTACATTATTTTTATTTATTAAATAAATACTATTTAAATATTTTATCATTTACATTATTTTTTATTATTGTTTCCAGGTTGAATCTCTCCTTGATTGGTTTCTATCCATGGTTCCTTGTCTGGCCTTCCAGTGCTTTGGAAAATAGGTTGAACCACAACTAATATAATATAATATAATATAATATAATATAATATAATATAATATAATATAATATAATATAATATAATAAAATATAATATAATATAATATAATATAATATAATATAATATAATATAATATAATATAATATAATATAATATAATATAATATAATATAATATAATATAATATAATATAATATAATATAATATAATATAATATAATAAATATAATATAATATAATATAATATAATAAACTTCTGAAGGCAGTGTGCAGTGCTCTGTAGTGTCGTTTTGAGGGTAGGAGTTGAAACAGTTTATGTCCAGGATGCGAGGGGTGGAGATAACAGTAAAGGTAACAGTATGGAGGTAACAGTAAAAATCTTCTCAAGGAGAAGACCACATGTTATGACCTGTCGGCTGCCGGCCCCTCCGGCAGCCGAATCAAAGGAGAAGGAGGAGGTGTGGGAGTCACTGTCAGCATCAAGGCAACCTGAGAGCTCCGAGAGAGAAGACGGAATGGAGCTGGCAGAGGGAGAGTCAGAGGTGGAGCCTGGGCCATTCATCAGCCCTCAGATAGAAAGTCAACAGTCCCCAGGTCTGGAGGTGGCTGATGGGGAAGAGGAGAAACTGCTGGGTCCAGTGCCTAATGCATGGATGCAAAGAAAGCAGAGGAGAGGAGAGCAGTGGAAATCTATGGGCCGGTCCTTGGGATGGAAGAGCCACTGCTGCTAGTGAAGCCCCATCCTAGCTCTGGGGATAAAAAGCAGGAGGTGGAGATGAATAGGTGTGGCAGACAGCTATTCATCTTCCGGATGGACCGACTTGTTAGCCTGTGGTGAGCGCTGCTGGTGCTCCTAATAAGGGAATATTTGAGTTCACTTTGTCATGTTTGGGAAGCAGAGTCAGAACACCACAGTTGGAACCAACTGGAGCAGAATTTCCACCACAAAACAAGGAGTTTGTTAAATTATTATTATTTGGCTGCCGTCATTAAGCAAATAGTAGAATTCCTTATTGGCCAAGAGTGATTGGACACACAAGGAATTTGTCTTCGGTGCACAAGCTCTCAGTGTACATAAAAGTTAGAAGTGATGAATCATGATCCTAGTCGTCATAAAAATTCATTCATCATAAATCGTAAGTTAAATAATTGCAGTTGTTAAAAGAACCATCCGGTCCTGAATCAAATTCATGGTACCCCCATTGACATGGCAGGTCAAAAGTCGGCTGGGAAGTTCGTAAATGCTGATCACATGACCTGGGGATGCTGCAGCTGTCCTAAATACAGTCCTTGATGTATGACCACAACTGAGTCCAAAATCCCGGTTCTCAGTGAGACATTTGCAGAGTGAGTTTTGCCTCTTTTTGTGAAACTTTCTGGCCACGGTGGTCAAGTTAGTTACCCGGTCATTAAGCAAATCTGGCTTCGCTTGCCAGAAAGTTGATGTCAGATGTCCCTCCTTTCAAAACTCAAGAAAGAAAACCCCCAACTCCGTTGTTTGTAAAGAAAGGTATCTTTTACTGAGAATGAACTGAATGCAACGAAGCAAAGCAAGTTCTGAATAATAGGCGTGTCTTACACATACATGTCCCCACATAAATCCCACCTCCTGTCGTGTCCCACTCCTCCGCTGACGGCCGGGTCAGGGAAATCCGAATCAGGCTTGCCTCAACAGCTCTGCCAAAGTCCTAGCAAAGTCCTCAGGGCAGGCAGGAGACCAGAAAGTGACTTCAGCAAGATATGTTTAGACTTTGCCTGACTCAGAGAATGCCAGAAAGCAGGTCCTTTATATAGGCCATGGGGTGTGGCTCCATGACTCAGCACTTATCCAGGCCTGCCCCTTCCTTCCTTCTGTTGCCTTCGTCTATCAAGTCTTCTGACGCGAGGGTCACTCCAGTCTGCAGCTGTTGGCAATTGACCTCCCTCAAGCTCACATGCTGTGGAGGAGGGGGAGGGGTCTAGTTGCTCCATTTGCCTGGGCATGGAGCCAGAGCTGGGGGCTGGAGATACTTCCTCCTCTTCAGCCTGTCTGGGCATGGAGCCAGGGCTGCGGCCGGGAGGCATACTAGGACATTCCTCAGCGTTCGGAAGCAGATAAGAAGGCCCCGGCTGTGGTGAGATCAGACGAGACACAACACTTCCCTCCAAAGGTCAGACAGTTTGAGTCCAATCCAATTCTCCCTCAAGCGTCACGTGGAGGTCATCTTCAGATGATGTCATTTCTCTGCTATGCACGAACCGTTGGCTGCGAGGGTTATCAGCCTGCTCCTTAGGTTTTGAATTCATCAGTTTCAATTCTGGATTAGTCTCCTCCCTGCAACACCTATGGCAGCCGAAGCAGCTGGCCCATAATTAAAGATACAGTACCTCTTTCCAGAGGGACACGGTGGCTCAGGGGTTAGGACGTTGAGCTTGTTGATCGAAAGGTCGGCAGCTCAGCGGTTCGAATCCCTAGTGCTGCCGTGTAACAGGGTGAGCTCCCGTTACTTGTCCCAGCTTCTGCCAACCTAGCAGTTTCAAAAGCAGGTAAAAATGCAAGTAGAAAAAATAGGGACCACCTTTGGTGGGAAGGTAACAGCGTTCCATGCACCTTTGACGTTGAGTCATGCCAGCCACATGACCACGGAGACGTCTTCGGACAGTGCTGGCTCTTCGGCTTTGAAACGGAGATGAGCACCGTCCCCTAGAGTCGGCAACGGCTAGCACGTATATGCGAGGGGAACCTTTACCTTTACCTTTACCCCTTTCCAATGCCTAGCACTAAAGACAGCAATAAACCAATTACTGAGCAATAAAACAATAAAACAATAAAAGCAGCATGTGGAGGCTGATAGTTGCAAAAGGGGGTTCCCATAACCCCTTGGATCCTGCAACAGTCATAAAAGTGAAAAAAAATGGTCATAAGTCACTTTTTAGGGATTGTTGGTCTCTCAAATGGTCTCTAAACGGACTGTTGTAAGTCAAGGGCTACCTGTTGGATGCCATGTTTGATCACGTAACTCTCATAAATACGAGAGACCATAATGATAAGTCACAATTTTCAATGCCGTCGTAACTTGGAAGAGTCGCTACACAATTGATCTAAAGTCAAGGACAACTTTTTTTATATATAATTTTTTTTTTATTTTGAACACATTAAAACACAAGACAAACATACAACATTTATATACATATCACTGTTTCTTATCCGCTATTCAAAATGGTCCTTTCTTACTATTTATACATATTTTAATTCTATCTTATTCTACTTTTATATTATCTATCTTCCTTTAGTTCATCTACGTTTCATCTACATTCATCTACATTTTCTTTATTTCATCTACATACAGATTTTACCCTGTTGTTCAATTTTCATTATCTTTCCTATTTTCCAACCATTCATACCATCTACACCAGACCTTGTAATATTCTGGATCCTCTTTTTCTTTGATTTCTTTTGTGAGTTTATCCATCTCTGCACGTTCTAGGATTTTCTTAATTAAATCTTCTTCTGTTGGTGGGGTCTCCTTCTTCCAATTTTGCATGTAAGCTATACGTGCTGCCGTTAATATGTGTAGTATTAAGTATCGTGTATCATTTGTATAGTTTTCTGTTGGAATCCCTAATAAGAATTGTTCTGGTTAGTCAAGGACAACTTTTAATCAACCTTGGTTAACAGATGGACAGATGACTTGGAAGGGACCTTGTAGGTCATCTAGTCCAACCCCCCGCCCAAGCAGGAGACCCTGGCCTGCACCATGTCTGACAGATTTTGTCAATTCTGTCCATTTAAAAAATATATATATTAAAAGCATCTGCATTCTGTACCCCAATCGCTTTTTCACATTCTACCCAGGGGTGAAATCTACTTACCTTCCTTACCAACTCGGAAGCAAATGGGCCACGCGCGCACACAGACCTCCTGCATGTGTGCAAAACCTTTTAAACACATTAAAACCTGGTTTTAACCAGGAAGTAATGACACCTGGGTGGATGAGCGGAGCTTTGTTCCACCAACCGCTACCGGATTGCCGAATTACCAGTCACGATCGCTATCGGATCGTGCGATCCGGACCGATCTGGTAGCATTTCATCCCTGATTCTACCCCACTCAAAGACTTGCATATCCCAACACAATATGCCTGCCGGTGCTTCTATCGCAAATTGTGATCAAACGGCGGTGTGACGTATGGAAGTATTTGCTCTGCACAAATACATTCGTTCTCGTAAGGGGCCCTTAACCTAAATGGCGTATTTCCTCGAATGTTCTCTGCCTAATAAATGGTTCGGAGAGAACACGAGAGCCAAACGATGTGGCAGGAATGCAGCGTGATTTCTGTTTAACGTGTAGGAATGTTGAATGCAAGCAAACGCCTGCCAAATTTTTATGGCTTCTAAATTTGAATAATTGTATTTCGCTGCCGTGCATCTGGGAAGATAATAACACCACTAAACAATTTAATTATATATACACATATACAGATATATAGATATTACAGATATATAGATATGTACAGTAGATACATAATATATCTATATATCTCCCTATATCTCTAGCTCTATATGTCTATGTCTATATTAGCGGTGAAATGCACTTATATTGGCTACCAGTTCATGAGGCATTACGCATGCCTCTTCTGTGCATGCGTAATGACATCCCGGCAGGTGGGCGGAGCCTCCAGCCACCAGTGCTACTGGTTCACACAAGCTGAATAGATCCAGCCAGATTTCACCACTGGTCTATATCTATATTTATCTATCTATATCTCTCATCCTTTTGTCCATCCATCTGTCTGCATATCTATCTATCTATCTATCTATCTATCTATCTATCTATCTATCTATCTATCTATCTATCTATCTATCTATCTATCTATCTATATTCACCCATCCATCCATCCAGCTATCCAGCTATCCAGATAGCTAGCTATAGATATCATTAAATAATATTGTCTGTCTGTCTTTGTTTCTGTCTGTCTATCTGTCTCTTTCTTTCTTTCTTTCTTTCTTTTTCTTTCTTTCTTTCTTTCTTTCTTTCTTTCTTTCTCTCTTTCCCTCCCTCTCTCTCTTTCTCTCTCTTTCTCTCTCTCTCTCTCTATCAAATGATATTGTCCATCTGTTGTCTGTCTGTCTATCATCTATCTAAAATCAAATGATACTGCTAAATATTACAATATGTGGAAAATATATAGTGCATCTCATCTTTCATCTTCCCCGCTAACAAATACGAGAGCTCTGATTGAGGGTCTTATGATCCATCTAAGGAAATTGAGCAGACATTTTACCTCTTGTTCCTTTCTCTTTTTCCATGAGAGGAAATGTAAAAGGGAAATTTATAGGAGGGTTTTATTGAGGCGGCATAATTTTCCATCATAAGGAAGGTGACCATCATATTGTTCTCATCAAATTAAGCCTCGCCTAATGTGCGATGGGAAATGAGCTTCTGACGTGACAGAGCCTTGTTTTTGCAAGTCACAAAAAGGAAATTTGCGCCTATGCATAAAGAAAATTCTTCTTCTTCTCCTTCTCCTCCTCCTCCTCCTCCTCCTCCTCCTCCTCCTCCTCCTCCTCCTCCTCCTCCTCCTCCTCCTCAAAAGCTACAACACTTTTAGAAAAATTGCACTCTGATGAAGCTACAGATATAGTCCAGGACTGTTAGACCTTCAGCCTATCTCTACCTCAACGCCAGCAACTGTGAGAAGGAATTTGGAGTCCAGGTGGACAACCACTTCAATATGAACCAACAGTGTGCAGCAGCGCCCAAAAAGCCAATGCAATCCTAGGTTGCATTAACAGAGAGATAGAATCAAGATCATGTGAAGTGTTAGTACTGCTTTATGTGTAAGACCACATTTAGAATACTGAATCCAGTTTTGGTCACCAAAATATATAAGAAAAGATGTTGAAACTCTGGAAAGAGTGCAGACAAGAGCAACAAAGACGATTAGGGGGCTGGAGACTAAAACATATGAAGAACAGTTGAAGGAACTGGGCATGGCTAGTCTACAGTAGAAAAAGAAGGACTAGGGGTGACATGAGAGCAATATTCCGGTATTTGAGGGCCTGCCACAAAGAAGAGGAGGTCAACCTATTGTCCAAAGCACCAGAAGTCAAGACACGAAACCATGGATGGAAACTAATCAAGGAGAGAAGCAACCTGGAATTAAGGAGAAACTTCCTGACAGGGAGAACAATTAACCAGGAGAACAGCTTGCCACCAGAAGTTGTGGGTGCTTCATCACTGGAGGCTTTCAAAAAGAAACTGGATAGCCATTTGTCTGAAACGGTATAGGATCTCCTGCTTGAGCAGGAAGTTGGACTAGAAGACTTAAAAGGTCCCTTCCAGTTCTATTCTGATTGATTTTTTTTTTAAAAAAGTAACAACACTTTTAGAGCAGGGGTCTCCAACCTTGGCAATTTTAAGCCTGGAGGACTTCAATTCCCAGAATGCCCCAGCCAGCTTTGCTGGCTGGGGCATTTTGGGAGTTGAAGTCCTCCAGGCTTAAAGTTGCCAAGGTTGGAGACCCCTGTTTTAGAGAATTGCACTCTGATGAAGCTACTTCTGAGAGTCCAAGGCCTTTAGAAACCATTCCGGCCTATCCCTTTCCAGAAGCATCTATATTCCAGAACAGCTTTCAAGTTTCCTCTCCCCTCCCTGTCCCTTCCTTTCCCCCCTTGCTTCCTTCATTTCTACCTTTCCTCCCCTTCCCCTTCCCTTATATTTTCCCTTCCCTTTATTTCCACCTACCCTACCCTACTCTTCCTCTTCCTCTTCCTCTTCCCTTCTTCATTTCCCTTATATTTTCCCTTCCCTCCTTTCTTCCTTCATTTCCACCTTTCCTCCCCTTCCCCTTCCCCTCCCCTCCCTTCTTCTTTTCCCTTCCCTTTTCCCCTTCCCTCCTTCATTATTAATTCATTTCTATCCTTTTTTTTTTTCCTTTTCCTCTTCAGCTATTTTTGCTAGCAAGTTCATAGGGAATTTGTGCTTTTCTACCTCTACCCTCCTGTGGGATGAGTGTCAAGGAGACCGATGGGTTTAGGCAGATCGAGGCCCAAGAATTTGGTACATGGGATAGTCTATTATACAGACAATTGATTTCAATCCTAGCTAATTGATATAATTAACTGTATTGTATTCAATTAACAAACATGTATTTTTAGAGTCAGAAGGAGTTGTGTGTCATTCGGTGGGCGAGAGGTGAAGTGTGGCTTCTGATATATGTGCACTCTCTCTCTCTCTCTCTCACACACACACACACACACACACACGACACTGATATATATATATATATGTTTTCTGAGGTTTTCGCGAGTGTTTGTATGTAGGTCTTTGGTTATTCAGGTTTTCTCCCGCGTAAAATTGGAAGTGTCTTGGCGACGTTTCGACGAAGTCTCATTCGTCATCTTCAGGCTTCAGCTTCGTGCTTCTGGGAGCAATGTGAGATTGCAGCTGTTTCTTCCTTTTTAACTGCTAGTGGGGGTTTGAACTGATTGGGTGGGAGCTTGGCTGTGCTCTGATTGGCTGGGGGTGTGTCCTGTTTGGGTGGGGCTTGGTTGTGCTCAGATTAGTCTGAGTTGCAGGGGATTTGAGCTGGTGAGCTGCACTGCTGTTGTTTGGCTTCGTGTGGTCGTGCTACATCTTCATAGTGGGTGTCAGTCTGCTGCATGTATGGATTGGAGGGGTTTGAAATGGCTAATGTTGCAGCTGCGGTCTGGCTTCTGGTCCTTGGTCGTGCTTCATGATCAGTGTGGGTTTGGGTCTGCTTTCTGGGTGGATGTGGTGGTGACATCCTGTGTGGACCTCGTGAGTGTGGGTCTGGTGTCATTCCTCGTGTTAGGGACTCGTTTGTCAATAAGGGCGGTTTCCAAATGGCTGGTAGGCGGAGGTATCATCTCGTTTGTTCATGCTGTGTGGGCGTTTTCTATCTCGATGGCTTCTCTGATTATTCTGTTGTTAAAGTGTTCAGTTTTGGCGATAGTTCTGGTCTTTTAAAGTCAATATCGTGTCCTGTGACTTTAAAGTGTTGGACCAGGAAGAAGTTGGTTCCTCTTTTTGAATGAGTTCTTGTGTTCTTCAATGCGCACTTATTCTTCTGTTGGTTTGTCCAATGTATGTGGTGGGGCAGGCGGTGCATGGGATTTCATATACTCCTTGATTTTCTAACTCAATTTTGTCTTTGGGGTTTCTTAGGATGGTGGATATTTTTGGTTTGTGCAGAATGCTGTCTTGATGTTGTGTTTGTGGAGGATCTTGCTGATTCTGTCTGTGGTGCCTTTTATATATGGGAGGAGGGCTGTGCCATTTTCTTGTTCTCTGTCTTGGATTTTAGTGGGGGTTCTTTTGGATTAGTTTGGTAATCTTATTTCTGGAATCCATTGGATGTTAGTACATTAGTGAGAGTGTGTAGTTCGGTTTTAGGTGTTGTTCATCAGCTAAGCATTTTGTTCTAGAGATGAGTGTCTTGGCTACGGAGTTGATCTGTGCTGGGTGGTGGTGTGAGAGTGCATGCAGATAGCGGTTTGTGTGTTTTCTTCTGGTAGATGGTGTGTCCTAGGGAGCCATTGGGTTTCTTGTAGACTAAGACATCTAGGAAGGAAGTTGGTTGTTAACTTCTGTTTCCATGGTGAACTGTATTTTGGGGTGTAGGCTATTGAGGTGTGTGAGGAAGTTGTCAAGTTTTTCTTTCCGTGTGGCCAGATTATGAAGGTGTCGTCACGATCTGAGCCAGAGTTTGGGTTTGTGATCAGATTTTTCTAGTGCTTGGGTTTCAAAGTGTTCCATATAGAGGTTGGCAATGACAGGTGAGAGGGGTGATCCCATGGGTGCTCCTTCTATTTGTTTGTATTTTTGTCCATTATAGATGAAGTATGTGTTGGATAGGCAGTGCTTGGTCAGATCTAGAATGTGCTTGGGGGGGTTATATTTGTTTTGGATAGCTGTCAAGGCTTCTTTGATTGGCACTTGGGTGAAGAGGGATATGACATCAAAGCTCACGAGTAGGTCGCTGGGCTGTAAGGTTTGTTTCTTTATGATCTCTATGAACTGGAATGAATTTTTTTATGTGTGAGGCGATGGATTCTGCATAGGGCTGTAGTTCTTTGGCGAGAAATTTGGCTAGGTTTTGTAGAGGTGAGCCTATGGAGCTGACTATGGGTCTGAGTGGGGTTCCTTCTTTGTGTATCTTGGGGAGGCCATAGAGCTTAGGGCATCTGGATGATTTCTCTCTGGGAATGATTCTTTGTTGGATTTCTTCGCTGATGGGGGAGGCTTTTATTTTGGATCTAGTGGTTTTTTCTAGGTAGGTGGTGGGGTCTGTTTTTAGGGGCTTGTATGCAGGGTCTTGGAGTAGGTTGGTTAATTTGGTTTGGTAGTCAGATGTGTTCATAACCACCGTGGCGTTGCCCTTGTCTGCTGGTAGGATTATTATGCTGGTGTCTTTTTTCAGGTTAAGTAGTGCTGTCTGATCCTCTTTGGGTAAGTTGCTTTTAGGTGGCTTGCTGCTGCAGAGGATGTTGGTGATTTCGAGTCTGATTTTGTTAGCGTCATCGGGGTTGATTTTGGTCAGGCTGGTTTCTACTCCGCATATAATGGTTTCAGTGGGGATGTATTTGGGAGTGACTGCAAAGTTGAATCCTTAGGAAAGGACATCGGTTTATGTATATGTATATACATATGTATATATATATATGTATATATGTATATATGTATATATATGCGCGCACACACACAAACACACATGCAAAGGCACACGCATATACACACAGGTTCGTAAACATAGACACATTTATGAGGTGGAGAAATCTCTGGATTTCCTTCACTGGAAAATTTCAAAGAAGTTGACATTCTTGTTGATATTTGCCGACATTCTTGTTGATATTTACAATACCTTCGAAGCAGGGGTGAAATCCAGCAGGTTCTGGAGAACCGGTAGCGGAAATTTTGAGTAGTTCAGAGAACCGGCAAATGCCACCTCTGACTTGCCCCAGAGCAGAGTGAGAATGGATTTTACAGCATCCTTCCCTGGGGTGGGAATGGGGATTTTGCAGTATCCTTCCCCCAGGAGTGGGGTGGGAATGGGGATTTTGCAGTATCCTTCCCCCAGGAGTGGGGTGGGAATGGGGATTTTGCAATATCCTTCCCCCCAGGAGTGGGGAGGGAATGGGGATTTTGCAATATCCTTCCCCCAGGAGTTGGGTGGCAATGAGGATTTTGCAGTATCCTTCCCCTGCCATGCCCACCAAGCCACACCACTGAACCAGTAGTAAAAGAAATTGATTTCACCACCGCTTCGAAGGTTCGAACCTCCACTATCAGTTAAAAGGAAGAAACAGCTGCGGTCACAAATTGCTCCTAGAAGCACGAAGCTCTAAACACCAGCCTGAAGATGACGAATGAGACTTCGTCGAAACGTCGTCAAGACACTTCCAATTTTACGTGGGAGAAAACCCAAATAACCAAAGACCTACATACAAACACCCGCAAAAACCTATATATATATATATATATGAGTGCCAACTTTTATTGTCAAGCCCAGCTGTGACGTTATGAAACCACAGCTATTTATAAGAAATATGTGACATTCTAATAGGGAGTAATTTACCCAAGGATGTGTTTGTTCCTTGAAGTGCCTTCAATGCTTCGGCTCACCAGGAAACTTTGTTTGAAGAAGGGTTTGCAATGCTGTGCTTGACCACAGATGGATAAAATGTCTTATTTCCTTAGGTTTCAAAATTTGGAAGAAGTGGACCAAGAAGACTTGAGAGATGTTGTGACTAAATTGTTGGGAGAATTTCTTGGGAGAGGTGTTGATTTCATGAATTGGGATGTGGATCGAGTTTATAGAGTTAATTCAATATGCACGCACGCATGCAGTTCCCAGAGAGGTTCATGTCAAATTTGTGAGAAGAGAGACGAGAGATGAAATTTTAGAAAACATAGGAGTGGGGCACTGATTTACAGGGGCAGGGAGATAGCCATTCTGAGGCAGATTCCCAGACAGGTACGTGAAAAAAGAAAGAAATATTATTTTTTGTCAAGCAAATTGTACCAGAAGGGAGTGGGCTTCAGATGGCTGATGCCAGAGGGATTGATGATTTTCCGGGAGGGCATTACGAAAAAATCAGTACAATTGCGGAGGCTACGGCCTATGTGGAGGAACACAAAGCCTTCCTGGAATCAGATGACCCAGGAATTGAAGAAGGGGAGGTTATAGATCATGGGGCTGAAGCGGCTGCCGCTGTTGCGGCCCTGGAGTTGGGTCAGGCTGAACCCAGAGTTCTGAGATCCAAAACTAGGAAGTGATAAAGATATTTGGGATTGTGTTGGTTTTCCTTATTCTCTTTTGTACGATATTCTGTTTATTCTTGACTCTTCTTTATTACGTATTTAAAATTTGCAAACTTTGCTACTTCGTGTCACCTGCTTGCCTTATGGCTGTTGTATGTGTTAAAAAATTTGAGTAAAATTCTTATTTTAGATAAGAAAAATGAAAATTTACCATACCTGATATGTATTTGTATAAACCTTTTTTGACTAATAAAAACTTTTTGAACACAACAAAAATATCTACATATCATATAAGCATATATATGAGCAAAAGTATGCAATACTATATTAATTTTATATAATGAAAGGAAACAATAGGACAGGAACGGTAGGCACTTTTGTGCTCTTATGCATGCCCCTTATAGTCCTCTTAGGAATGGGGTGAGGTCAATAGTAGACAGTTTTTGGTTGAAGCTTTTGGGATTTTGAGAAGAGACGATAGAGTCAGGTAGTGCGTTCCAAGTGTTAATAACTCTGTTGCAGAAGTCATATTTTCTGCAATCAAGATTGAAGTGGTTAACATTAAATTTAAATCTATTGTTTGCTCTTGTATTATTGCGACTGAAGCTGAAGTAGTCTTCAAAAGGAAGGACATTGCAATAGATGATTTTCACTGTCAGGAAATGTCTCCTTACTTCTAGGTGTTATGGTCAGCCAGCAGCCTGCGGAGATGGCATCGGAGTCAGACAGTGATGAGGCTGAAGAAGAACATGGGCCAGTCCTGGAGTCAGGGGAAGGCCCAGATGAGGGCTCTGCATCAGAGGCAGAGATGGGGCCAGGGCCATTTGGGAGCGATGTGTGGACTCCAGAGCCTCCAGAGGCTGACAGTAGTGAGGCAGAGGAACAGGAGGAGCCTGTTCCTAGTGCACGCATGAGAAGAGCTGCCTGAAGGCAAGAGCAGCTCAAGCAAAGAGATCAACTCGGGAGTAAGGCCAAGTGATGATTGGCCCCTCCCATAAGGCTTAAAAGGTCAGCAACGGTTCTTGGGCTCTTTGCCGAAAAACAACGTTGATAGACTTGCTCCTTGTCTTGCTGCATTTATTTCTTTTCGGCGTCTTCTGCTTTTGAACTTTTGCCAAGAAAAGCCTTTGGCAATTTGCCTAATTAGACCAAGGTTGGTGATAAGACTGAAGAATTGTGTTATGAAGAGTTTGCTTTGAATTAGTTTGGACAACGCTGAGAATGAGTTAATTCTCAGCTGTTCTAATAAAGTCTGTTTGTTTTTTGAACCGAGTGCTTCTATTACTACCTACTTGGGCCTGGGTCACAACACTAGGTTGCTTCTCTCTTTGATTGGTTTCCATCTGTTGCTTCTTGTCCTGCCTTCTTACCTGTGAAGAGGTGATTTTTCTTAAATCTTGTGTGAAGGGAAAAAAATCTTTGGGGGGGGGGTCTTTGCTCTGAATTCATTCATTGTTGTGGACATCAGGTTCAAAGGATCTTCAGAGTTCTGCAATTTGCTTATTGTTGTTTCCCATCCTTCCAGCCTGAGTTAAAACAAAACATTAGTGATGGAAGCTATTTCTTAGGTCAGAATCACAGAATTGGAAGAGACCTTGGAGATCTTTTAATCCAACCTTCCTGCTTGAGCAGGAGACCCTATACCATTTCAGACAAATGGTCATCCAACCTCTTCTTAAAAATCCTCCAGTGTTGGAGCAATTACAACTTCTGGAGGCAAGTCATTCCATTGATCCATTGTTTTCACTGTCAGGAAATGTCTCCTTTGTTCTAGATTGCTTCTCTCCTTGTTTTTCTAGTCCAGGGGTTTGCAAACTTGGCTCTTTTAAGACTTGTGGACTTCAACTCCCAGAGTTCCTCAGCCAGCAAAGTCTTAAAAGAGCCAAGTTTGCAGACCCCTGCTCTAGTCCAACGTTCTAGTCCAACCTAGACCTAGGTCTTCCAGTCCAACCTCCTGCTCAAGGCAGGAGACCTTATATCATCCCAGTCCAATGGTTCTCCAATCTTTTCTTGAAAACTTCCAGCTCTAGAGCACTCATAAGTCTGGGAAGCTAACTGTTCTACTTATCAATCGTTCTCATTGTCAGGAATTCTTCCTTATTTCCAGGCTGCGTCTTACTCTGAAGAGCTTCTTGTCCTGTTCTTGGGTGTTATGGAGAATAAATGGATGACTTCTTCTCTGTGATAGCCCTTCACGTACTGGAAGATGCTATCATATCTCCCCCAAGCCTCCTCTTGGTAGGCTAAGTATGCATAGGTCCCTTAGCCATTCATCTAATGCTTTAGCCTGCAGACTGCTTATCATCTTAGCTGGTCAGAATAGAATAGAATAGAATAGAATAGAATAGAATAGAATAGAATAGAGTAGAGTAGAGTAGAGTAGAGTAGAGTAGAGTAGAGTAGAGTAGAATAGAATAGAATAGAGTAGAGTAGAGTAGAGTAGAGTAGAGTAGAGTAGAGTAGAGTAGAGTAGAGTAGAGTAGAATAGAATAGAATAGAATAGAATAGAATAGAATAGAATAGAATAGAATAGAATAGAATAACAGAGCTGGACCTTAAAGGTCTTTTAGTCCAACCCCCTGCTTAAGCAGGAAACCCTATACCTTGTCTGACAATGGTTGTCCAATCTTTTCTTAAAAACTTCCAGTGTTGTAGCATTTACAACTTCTGGAGGCAAGTTGTTCCACTGATAAATTGTTTTAACTGCCAGGAAATTTCTCCTTAGTTCTAGGTTGCTTCTCTCCTTGATTAGTTTCCATCCATCACTTCTTGTCCTGCCTTCAAGTGCTTTGGAGAATAGCTTAACTCCCGCTTCTTTGGGGCAGCCCCTGAGATATTGGAACACTTTCACACTTTCACTCTTCTCTGCACTCTTTCAGAATTGAATCTGGCAATACCAGTTCTTCTCTAACACTGGAGGTGTTTAAGAAGAAATCAGGCAACTATTTGTCTGAAATGGTATAGGGTTTCCTGCCCAAACAAGGGGTTGGACTAGAAGACCTCGAAGGTCCCTTCCAAACCTCCTATTCTGTCATTCCATCTATCCTTAAAAAATAGTCCAGGGATTTCAACGATCCTATTTCCCAGTTATTTCGGAAACAGCCAAGTTAAAAACAAAGCATGTCAATTAACGGGTGCAAAATATCTCATTTTCTCAATATTAGGTATCAGAAAACTTTTTTTTTTTTAAAGAGGAATATTCCAGCTTCCAAATTTGGAAGAAAGGCTGTCATTATTTGGCAACTCAGCTTCAAGATGGGAGGAGAAAGATTGTCTTGTCATCTTAGGCCCTGATTCCGAACCTCTACCTGATATACTTAATTTAATATAGATTTATTCTGGAGAGATTGTAGGCAATGTTCTCAGCACACAATTTGCAATTAACTTCCCATATTTATTTCTGCAAAGATGACATTGTGATCGTAGGACGGTGTATTGGGTGATATTGAGTGTCGGTCAAAGGACGGAGATTGAGCTGGGCTAAATGGATATATAAGTGCAGCCACACACATCGACAAATGTTGATCCATAAGATTTGATTGTTTATACCAGCATATCTCCCTGATGTGAATAGAGAAGCAATACTTCAGGACATTCTATACTCTGGGAACTAAAGTTTTAATGCCAGCATGAACGAGAAGGATTGTATCAATAATTAATAAGTGGAAGAACTTGCCTCCAGAAGTTGTGGGTGCTCCATCACTGGAGGTGTTTAGTTTAGTTTAGTTTAGTTTAGTTTAGTTTAGTTTAGTTTAGTTTAGTTTAGTTTAGTTTAGTTTAGTTTATCATATTTTTCAGAGTATAAGATGCACCTTTCCCCTCAAAAAAAGAGGGTGAAAATTTGGGTGCGTTTTATATTCCAAATGTAGCTTCTCAAATGGAGGTTTCAGAGGCTGAAAGAAGCTTCAGAAAAAAAGCCCCCAAACAGTGCTTCAGAAAAGAAGCCCCCAAACAGAACTTCAGAAAAGAAGCCCCCAAACAGAACTTCAGAAAAAAGCCTCCAAACAGAGCTGCAGAAAAAAAGCCCCCCAACAGAGCTGCAGAAAAAAAAACCCCCAACAGAGCTGCAGAAAAGAGGCCCCCAAACAGAACTTCAGAAAAAAGCCTCCAAACAGAGCTTCAGAAAAAAAGCCCCCAAACAGAGCTTCAGAAAAGAGGCCCCCAAACAGAACTTCAGAAAAAAGCCTCCAAACAGAGCTGCAAAAAAGAAGCCCCCAAACAGAGCTGCAGAAAAAAAGCCCCCAAACAGAGCTGCAGAAAAGAGGCCCCCAAACAGAACTTCAGAAAAAAGCCTCCAAACAGAGCTTCAGAAAAGAAGCCCCCAAACAGAGCTTCAGAAAAGAGGCCCCCATACAGAACTTCAGAAAAAAAAGCCCCCAAACCTAAAGCTGTTTCGGAGGCTTTCAGAGGCAGAAAAAAAAAGTTTTTTCTGAAACAGAGTTTCAATAGTTTCAGAGGCAGAAAAAATAAACAACAACAACAACAAAAAGCAAGACACAGAGCTCAAAACCAAGGAACCGGTTGCTAAAATTCACCTCTGGAAACAGCTGATTGGGGGTATTTCAGGAGGCCGATCTACCTGCCAATCAGCTTTTTGCTTATTTTCCTCCCCAAAAACTAAGGTGCATCTTATACTCTGAAAAATATGGTCGTTTAGTTTAGTTTAGTTTAGTGTCATAGCACCTCGTATGAAATTGAATGCCATCTTCAGTGTACATTAGAATTATAAAAATAAAACACAAGCACACATCCTTCACATTCTATACAATTAAATTGAAAACCGATATTAATATTTATTTATTTTTATTTTATTTATTTATTTGTCACAACATTATATATAAGCATAAGCACGAAATAACTATACAATATATATATATATAACCATAAGTATGTAATAACTATATGAAATACAATCAAAGGGAACATTAGGACAGGAACGGTAGGCACGTAGGTGCTCTTATGCACGCCCCTTACAGAACTCTTAAGAATGGGGTGAATTGTAATGCATTAATATTTTAAGAAGAAATTGGGCAACGATTTGTCTGAAATGTTATAGACAGGGTTTCCTGCCTGACCAGAGGGTTGGACTATAAGACCTCCAGTGTTCTTTCCAACTCTGTTATTCTATATGCTAACTTATTTTCCAAAGCACCAGAAGGCAAGACAAGAAACAATGGATGGAAACTAATCAAGGAGAGAAGCATATCTGGAACTAAGGAGAAATTTCCTGATAGTTAAAACAATTCATTAGCAGAACGATTTGCCTTTAGAAATTGTGGATGCTCCAACACTGGAAGTTTTTAAGAAGAGATTGGATAACCATTTGTCTGAAGTGGTGTAGGGTCTTCTCCTTGAGCAGGGGGTTAGACTGGATGACCTCCAAGGTCCCTTCCAGATCTATTCTTTTTTTTTTTAATTTGTATTTATATCCCGCCCTTCTCCAAAGACTCAGGGTAGCTTACAATGTGTTAAGCAATAGTCTTCATCCATTTGTATATTATATACAAAGTCAACTTTTATTGCTCCCAACAATCTGGGTCCTCATTTTACCTACCTTATAAAGAATGGAAGGCTGAGTCAACCTTGGGCCTGGTGGGACTAGAACCTGCTGTAATTGTAAGCAGCTGTATTAATAACAGACTGTCTTAGCAGTCTGAGCCACCAGAGGCCTTGAGCCACCAGAGGCCTATTCTGATTTTATTTCCATTAAGGAGGGGCAGGAGAGAATAAAATCTTGCTTCTTCTATCAGTTCAGGCATGCATTCTCTCTTACTGACAAAATGTAGCAGAGGTTACTAGAAAGGTAAATGAGTCCTTATGGATTTTACTCTGCTAGTTGTTGCTGACTCTAGGAGGCGATTTTCATCTCTGTTTCGAGGGCGTTGAGCCGGGGCTGTCTAAAGACATTTCAGCAGTCATGTGCCCAGAATGATGCTTTGACCTTTTTCATCAAAGTGGTACCTATTTATCTGCTCGCATTTGCATGCTTTCAAATTGCTAGAGTGGGCAGGAGCTGGAGTGAGGACGGGAGCTCACCCCGTCATGCAGCACTCAGGTCTCGAACCGGAGCTGCCGGCTTTCCAGCTGACAAGCCCAGTGTCTTAACCGCTTGAGCCATTGTGCTGCTCCGGTGGATTTGAAGCATGTTTCTTATCATGGAAAGATACACATGTGAGGATATTTGTAATCGGGATCCATTCTCTGTGAATAGCTGCTTAATCGGGTTTTTTGTTTTTTGTTTTTAAATAAATAATTAAAAATAAAATCTGGTTCAAAACGGTTTGGGTGAAGACGTAGTCCTCCCACGATGAAGTCTGATCATTACTCCAAATGTTAACTTTGATATTAAATGGCTGTTTATAAACTCATTAGCTAGCTTCTGAATACTCCAATTTGTTTATTCTTTCTCTTAGGGGAAAAAATTGGGCCTCTAATCATTGCGATCAGCAAAGGCTGGGAAAGGAGGATTGGGTTGATATGTTTAAATCTATTTACTGTAATCAGAAGAGCAATGCCATCCTCAAAATCATCAGATGTTCTTTTAAGGAATATTTATTACGCCTGCTAGACTAAAGCAAAGCACAACAAGAAAAAAAGAAGGAAGGAAGGAAGGAAGGAAGGAAGGAAGGAAGGAAGGAAGGAAGGAAGGAAGGAAGGAAGGAAGGAAGGAAGCTGGAGGGAGGGAGGGAGAAAGAGGAAGGAAGGAAGAAAAGAAGAAAGATGGGGAGGAGAGAAGGGAGAGAGGAAGAAAGGAAGAAAAGAAAGACAGAGAGAGGGAGAGAATGAAGGAAGGAAGAAAGGAAGGAAGGAAGGAAAGCAGATGGATGGAGAAAGGAAGGAAGAAAAGAAGAAAGAGAGAGAGGGTGAAGGAAGGAAGAAAAAGAAAGAAAGAAAGAAAGAAAGAAAGAAAGAAAAGGAAAGAAGAAAGAAGGAGGGTGGGAGGAAGGAAAGAAAGAAAGAAGGAGGGAGGAGTTAGAAAGGGAGGAAGAAAAGAAAGAGAGAGAGAGAAAGTGAAAGAGAGAGGGAGGGAAGGAAGGAAGGAGAAAAAGGAGAAGAAAGAAATATTAGATAGATAGATAGATAGATAGATAGATAGATAGATAGATAGATAGAGATAGATAGATAGATAGATAGATAGATAGATAGATAGATAGATAGATAGATAGAAAAAAGGAAAAAAAGAAACAGAAAGGCAGGAAGGATGGAACAAAGGAAGGAAAGAAAGAAAGAAAGAAAGAAAGAAAGAAAGAAAGAAAGAAAGAAAGAAAGAAAGCAAAACACATACCCTGGGGTTGTTGTTGTTGTTGTTGTTGTTTTATGGTAAGGGAAAAATAAAATGTTCCTACTGTAAAGAGGCCAAGGGAAAAGAAGGAATTGTATTTGCTTTGAACTCCCTGATCAAAGTTCCACTTGTGTTTAATAAAAGGCATTGCTATGGAAATGAATTAGTTTACATTTAATATGCGACAGTTCAGCGCAAGGGCTATTAACCTACTTTGCACTCTCTTTTAAAGGGAATAAATTGTGGTTGTCTTTGCATGAGTTTGGTCAACTAAATTTGATTGGAGTACAAATAGACTATGACAGAATAAAAAAATGGATTTGTTTTGCGGGAGAAGGGAAGATCTTTAGGATGAATCAACCTAGAATTCCCTTCCCTTCCCTTCCCTTCCCTTCCCTTAATCATCCATTTACTTCCTTTCCTTTCCTTTCCTTTCCTTTCCTTTCCTTCCCTTCCCTTCCCTTCCCTTCCCTTTTTCATCAATTTACTTCCTTTCCTTTCCTTCCCTTCCCTTCCCTTCCCTTCCCTTTCCTTTCCTTTCCTTTCCCTTCCCTTCCCTTCTTTTCCCTTCCCAAATTCATTCCAATTACACAATGATATCCTTCCAAGTTCAACCAACCAACCAGAATAGAGCCGACCTTGGAGATGGCTGTCCAATCTCTTCTTGATATTGGAGCACCCACAACTCCAATATTGGAGCTTGCACAACTTCTGAAGCTATGTCGTTCCACCGGTTAATTATTCCAACTGTCAGGAAGTTTCTCCTTAATCCCAGGTTGCTTCTCTCCTTGATTAGTTTCCATCCATTATTTCTTGTCCTGCCTTCTGGTGCTTTGGAGAATAAGTTCTCCCCCTCTTCTTTATGGCAGCCCCTCAAATATTAGAACATTGCTATCATGGTCCCATAGTGTAAAATTACTCTAATCCATTCAGGAGTCTACAAATAGTAATATTTTAAAACTATTTAAATTTGCATTTGTTGTGGATTAGCTTCAAGTCAGATGGAGTTTTCTGTAGGTTGACCTTGGAATGAAACTTGTTCCCATCCTGTCTCGACCATTAGACATTGTCTGTCTGTTCACCACTCATCAGCACCACTGTCAAGTCCTGAACTAGCAAATATACACAAAGTTAAGGGGACCAGGCAGCAGAGGGCTCACTTTGACATAAAAATATGTGATATAGTTTCTCCTTTGCTGAGAGAGCTCATGGAGGTCAAACCCTACATCTAGAATTTCTTGGATGAGACGTGAAACATCATCAAAAGAAAAAAAAGAGAGAGTTGAAGAAGATTCTTGGATGAGAAGCAAAACATCTTCAGAAGAAAAACACAAGAAAGTCCAGTTCCCTCTTGAAAAAGCACCTTCGGGACAACCATGACCTGGGTGACTGAGAAGCTCTACAAATTTTTAGCTATGCAATTTGGGATGAACACCCTTGGAATGGTGTGGGAGTAGGAATGGATTTCCAGAAGAAAAATTGCAGACTACAGGAACCGTTTGTACCACTCAGGTGACCCTGAGGACACAGATAACATAACGTAATAACAGAGTTGGAAGGTACCTTGGAGGTCTTCTAGTCCAACCCCCTGTTGAGGCAGGAAACCCTACACCATTTCAGACAAATGACTATCCAACATTTTCTTAAAAATTTCCAGTGTTGGTACATTCACAACTTCTGCAGGCAAGTTGTTCCACTTATTGATTCTTCTAACTGTCAGGAAATTTCTCCTTAGTTCTAAGTTGCTTCTCTCCTTGATTAGTTTCCACCCATTGCTTCTTGTTCTACCCTCAGGTGCTTTGGAGAATAGCTTGACTCGCTCTTCTTTGTGGCAACCCCTGAGATATTGGAAGACTGCTATAGAATAGAATAGAATTATTTTTATTGGCCAAGTGTGATTGGACACACAAGGAATTTGTCTTGGTGCATATGCTCTCAGTGTACATAAAAGAAAAGATACGTTCATCAAGGTACAACATTTACAACACAATTGATGATCAATATATCAATATAAATCATAAGGATTGCCAGCAACAAGTTATAGTCATACAGTCATAAGTGGAAAGAGATTGGTGATGGGAACTATGAAACGATTAATAGTAGTGCAGATTCAGTAAATAGTCTGACAGTGTTGAGGGAATTATTTGTTTAGCAGAGTGATGGCCTTCGGGAAAAAACTGTTCTTGTGTCTAGTTGTTCTGGTGTGCAGTGCTCTATAGCGTCGTTTTGAGGGTAGGAGTTGGAACAGTTTATGTCCAGGATGCGAGGGATCTGCAAATATTTTCACGGCTCTCTTCTTGATTCGTGCAGTATACAGGTCCTCAATGGAAGGCAAGTTGGTAGCAATTATTTTTTCTGCAGTTCTAATTATCCTCTGAAGTCTGTGTTTTTCTTGTTGGGTTGCAGAACCGAACCAGACAGTTATAGAGGTGCAAATGACAGACTCAATAATTCCTCTGTAGAATTGGATCAGCAGCTCCTTGGGCAGTTTGAGCTTACTGAGTTGGCGCAGAAAGAACATTCTTTGTTGTCCTTTTTTTGATGTTAGCTGTCCATTTGAGATCTTGCGATATGATAGAACCCAGAAATTTGAAGGTTTCTACTGTTGTTACTGTGTTGTCAAGTATTGTGAGAGGTGGAAGTATGGAAGGGTTTTTCCTAAAGTCTACCACCATTTCTACGGTTTTGAGTGTGTTCAGTTCCAGATTGTTTTGGTTGCACCACAAGGCTAGTCATTCGACCTCTCGTCTATATGCGGATTCGTCATTGTCTCGAATGAGACCAATCACTGTTGTGTCATCTGCGAACTTCAGTAGCTTAACAAATGTATCATTGGAGATGCAGTCATTGGTATACAGAGAGAAGAGAAGTGGGGAGAGCACACAGCCTTGGGGGGGCCCTGTGCTAATTGTACAGGTATTTGATGTGATCTTGCTTAGCTTCACCTGCTGCTTCCTGTTTGTTAGGAAGCTTGTGATCCACTTACAAGTCTGTTCCGGTACCTGTAGATGGTTTAGCTTAGTTAGAAGAATGTCTGGAATGATGGTATTGAATGCTGAACTAAAGTCTACAAAAAGGACCCTTGCATAGGTCTTTGGAGACTCAAGATGTTGTAGGATGTAGTGCAGAGCCATATTAACAGCATCATCAGTTGATCTATTTGCTCGGTATGCAAATTGCAAGGGGTCTAAGAGCGGATTCGTGATGGTTTTCAGGTAGGAAAGCACTAGCCTTTCAAAGGTTTTCATGACTATCATGTCTCCCTAGTCCTTCTCTTTATTAAAATAGACATACCCAGTTCCTGCAACCGTTCTTCATATGTTTTATCCTCCAGTCCCCTAATCCTCTTTGTTGCTCTTCTCTGCACTCTTTCTAGAGTCTCAGCATCTTTTTTACATCGCAGCGACCAAAACTGAATGCAGTATTCCAAGTGTGGCCTTACCAAGGCTTTATAAAGTGGTATTAACACTTCACGTGACCTTGATTCTATCCCTGTGTTTATGCAGAACTGTGTTGGCTTTTTTGGCAGGTACAACACTTAATGATAAGCAATCAAATAAGTAATCAGGAAACAATATTAATATCAATATTATATACAGTGTGTGTTTATATGTGTGTGTGTGTGTGTGTGTGTGTGTGTGTGTGTGTATGTTTTCTGAGGTTTTCGCGGGTGTTTGTATGTATTGTCTTTGGTTATTCGGGTTTTCTCCTGCGTAAAATTGGAAGTGTCTTGGCGATGTTTCGACGAAGTCTCATTAGTCATCTTCAGGCTTCAGCTTCGTGCTTCTGGGAGCAATGTGTTATTGCAGCTGTTTCTTCCTTTTTAACTGCTAGTGGGGGTTTGAACTGATTGGGTGGGAGCTTGGCTGTGCTCTGATTGGATGGGTTTTTTTTGTGCTCTGATTGGCTGGGTGTGTGTCCTGTTTGGGTGGGGGGTTGGTTGTGCTCAGATTAGTCTGAGTTGCAGAGGGATTGAGCTGGTGAGCTGCATTGCTGTTGTTTAGCTTCGTGTTTGTGGTCGTGCTACAAGATGACGAATGAGACTTCATCGAAACGTCGCCAAGACACTTCCAATTTTACGCAGGAGAAAACCCGAATAACCAAAGACCTACATATATATATCCCATGCACCGCCTGCCCCACCACATACATTGGATAAACCAACAGAAGAATAAGTGCACGCATTGAAGAACACAAGAACTCAGTCAAAAAAGAGGAACCAACTTCTTCCCTGGTCCAACACCTTAAAGCCACAGGACACGATATTGACTTTAAAAAGACCAGAACCATTGCCAAAACTGAACACTTTAACAACAGAATAATCAGAGAAGTCATCGAGATAGAAAAACGCCCACACAGCATGAACAAACGAGATGATACCTCCCGCCTACCAGCCATTTGGAAACCCGCCCTTATTGACAAACGAGTCCCTAACATGAGGAATGACACCAGAACCACACTCACGAGGTCCACACAGGATGTCACCACCACACATGCACCCAGAAAGCAGACCCAAACCCACACTGATCAGGAAGTACGACCAAGGACCAGAAGCCAGACCGCAGCTGCAACATTAGCCATTTCAAACTCCTCCAATCCATATATACAGCAGACAGACACCCACTATGAAGATGTAGCACGACCACGAACACGAAGCCAAACAGCAGCAGTGCAGCTCACCAGCTCAAATCCCCCTGCAACTCGGACTAATCTGAGCACAACCAAGCCCCCACCCAAACAGGACACACCCCCAGCCAATCAGAGCACAAAAAAACCCCATCCAATCAGAGCACAGCCAATCAGTTCAAACTCCCACTAGCAGTTAAAAAGGAAGAAACAGCTGCAATCACACATTGCTCCCAGAAGCACGAAGCTGAAGCCTGAAGATGACGAATGAGACTTCGTTGAAACGTCGCCAAGACACTTCCAATTTTACGCAGGAGAAAACCCGAATAACCAAAGACCTAAATACAAACACCCGATAAAACCTCAGAAAATATATATATATATATATATATATATATATATATATATATATATATATATATATATATATATATATATATATATATATATATATATATATATATACACACACACACACACACACACATACATACATATGTATATGTACATACAATATACAGTCATAAGTGGGAGGAGATTGGTGATGGGAACTATGAGAAGATTAATAGTAGTGCAGATTCAGTAAATAGTCTGACAGTGTTGAGGGAATTATTTGTTTAGCAGAGTGATGGCCTTCGGGAAAAAACTGTTCTTGTGTCTAGTTGTTCTGGTGTGCAGTGCTCTATAGCGTCGTTTTGAGGGTAGGAGTTGAAACAGTTTATGTCCAGTATGTGAGGGGTCTGTAAATATTTTCACGGCCCTCTTCTTGATTCGTGCAGTATACAGGTCCTCAATGGAAGGCAGGTTGGTAGCAATTATTTTTTCTGCAGTTCTATCAGAGTTTACTATCTTTATAGTTTAGGTTTACTATCAGAGGATTATGACAAAGCGACCACATATTTAGTGTTACACTGGCTGACAGCAGCAAGTGAAACATGTGCTAAATACTGGAAAAAATATGAACATCCCACCAGACGACGTTGTATTTAGAAAAATCTGGGATTGTGCTGAAATGGACCGGCCAACCTTAAAAAATTAAACATAAAGAAGGTTCAGAATACTATCGAACATGGAATAATTTTTATGAATGGATAGAGAAAAGAGGTAGAAGTGAGAGAAAGATTAAGATTATGAATGTTAATATTATAAGTATTGAAAGTAAAGAGGCATATAACTATAAACGTAGTAATTGATAAAAATGTAAATAAGCTAATGTAAGAAGGAACGTAGTTTAAATTTACGTGATTATTATTACTGCTATTGTATTATTGCTATTGCTATTAGTTTGTGTGCTAAGATTTACTACCAATACTCATTGGTTTCGTTCTATTTGTAAATGATGCTCTGGCCAAATGCACTGTTTTTCAAAAATGTTTCCTGATTGCTTATTTGCATCCTATGAATATAATTAAGAATAGAATAGATTTTTTTTTTATTGGCCAAGTGTGATTGGACACACAAGGAATTTGTCTTGGTGCATAGGCTCTCAGTGTACATAAAAAAAAAAAAAAGATACGTTCATCAAAGATACGTACAACATTTACAACACAATTGATGGTCAATATATCAATTCTTTTGTATGATACCTATATATATTGTTGTGACAAAATAAATAAATAAATAAAATAAAATAAAATAAATAAATGATTCTTGATGAACGTATCTTTTCTTTTATGTACACTGAGAGCATATGCACCCAGATAAATTCCTTGTCTGTCCAATCAAACTTGGCCAATAAAGAATTCTATTCCATTCCATTCCATTCCATTCCATTCCATTCCATTCCATATTTTCTATTCTATTCTATTCTATTCTATTCTATTCTAGTCTAGTCTAGTCTAGTCTAGTCTAGTCTAGTCTAGTCTAGTCTAGTCTAGTCTGTTCTGTTCTGTTCTGTTCTGTTCTGTTCTGTTCTGTTCTGTTCTGTTCTGTTCTGTTCTGTTCTGTTCCGTTCCGTTCCATTCCATTCCATTCCATTCCATATTTTCTATTCTATTCTATTCTATTCTATTCTATTCTATTCTATTCTATTCTAGTCTAGTCTAGTCTAGTCTAGTCTAGTCTAGTCTAGTCTAGTCTAGTCTAGTCTAGTCTGTTCCGTTCTGTTCCGTTCCGTTCCATTCCATTCCATTCCATTCCATATTTTCTATTCTATTCTATTCTATTCTATTCTATTCTATTCTATTCCATATTTTCTATTCTAATCTATTCTATTCTATTCCATTCCATTCCATTCCATATTTTCTATTCTATTCTATTCTATTCTATTCTATTCTATTCTATTCTATTCCATTCCATTCCATTCCATTCCATATTTTCTATTCTATTCTATTCTATTCTATTCTATTCTATTCTATTCTATTCTATTCTATTCTATTCTATTCATGAAAATTTACAAATAAATATATTTTAAAAACCAGCAATGATTTGGCACATTTCCCTCAGTAATTCTCCAAAGCTGGCTGAGGAAAGCTGAGCAAAGCTGGCTGAGCAAAGCTGGCTGAGGAACTCTGGGAGTTGAAGTCCACAAGTCTTAAAGGGACCAAGGTTGCAGACCCCTGTTTTAAGACCCCTGTTTTAAGAAGAGTCTGGACATCCACTTGTCTGGAGTAGTATAAGGGTCTCCTGCTTGAGCATTGGATAGGGCTAGAAGATCTCCAAGGTCCCTTCCAAGTCTGTTTATTCTATTATCTGCAAACCTACATTTGGTTGCCAGGATGATGTCCTTGCTTTTCCACAATCGGCTCATGTTCATCGCTGTTGTGTAACTCATCTTACGCAACAGCACAATGAGTAAGAAATGGTGTCCTTGGTCTTCAAAGCTGTAACTCACAGACTATCTGTTTATCTCTAGCACAGATGGTTCTTTCTGGTCATCTATAAGCCAGCTATTTCTCCCCCTATCTGCTGCAGTCCACGGTAGCTAACACGAGGAGGGATGAGGTGCATCAACTCAGAGATTGCCAACTGAACAAATATTTGTTCAGATCAGGGAATTCTACCTTTTTTCTCTCTACCCGATCACAAACAAAAGCACCCCTGTATTTTATCGCAACCATTCAAACAGAGCAGATATATTTAACAGCCTTTTCTGCTTGCTTAAATCTATGCCAGCATGGATATCAGTGGCATATAACTTTGTAAAATTCTCTGGACATACTTGCTTTGAAATGCTGGTTCTCGGTGGCGCTCAGGTTTACATCCAATCAATCAATCAATCAATCAATCAATCAATCAATCAATCAATCAGAATAGGGCTGGAAAGGACTTTGGAGGTCTTTAGTCCATCCCCTTACACAAGCAGGAGACCCTATACCATTTCAGATAGAAGGATGTCCAGTCTTTTCTTAAATGTTTCCAGTGATGGAGCACCCAAAACCTCTGGTGGCAAACTGTTCCACTGGTTGATTGTCCTCACTGTCAGGAAATTTCTCCTTAATTCCAGGTTGCTTCTCTCCTCGATTAGTTTCCATCCATCGCTTCTTGTCTTGCCTTCTAGTGCGTTGGAGAATAGATTGACACCCACCCCCCCTCTTTTTTGTGGCAGCTCCTCAAATATTAGAAGACTGCTATCTTCCTTTCTCTAGACTGGCCATACACACATCCTGCACCCATTCTTCATCTGTTTTTGTCTCCAGGCCAGTAGTGAAATTCAATTTTTTTTTTACTACCGGTTCTGTGGGTGTGGCTTGGTGAGTGTGGTGTGGCAAGGGAAGGATACTGCAAAATCTCCATTCCCTCTCCACTCCTGGGGGAAGGATACTGCAAAATCTCCATTCCCTCTCCACTCCTGGGGGAAGGATACTGCAAAATCCCCATTCCCACCCCACTCCTGGGGGAAGGATACTGCATAATCCCCATTCCTTCCCCACTCCTGGGGGAAGGATACTGCATAATCCCCATTCCCACCCCACTCTGGGGCCATCCAGAGGTGATATTTGCTGGTTCTCCGAACTACTCAAAATTTCCGCTACCGGTTCTCCAGAACTGGTCAGAACCTGCTGGATTTCATCCCTGCTCCAGGCTCTTATTTGACTTAGTTGCTCTTCTTTGCACTTTTTCCAAAGTTTCAACTTCTTCTTCTTCTTCTTCTTCTTCTTCTTCTTCTTCTTCTTCTTCTTCTTCTTCTTCTTCTTCTTCTTCTTCTTCTTCTTCTTCTTCTTCTTCTTCTTCTTCTTTACATTTCTCCTCCCCTCCTTCCTCCCTCCCTCCCTCCCTCCCTCCCTCCCTTCTCCCCCTTCTCCTCCTCCAGTATTTCCCAACAGTGTCTCCTTGACTGTTGAAAATTGAACAGGCCTTCCTTTTAGGATATTTTTTAAAAAATTCATTTTCAGTTGGAATGACTTGCCCTGTAGCAGAAAAGCATTGTTTCTTCTTCCAGCTTTCATTCTTTCCAGATGCTAGTCAGGTCACCCAAGGACGGAGAGGCTGCAGGAAGTTAAGGAAACTCTGCCAGCTATCAACTTCTCTGAAGGTAGCAAGGAATTCCTTCCATCTTCCTACTAATTGCCAAAAAAGGATGTGTAGCGCCATATTTATGTAAATATTTATTATATTATTATAATAAATATAATATAATAAATATAATTTATTATATTCATATGCTAGACCTATTCTTGAATACAACTCACCTGTCTGGAACCCATACCACTTCTCAGACATTAATACAATTGAACGCGTCCAGAAATATTTTACAAGAAGAGTTCTCCGCTCCCCTGAAAACAACAAAATACCTTATACCACCAGACTTGAAATCCTGGGATTAGAAAACATAGAACTCTGCTGACTCTGACAAGATCTGTGTTTAACTCACAGAATCATCTATTGCAATGTCCTTCCTGTTAAAGACTACTTCAGCTTCAATCGCAACAATATATGAGCACACAATGGATTTAAGCTTAATGTGAACCGCTCTAATCTTGATTGCAGAAAATATGACTTCAGTCTACTCTTGACCTCACCCCATTCCTAAGAGGTCTATAAGGGGCGTGCATAAGAGCACAAAAGTGCCTACTGTTCCTGTCATATATATATATATATATATATATATATATATATATATATATATATATATATATATATATACATATGCAGCTCACCAGCTCAAATCCCCTGCAGCACAGACTAGACTGAGCACAACCAAGCCCCACCAACACAGGACACAGGCCAATCAGAGCACAGAAAACCCCCATCCAATCAGAGCACAGCCAAGCTCCCACCCAATCAGTTCAAACCCCACTAGCAGTTAAAGGAAGAAACAGCTGCGATCACACATTGCTCCCAGAAGCACGGCTGAAGCCTGAAGATGACGAATGAGACTTCATTAAACATCGCCAAGACACTTCCAATTTTACATGGAGAGCCGAACAACCAAAGACCTATATACAAACACCCGTGAAAACCTCAGAAAACAAATATATATATATATATATATATATATATATGTTTTCTGAGGTTTTTGCGGGTGTTTGTATGTAGGTCTTTGGTTATTCGGGTTTCTCCCGCGTAAAATTGGAAGTATCTTGGCGATGTTTCGACAAAGTTTCCAAATGGCTGGAAGCATGAACAAACGAGATGATACCCCCCGCCTACCAGCCATTTGGAAACCCACCCTTATTGACAAACGAGTCCCTAACACGAGGAATGACACCAAACCCACACTCACAAGGTCCACACAGGATGTCACCACCACACATCCACCCAGAAAGCAGACCCAAATCCACATTAATCATGAAGCACAACCAAGGACCAGAAGCCAGACTGCAACTGCAACATTAGCCATTTCAAACCCCTCCAATCCATACATGCAGCAGACAGACACCCACTACGAAGATGTAGCACGACCACAAACACGAAGCCAAACAACAGCAATGCAGCTCACCAGCTCAAATCCCCCTGCAACTCAGACTAATCTGAGCAGAACCAAGCCCCCACCCAAACAGGACACACCCCCAGCCAATCAGAGCACAAAAAAACCCCATCCAATCAGAGCACAGCCAAGCTCCACCCAATCAGTTCAAACCCCCACTAGCAGTTAAAAAGGAAAAAACAGCTGCAATCACACATTGCTCCCAGAAGCACGAAGCTGAAGCCTGAAGATGACGAATGAGACTTCATCAAACATCGCCAAGACACTTCCAATTTCTGGAGAAAACCCGAATAACCAAAGACCTACATATATATATATATATATATATATATATATATACATATACATATACATATTTTAGCCTATATTTTATATTTTATATAAATTCTATATTTTATATATATATATTATCCTATATACATATATATGTTGTATGATATGTTGTTGTTTTTATATCAATGTTTGTGTATACTGTTGTGACAAAATAAAAATAAAAAATAAAAAAATATATTTCACCCCACCTCCTCAAGGCGGAAAGTTCACCTTGTGTGGAGAACCAAGATTAGAAATCAGACATTTTGCTTCTAAAAGTGTTTTCAAAAAACTGCCTGTTTCGTGGCAAAAATGTTTAAAGATAAATCAACTAAATGTTGGAAATGTCACCAGTTACTGGGATCTTCATGCCCAGAAGTTAAAAATTATTGGAATAAAATTAAAATTCCAGACTTGGAATATTGCATCCAGTTTTTATCGTCATGTTGTAAAAAAGATGTTGAGACTCTAGAAAGAATGCAGAGAAGAGCAACAAAGATGATTAGGGGACTGGAGACTAAAACGTATGAAGAACGGTTGCAGGAACTCGGTATGCCTAGTTTAATAAAAAGAAGGACTACGGGAGACATGATAGCAGTCTTCCAATATCTCCGGGGTTGCCACAAAGAAGAGGGAGTCGGGCTGTTCTCCAAAGCACCTGAGGGTAGAACAAGAAGCAATGGGTGGAAACTGATCAAGGAAAGAAGCAACTTAGAACTAAGGAGAAATTTCCTGACAGTTAGAACAATTAATCAGTGGAACGACTTGCCTGCAGAAGTTGTGAATGCTCCAACACTGGAAATTTTTAAGAAAATGTTGGATAGCCATTTGTCTGAAATGGTGTAGAATTTCCTGCCAGGGCAAGGGGTTGGACTTGAAGACCTCCAAGGTCCCTTCCAACTCCGTTATTATGTTATATTAAGATATGGTTAGAAGAAATGATACAACAACATATTGATTTAAAACCGGAGCTGTTCCTATTGGGGATCCTCCCAGAAAAAAATTAGCAAAGAAAATATTTATTTGATTACACATGTAATAACAGCTGCAAGGATTGTTTTTTGCACAAAATTGGAAAGCAGAGAAAATACCTCTGGAAGGGGAAGTTATTAAAAAAAAATTAGACTGTGCAGAAATGAATAGATTAACTTTGATGATCAAAGTAAGAGAGGACTCAGAATATTTTAAGACATGGGATCAATTTTACCATTGGTTAGAAAAAAGATATAGATAAGCAAAAAGTCATAATAATAACAATCATCTTATTATTTATGTCTCTATCTTAACGTATTTTCTGCTCTTCTCTAATCTCCTTCGTTTATTTCCAACTTCCATTTTTATTCTCTAACCATCAATAAAACAATTCCCATATCGTATAATATTCAGTTTGTTGTTTCTCCTTAATTCCGACCGTTAATCTGTTCATTTCTGCACATTGTAGTAATTTCCTAATCAGTCACTAAACAAATGGTTGTAAGTCAAGGACTGCCTTGTAATTCTTCCTCATTGAAGGGGGAAGCCAGGAGTCCTCGCCCACCACCGCCATGATCAAATTTTCTTGAGGAGAACTTCATCCAGAGTTGCAGTTGGTCAATAGATGCTTGCTTTCTTGGTCTCCCAGAAACCAGAGTAGCCATTGTGGTCCGTCAGCAGCCTACGGAACTGGCAATGGAGTCAGACAGTGATGAGGCTGAGGTGAGGCCAGGGCCATCGGGGAGTGAGGTGCAGACTCCAGAACCTTCAGAGACTGATAGTAGTGAGGCAGAGGAACAGGAGGAGCCTGTTCCTAGTGCATGCATGAGAAGAGCTTCCAGAAGGCAAGAGCAGCTCAAGCAGAGAGGACAACTCAGGAGTAAGGCCAAGAGATGATTGGCCCCTCCCATAAGGATTAAAACAGAACAGCACCGGTGTTTCAGCTTGCTGGAAAACAACGTTGTAGCTGCGTCCTCTGCTTCGTGAATATCTTTGTTTTTGTGGCTTCTGGACGTTTGCCAGGAAGGGCCTTTGGCAGTTTGCCTAATTGGACTAAGGTTTGTGAGATAACTGAGGAATTTGTGTTGGGAGGCATTTGTTTTACTCTGAGTTGAACGTTGCTGGGAATGAAGTAATTCCCAGCTGTTCGAATAAAGTTTATTTTTCTATGGACTGAGTTTGTTGCTACTTACTTGGGTCTGGGTCACAACAGTAGCCTTCTGGTGCCCACAGTCACAAACATTTAATCAGACAATGCTCCCTCCCTTTAGAAGCCGAACAGATTAACTTCTCAAGATACGCATAAAGGAGAGGAAGGGAGGAAAAGAGTTCGGAGGATGGAAAACTGATCACAAAGGCCCATCCGAGGCAGAGAAAATGTGTCCGAGAAATCAGAAAGAGGACATTTATCAGTTTAATCCAGACGAAATCCCAGCGTCGTGTTTTCACTTTCAAATCCTCAAAGGTGAACCTCCTTGACCTCTTAATTTAATTGACTATTGTTCTGCACTCAGCACAAATTCATCTGCAGGTCTTGAAACTGGATTAGGTTTCTCTCTCTCTCTCTCCTTCTCTCTCTCTCTCTCTCTCTCTCTCTCCTTCTTTCCACTTATGACTGTATGACTGTAACTTCGTTGCTGGCAATCCTTATGATTTATATTGATATATTGACCATCATTTGTGTTGTAAATGTTGTACCTTGATGAACGTATCTTTTCTTTATGTACACTGAGAGCATATGCACCAAGACAAATTCCTTGTGTGTCCAATCACACTTGGCCAATAAAATTTTTTATTCTATTCTATTCTATTCTATTCTATTCTATTCTATTCTATTCTATTCTATTCTATTCTATTCTATTCTATTCTATTCTTTCTCTCTTTTTTGTTCCGAGTCCTTTCAACAGAACTAGTTAAACTCTCAGAGAAACCGGATGGGTTCCCCAGATTATCCACTTGTGTTTTACACACACACACACACACAAATATATGCACATAAATATATACATACACATAGATATTACATACATACATATATACATATATGTATATGTATATGTACACACACACACCACAAACACACACTCATATAACATATATCTATAATGTTAGATAATACATATAACACACACACACACAGGGCCTCTGGTGGCTCAGGCTGGTAAGACAGTCTGTTATTAACAGCAGCTGCTTGCAATTACTGCAGGTTCAAACCCCACCAGACCCAAGGTTGACTCAGCCTTCCATCCTTTATAAGGTAGGTAAAATGAGGACCCAGATTGTTGGGGGCAATAAGTTGATTTTGTATATAGTTTACAAATGGATGAAGACTATTGCTAACATAGTGTAAGCCGCCCTGAGTCTTCGGAGAAGGGCAGGATATAAATGCAAAATAAATAAATAAAAAAAGAGAGACACATTTATTTATTTATTTATTTAATCGTATTTATATACCGCCCTATCTCCCAAGGGACTCAAACACACAATTTTACACATACATACACAAGTGTAGTGTATATATATCTACCTAGATTGCACCAAGGATAGAGGGGGGGGGAGAGAGAGAGAAAGAGGGAAAGAGAGAAAGGGAAAGAGAGAGAGGGAGAGGGAAGGAGAAAGCGAAAGAGGGAAAGAGAGAGAGACTGGGAAAGAGAGAGAGAGAATGGGAAAGAGAGAGAATGGGAAAGAGAGAGAAAGTGAAAGAGAGAGAGAGAAAGAGGGAAAGAGGGAAAGAGGGGAGGAAGAGAGAAGGAGAAAGAGGGAAAGAGAGAGAGAATGGGAAAGAGAGAGAGACTGAAAGAGAGAAAGAGAAAAAGGGAAAGAGAGAGAGAGTTGGAAAGAGAGAGGGAGGGAAAGAGAGAGAGGGAAAGAGAGAAAGAGAAAGAGGGAAAGAGAGAGAGAGAGAGAGTGAAAGAGAGAGAGAGAAAGAGGGAAAGAGAGAAAGGAAAAGAGAGAGAGAGTTGGAAAGAGAGAGGGAGGGAAAGAGAGAGAGACAGAGCAAGAAAGAGAGAGACAAGAGAGGGAGAGAGTGGGAGGGGAGGAGGGAGGGACACAGAGAGATTTTGTGTGTGTGTGTGTGTGTGTGTGTGTGTGTGAATCATCTTCCTTTTAACCATTGTCTACACTGCAGGATGAAGGCCTTTTCCGCATGCTTCCAACCAATACAGTCCTGAGGTTTCTTCTGCCAACTGGGGCCTCCATACTTGCTGATGTCGTCGATCCACCTTATGTTCAGGTCTCTTCCGTGGATACGAGACATACACACCTACATGCACACCTGCACACCGCACAGTCAAACAATTCATCTTTAAAGCTAGATAAATAAATAAGTGCGCATTTCGAAAATAAACCCACGTAACAACAAAACCATGCGCTGGGTGAAGCCCTTCGGAGGTTCGACTCCCAGCCGATTCAATCAGATCAACCTGTTTGGGAAAATCAAAGTCAACTGTCAAATTGAATCCCCCCACGGTTGAGCGGACTCGGCCCATGTAATTTCTGCATGCGCAAACCTCCAACGCTTCCTCCGCAAAGTGATTTGGGATATTGAATCAAACAGATTTGAAGCGTTATGCGCGATGACATTCTGAATCAGACCTACAACTCAAGAGGGATCGGAGGCCATCCGGAAACCTCGATGGTCCTTGGACCCCATCCGATTCTCATTAGGGATGAGACAGAAGATGATGGTTGAGGATGTCAGGTTTCTTTCTTTTCTTTAAATCTTTGGCAGTTTACTGGTAGATTACCAGCCTCCATTAGCAAGGGATTAGAAAATTTAGAACTCCGCCGACTCCGACATGACCTGTGCTTAACACACAGAATCATCTATTGCAATGTCCTTCCTGTTAAAGACTACTTCAGCTTCAATCGCAATAATACAAGAGCAAACAATAGATTCAAACTTAATGTCAACCACTTCAATCTTGATTGCAGAAAATATGACTTCTGTAACAGAGTTGTTAATGCTTGGAACGCACTACCTGACTCTGTGGTCTCTTCTCATAATCCCAAAAGCTTTATCCAAAAACTATCTACTATTGACCTCACTCCATACTTAAGAGGACTATAAGGGGCGTGCATAAGTGCCTACCATTCCTGTCCTATTGTTCCCTTTCATTATATCAAATTAATATAGTTGTTGCATACTTTTGCTTATATATATATTTATATGATGTGTTGTTGTTTTATGTTGATGCTTGTGTACACTGTTGTGACAAAATAAAAAAATAAAATAAATAAATAAGTCCTCTAGTAGGGATTGTGGGAAGCTCCCATGCCTCCTAGAACAGTGATGGCTAATCTTTTTACCATCACGTGCCAAAAGTGTGGGGAGCGTGGGGGAAGGGTCAAGTGTGTATGTGCCTGCACCCATAATTCTATCCACACACACCCCGTGCATGCGCACATGACACACACACCCAGCACTCCCCCGCTTTTGGCACACAATGGCACGGTAGGCCCAGTAGGCTCGTTTTTCGCCCTTCCCAGGCTCCAAAGCCTTTCTAGGAGCCTGGGGAGGGCACAAAATGGGTGTTGTGACTCCAGCCCCCGAACCTGGCCCCATGCCCGAAAGTGACTCAGAAAGTGAGGGGGAAGGGCCAGTAAGGCTTACTTTGGGAGCTTCCAGTAGGCCCAGAAAGCCTGAAAATCAGCTGGTTGGTGTGCGCATGCTTGGCCTAGCTGAGCTCACATGCCCACCGACATGGCTGTGCCACCTGTGACACGTGTGCCACAGGTTCACCATCACGGTCCTAGAAGAATGAAATATTTTGAGGAATATGAAAAAGGCAAGATATTATAGTTCCCCAAAGGGAGAAATGGAGAAAGGCCGCTGGACCCCTGGTAGAGGGGAGCCGCCTGTTGAGCCCTGGCCCAGGGCTCGCCGTACCTGAGGGTGGCGTTTTCAGCAGGAGCATCGAGAGAGGTGGCGGTGCGGTGGTGCTACAGTGGCACAGCAGTGGCACAGCAGTGGCACAGCAGTGGCACAGCAGTGGCACAGCAGTGGCACAGCAGTGGCACAGCAGTGGCACAGCAGTGGCACAGCAGTGGCACAGCAGTGGCACAGCAGTGGCACAGCAGTGGCACAGCAGTGGCACAGCAGTGGCACAGCAGTGGCACAGCAGTGGCACAGCAGTGGCACAGCAGTGGCACAGCAGTGGCACAGCAGTGGCACAGCAGTGGCACAGCAGTGGCACAGCAGTGGCACAGCAGTGGCACAGCAGTGGCACAGCAGTGGCACAGCAGTGGCACAGCAGTGGCACAGCAGTGGCACAGCAGTGGCACAGCAGTGGCACAGCAGTGGCACAGCAGTGGCACAGCAGTGGCACAGCAGTGGCACAGCAGTGGCACAGCAGTGGCACAGCAGTGGCACAGCAGTGGCACAGCAGTGGCACAGCAGTGGCACAGCAGTGGCACAGCAGTGGCACAGCAGTGGCACAGCAGTGGCACAGCAGTGGCACAGCAGTGGCACAGCAGTGGCACAGCAGTGGCACAGCAGTGGCACAGCAGTGGCACAGCAGTGGCACAGCAGTGGCACAGCAGTGGCACAGCAGTGGCACAGCAGTGGCACAGCGGCCCACATCTGATGATGCCGAATGGCCGTGGTGTTCCCCTGCTGATTCTGCACCACCCAGCTGATAATAATAATAATAATTAAGCTTGGATTAACCCGTGCTTCAGAAGATTAGAGAGGTGGCGTCATCAAATGGAATCGTTTCAAAGAGAGCTGAAGTCTTACTCTGTGAGTCATTTGTTTGAACTTTGGCAGGCAGCTGCGATTTCTCTGCCAGGACTGATAAGAGCCATGAATCCATTGGCTGAAGGCCAGCTCGTTGCTCCGAAGTGGGGAAGGAGACAGAACAATGGGTCTCCCCTCCGTGGCCCTCCAGAGGCTGGAAACAGCCTGTTCCCCTACTTCCAGTAGGCCCAGAAAGCCTGAAAATCAGCTGGTTGGTGTGCGCATGCTTGGCCTAGCTGAGCTCACATGCCCACCGACATGGCTGTGCCACCTGTGACACGTGTGCCACAGGTTCACCATCACGGTCCTAGAAGAATGAAATATTTTGAGGAATATGAAAAAGGCAAGATATTATAGTTCCCCAAAGGGAGAAATGGAGAAAGGCCGCTGGACCCCTGGTAGAGGGGAGCCGCCTGTTGAGCCCTGGCCCAGGGCTCACCGTACCTGAGGGTGGCGTTTTCAGCAGGAGCATCGAGAGAGGTGGCGGTGCAGTGGTGCTACAGTGGCACAGCAGTGGCACAGCGGCCCACATCTGATGATGCCGAATGGCCGTGGTGTTCCCCTGCTGATTCTGCACCACCCAGCTGATCGATCCTGGCCGGATCGGTGCTGCCCAGCTACTTGATCCCAGCCTGATGACACTAAATGGCCATGGCAGTGGCCGCCGAACCTGTGCCACCCAGCTGATGGGCCCAGGGGCCTTTCACAGTGACCGTGAACTACCTGCTGGGCCATTCTGGGTGTCGAGGGGTACATTTGCCAACGGATGGGTGTCGGCCCTGGAGGAAACCACGGCGGCTAAACATGCATTGCCCCAATGCCAGTTGGTGCTGGATAGTGGTTACTGGTGGGCATGGCAGCTGAATGAACAGGGGCTGGGCCCCAAAGACTTGAAAAGATGCTGGGAGGTAGACGCTCCCAGCGCTGACTTTAAAAGCAACCTGATGTCCACTCATCACGTTCTGGGGCTCTGGCCTGTTTGTGGGGATTAAAGCAGAGTTTTGCCACATTTCCTGTGTGTGTCCTGGCTCCCTTTTTTCCTACCAGGTCCGGCCTAGACTGGCCGAGACATGCTCTTAAACCAGTCCCAGTTTCCCTGCCCCCAAGCAGAAACTGAGGAGGCTGGCTTTTAGAAATGCAGATTTGGTGAGCCGTTCAAGACAGGAAATTTTGAAACAACAGCAGAATGGTAAGATTAGAACAAGCAGCCCCTCACCCAAAAACCAACACAGGACGAAAGCCATTAAGCCACAATAGGAATTGCCCAACACCCTTCTTTGCACCATCCCAGATCAGTCCAAACTTCACCTGGGAGCTCAGATAAACAATAAGCCAGAGGCTACCAGGTTAGCAGACAAGCACCAAGGATTTGCATTTCTGCTTTTGCCTATAGAGCCAACTACGACCCCTACATAACTCCTACATGGCCCCATGGGAGTCTGACAACAGCCAATAGAATACATGTCCTTGCACAGGAACAGGAAACTCAAGTGCAAAGCCCAAAAGAAGTGTTGTGACCCAGGTTCCTGGACCCGGACTCCTGGACTCGGATGATTCAGAAAGTGACGGAGAAGACCTGGCAAGCCCTGCTTCTTTTGGACCCTCTCCCTCCCTGGCACCCACTCAAAGGGAGGAGGAGGGGCCGGCAAGGCCTGATTCTCTTGAGCCTTCTTCTGATTTGGCAACGCCCCAGGAACAGTTTTGGAGTGATGCAAGACTGCGCAGACGTGACCAGTGCGCGCAGCAGAAGCAGCGTTGGGATAAGGCCAAGGAATGATGGTCATGCAGTGACATCTGCAGAGACTATAAATAGGAGGCGGGACTTCCTGGTTTTTTGTCTTGGACAAAGCAATGAATTTGCGCGGGCAAACTATCAATGGAGGGAAGAATATATTTGTGAGTAATTCTGGCCTTATCTATAATTTCCTCGTTATCTCCAGAACCTTGGCAGGCCCGTGGGTTGACGTGGCCAGGACATTTATCTATGTAAATAAAGAAGAAGAGGAGACCTTTGACGGACTCTTTCTTGGGAGTATTGGGGGAGGGAAACAGAACAAGAAGGTATAAAAACCCACCCACTCTCAGCTGTCCAGAATCACGTGTGGTTCTGCT